>NW_028270145.1:63434889-63776851 GCF_037043375.1 Chiloscyllium plagiosum
GGAAATGGAGTTGAGGATTATCAGATCATGTATGATCTCATTGAATAACCAAGCAGACTCAATGGACTGCTCCCATGTCTTATGGCCTTTCCTTGCATATCTGAATAACTACTCAAGTAAGTATCTTGAGTAGAAAGCAGAAATGTACTTTACAGAGCAAATTCACCGATAGTCCTGTCACTGTTTGATAATTGATGCATGGTATGGAATTAAATTTTATTTTAATTGATTTTTACTAGCTCAGGAGGTATATGAACCAATGTTCATCTAAGCTGCTCTTCCACAGAGCAACTTGTAAGTCCCAATAGAGGCTACGTACAGTGCCCTTTGTGTTGTCACACGTGCGTGGACATGTTAAATAAAAGAAACAAAGGTCCTTATACTCTTATGACCATGTTTGAACTAAGGCTGTAATGAAATCATGAGTGGCCTTGGCCAAATTCAAACTGAGCAGGCTATTGCTAAGCAGGTGCTGCTTGATAGCCCCTGCTATCAACTTCCTCACTTTATTGATGATTAAGAATAGACTGATGGAGCAGCAATTGGTGTAATTGAATTTGTCCTGCATTTTTATGTATAGGACATACCCGAGTCATTTTCCACATTGCCAGATAGCTGTTGGTATTCTACCTGTACTGGAACAGCTTGACGAAGGGCATGGCAAATTCTAAAGCACATACCTTCAGTACTATTGCCAGAATGTTTTCAAGATCCATAGCCTTTGCAGTATCCAAAGTCTTAGCCACTTCTTTATCTCACATGTAGTGAATTGAATTGGATGGTAGATATAAGGGAACACCATCACCTATAAATTCTCCTCCAAGCAACTTACCAGCCTGATTTGGAAAGATATTGCCATTTCTTCACTGAATGAAAATGCTGCAATTCCCTCCTTAACAGCGTTATGGGTCTAGCTATACGAAATGGACTGCAGTAGTTCAAACAAGCAGCTCAGCACCACCTTCTCAAAAGGACTTAGGGATGAGTAATAAATGCTAGCACAGCCAGCAATGCCCAAATTCCATAGATTTTTTAAAAATTGCCTGTTCTTCAAATAATGTTACAAGATCACCAGATGAACAAAACAAAGATTAATGCATTATCCAAACACTGGTACCTCCAAACACACAGCAGCACCTTCTTTATTGCGCTGAAGTGTCAGCTAGGTTTATGTACTCAAGTTCGTGATTGGATGGCAATGTAAGACCTGCTAACTTTACAGGATAGCTGGTTTCTAGAATGTAATATGCTTATATAAGATCAATGTCAGTTTATATTTATGTCTTTAAAAACTGAGGATTGCAAGGAGAAAGAACTGTTTGTTTCAGAAAAGAAACACATGGCTGCACAATTTTACGGTGAGAAATTTGATATCTATTATGATCTCTGTTTAGTGGTTGTAGGTTCCTGAAATGTGCAGATAGAGTCATAGAGTCATAGAGATGTACAGCATGGTCCAACCTGTCCATGCCGAACAGATATCCCAACCCAATCTAGTCCCACCTACCAGCACCCGGCCCATAACCCTCCAAACCCTTCCTATTCATATACCCATCCTAATGCCTCTTAAATGTTGCAATTGTACCAGCCTCCACCACATCCTCTGGCAGCTCATTCCATATACATACCACCCTCTGCATGAAAATGTTGCCCCTTAGGTCTCTTTTATATCTTTCCCCTCTCAGCCTAAACCTATGCCCTCTAGTTCTGGAGTTCCCGACCCCAGGGAAAAGACTTTGTCTATTTATCGTATCCATGCCCCTCATAATTTTGTAAACCTCTATAAGGTCACCCCTCAGCCTCCGACGCTCCAGGGAAAACAGCCCCAGCCTGTTCAGCCTCTGCCTATAGCTCAAATCCTCCAACCCTTGCAACAACATTGTAAGTCTTTTCTGAACCACTTCAAGTTTCACAACATCTTTCCGATAGGAAGGAGACCAGAATTGCACGCAATATTCCAATAGTGGCCTAAACAATGTCCTGTACAGCCGCAACATGATCTCCCAACTCCTGTACTCAATACTCTGACCGATAAAGGAAAGCATACCAAACGCCTTCTTCACTATCCTATCTACCTGCGACTCCAATTTCAAGGAGTTATGAACCTGCGACTCCAAGATCTCTTTGTTCAGCAACACTCCCTAGGACCTGACCATTAAGTGTATAAGTCCTGCTAAGATTTGCTTTCCCAAAATGCAGCAGCTCGCATTTATCTGAATTAAACTCCATCTGCCACTTCTTAGCCCATTGGCCTATCTGGTCCAGATCATTTTGTAATCTGAGGTAATTCTCTTCGCTGTCCATGACACCTCCAATTTTGGTGTCATCTGCAAACTTACTAACTGTACATCTTATGCTCACGTCCAAATCATTTATGTAAATGACAAAAAGTAGAGGCCCAGCACTGATCCTAGTGGCACTCCACTGGTCACAGGCCTCCAGTCTGAAAAACAATCCTCCACCACCACCCTCTGTCTTCTACCTTTGAGCCAGTTCTGTATCCAAATGGCTAGTTTTCCTTGTATTCCATGAGATCTAACCTTGCTAATCAGTCTCCCATGGGGAACCTTGTTGAATGCCTTACTGAAGTCCATATAGATCTTATCTACTGCTCTGCCTTCATCAATCCTCTTTGTTACTTCTTCAAAAACTCAATCAAGTTTGTGAGACATGATTTCCCACGCACAAAGACATTTTGACTATCCCTAATCAGTCCTTGCCTTTCCAAATACATGTACATCCTGTCCCTCAGGATTCCCTCCAACAACTTGCCCACCACTGAGGTCAGGATCACCGGTCTATAGTTCCCTGGCTTGTCTTTACCACCCTTCTTAAACAGTGGCACCATGTTTGCCAACCTCCAACCTCACCTGTGACTATCGATGATACAAATATCTCAGCAAGAGGCCCAGCAATCGCTTCTCTAGCTTCCCACAGAGTTCTCGGGTACACCTGATCAGGTCCTGGGGATTTATTCACCTTTAACCGTTTCAAGACACCCAGCACTTCCTCCTCTGTAATCTGGACATTTTGCAAGAAATCAACATCTATTTCCCTTCAGTCTATATCTTCCATATCCTTTTCCACAGTAAATACTGATGCAAAATATTCATTTAGTGTCTCCCCCATTTTCTGTGGCCCCACACAAAGGCCGCCTTGTTGATCTTTGAGGGGCCCTATTCTCTCCCTAGTTACCCTTTTGTCCTTAATATATTTGCAAAAACCCTTTGGATTCTCCTTAATTCTATATGCCAAAGCTATCTCATGTCCCCTTTTTGCCCTCCTATTTTCCTCTTAAGTATACTCCTACTTCGCTTATACTCTTCTAAGGATTCACTCGATCTATCCTGTCTATACCTGACATATGCTTCCTTCTTTTTCTTAACCAAACACTCAATTTCTTTAGTCATCCAGCATTCCCTATACCTACCAGCCTTTCCTTTCACCCTGACAGGAATATACTTTCTCTGGATTCTTGTTATCTCATTTCTGAAGGCTTCCCATTTTCCGTTCGTCCCTTTACCTGTGAACATCCGCCTCCAATCAGCTTTCAAAAATTCTTGCCTAATACCGGCAAAATTGGCCTTTCTCCAATTTAGAACTTCAACTTTTAGATCTGGTCTATCCTTTTCCATCACGTTTTTAAGACGAATAGAATTATGGTTGCTGGCCCTAAAGTGTTCCTCCCATGACACCTCAGTCACCTGCCCTGCCTTATTTCCCAAGAGTAGGTCAGATTTTGCACCTTCTCTAGTAGGTACATCCACATACTGAATCAGAAAATTGTCTTGTACGCCCTTAAGAAATTTCTCTCCATCTAAACCTTTAACACTATGGCAGTCCCAGTCTATGTTTGGAAAGTTAAAATCCCCTACCATTATTCTTACAGACAGCTGAGATCTCCTTACAAGTTTGTTTCTCAATTTCCCTCTGACTATTAGGGTGTCTATAATGCAATCCCAATAAGGTTATCGTCCCTTTCTTATTTCTCAGTTCGACCCAAATAACTTCACTGGATGTATTCCAGGGAATATCCTCCCTCAGCACAGCTGTAATGCTATCCCTTATCAAAACACCACTCCCCCTCCTCTCTTGCCTCCCTTTCTATCCTTTCTGTAGCATTTGTATCCTGGAACATTAAGCAGCCAGTCCTGCCCATCCCTGAGCCATGTTTCTGTAATTGCTATGATATCCCAGTCCCATGTTCCTAACCATGCCCTGAGTTCAGCTGCCTTCCCTGTTAGGCCCCTTGCATTGAAATAAATGTAGTTTAATTTATTAGTCCTACCTTGTCCCTACCTGCCCTGACTGTTTGACTCACTTCTATTCTCAACTATACCAGTCTCAGCTTGATCTCTTTCCTCACTATCTCCATGGGTCCCACCCCCCACCTTACTAGTTTAAATCCTCCCGAGTAACTCTACCAAATTTCCCTGCCAGTATATTAGTCCCCTTCCAATTTAGGTGCAATCCGTCCTTCTTGTACAGGTCACTTCTACCCCAAAAGAGATTCTAATGATCCAAAAATGTGAATCCTTCCCCCATACACCAGCTCCTCAGCCATGCATTCATCTGCTCTATCCTCCTATTCCTGCCCTCACTAGCTCGTAGCACTGGGAGTAATCCAGATATTACTACCCTTGAGGACCTCCTTTTTAAATTTCTGCTTAATCTCCATTCAGAATCTCAACCTTGTCCCTTCCTATATTGTTGGTTCCAATGTGGACAATGACCTCTTGCTGACAATTGTCCCCCATGAGAACATTCTGCACCCTCTCTGAGACATCCTTGATCCTGGCACCAGGGAAACAACACACCATTCTGCTTTTTCTCTGCTGGCCACAGAAACGTCTGTCTGTACTTCGGACTACAGAATCCCCTAACACAATTGATCTCTTGGAAACCGACGTACCCCTCATTGCATTAGAGCCAGTCTCAATACCAGAAACTTGGCTGTTCGTGCTACGTTCCCCTAAGAATCCATCACCCCCTACATTTTCCAAAACAGCATACTTGTTTGAAATGGATATATTCACAAAAGACTCCTGCCCTAAGTGCCGACCTCTCTTACCCTTCCTGGAGTTAACCCATCTATGTGACTGTATCTGAGACTTTTCCCCCTTCCTATAACTGCCATCCATCACATACTGTTGCAATTGCAAATACCTCATTGCTTCTATCTGTCTCTCCAACCGATCCACTCGATCTGATAAGATTCGCATCCAACGGCATTTATGACAGGTATAATCCACAGTAACCCTTAAACTCTCTTTAAACTGCCACATCTGACAAGAAGTACATATCACTGCAAAGGCCATTTTTGCTCCTTCACAATCTACAGACCCAGAAAATAACACCGTCTTATTCCTCTACACAATATGCATCAGGTTAAATTAATAGCTATAGCTTATATTTTAATTTTACTCAAGAGACTTATCTCCAAAAACATACAATCAAGAAAGAACCCACTGTACTCACTAATACAGCCTTTCTCTTGGACAGGCTTAAAACAACAATTAACTTATCTGATTCTGTGTTGTGAACTTCGCCCAAACGGGTTCTTCCAAGATTGGTTGTGAAATTCACTGTTTGTTAATTTTCCCATGTGCTTCCTTTGTCTGTTCTTCTCCCTTTTAAAACTGCTGTTGTTTTGACATTTTTTTCCAAAGTTCCAAAACAATGCAACAGCATATAAAACAGTAATTGCTGCTCCTGGAATTCGAGGAAATCACCTCCAGCACCTAAATGATCAAGAGCAGGGAACTGTTCAAAAGTAAAGCTGATTGATTCTCAGTTAACTGAGCAGGTTGGAACTGGCAACAAGTTAGAGTCACACACAGAGAAAAACACAGAACCTTGTGCTGTTTATTTCACCAGCAAAAGCTGTCCATTCTGCCCAGTAAAAAAAAGTTATCTTTCCTGCAGCAGATGCTGTGAGCCATTACTTTTGAATTGATGAATCAGAGATATTTTCCAAGTGAGTCAGTTGCTCTGTACTTTTGACAAACTAGTGAAAGCTTCTAAAGAAAGATAACTGAACACCAAAGGACCTGGCTAGCCAAAATAGGATCACCGCTGTGTGGGAACAAAGAAGCAAAGACCACTGGACTGAATATCCAGTTTTTCGCTACCTCTGCCAATAATCTATTTTCCTTATTGATTTGTTTGTGTTTGTGTAAAGGCTGAGTTTATAAAGGGAATCATTTTAGCTAGGAGTATCATACGCTAATGATTTCATCTGTTACTTATAACTATAGTCTAATTATTTACAATACATTTTTTTTGGTACAGAAACTTGGTCCTTGTTTTCTATCAAGGTTAGGTAAGTTGAAGTACTGTGCACACCTCCAAAAAAACTTTAATATTTGTTATGATTCTGGGAACAGTGGGGCTCCATTATGGCATGCTACTACCCCAGTGAGTCGTAACACTTAGAATAAGGAAGGAAGCATATTAAAATCAGAGAAGTCAAATTGCTTATTCTTGCTTCTAATTCATATGTTCATTTGCTTTATTTCTTGTTTTCTCCTACATGTAACCAATGCATCCTGTATAATTCAAGCTTGAGAAATTGAATTTAACCTGTGCAGGAGAGATGATTCAGTTCGTGTGTAAGTAGACTGTTTGTCCAACTTAGTTGTGGACTACACAATTTAGACTGTCTGGATATAAATTTTGTTAGATTGCCACATGTACTCTGCTCTCATCAGCATCTTTTATTTTAACAAATTTAGTGGAATTAATGCAGAAAAGATTAGTTGGGGAAATGATTCCTTAAGTGCAGATTGAGAACTTGTGTTCCTGTTGTACAACATATTAATCTGTTGAGGTCATCCAGTAATACTGATACAAGGTTTCTCCGTAAGTGAGGATTTGTGTGTTCTCTTCCATTCGCACCTAGACTGAACAACTGCATTTACTACGCAAATGCAGTTGTTCAGTCTAGGTGCGAATGGAAGAGAACCTTTGTATCAGCATTACTGGATGACCTCAATAGATTAATATGTAGAATAACAGGAACATAAGTTCTTAATCTGCACTTAAGGAATCGTATCCCCAACTAACCTTTTCTGCATTAAATCCACTAAATTTGTAAAATAAAATGCTGATGAGACCAGAGTACATGTGGCAATCTAATAAAATTTAAATCCAGACAGTCTAAATTGTGTAGTCCACAACTAAATTGGACAAACAATCTACTTACACAGGGAGTTTTAAAAGTTTTGATGGAAAAGGATAGACCAGATCTAAAAGCTGAACCTCAAAATTGGAGAAAGGCCAATTTTGACAGTATTAGGCAAGAACTTTCAAAAGCTGATTGGGGGCAGATGTTTGCAGGCAAAGGGACGGCTGGAAAATGGGAAGCTTTCAGAAATGAGATGACGAGAATCCAGAGACAGTATATTCCTGTTAGGGTGAAAGGAAAGGCTGGTAGGTACAGAGGAACCTTGATTATCCGAATACCATTTATCCGAAAATCAGATTATCCGGAGATCTCAAGATCCCAATAGAAACATTACATCAAAGACATGTTTCCAACAGTGATCGTGTCTTTTGTTTATAGTGAGTTAATAGGCACTATCTCCAAAAGACTGACCTCCCGCACTTTCTCTCTCCCCGCACTTTCCCTGGAGTTCTACAGACGGATGTACCCAAAATCCCCCTTCCCCAGATAATCTCTCCAACATTGTCCTGTACAGGGCAAATGTGGAACCTGTCAAAAAGCTGCAGTAAGAATGTGTATGTGTGTGTGTGCGCGCACGCGCGCACTATTCTGAGACTTACTCCACAAAGGCAGCAGCAGCAGTGTTATTGTTAATGTCCGGTCTGGCTGCCCAGGAGACGGGGCGGGGCAATGTTGGACGGGGATGGGGGCGCGGGCAGGGGCAATGCTGGACAGGGATGGGGGGTAGGGACCGGTGTTGGATTTGGATGGGGGGGTGGGCAGGGGGCGGAGTTGGATGGATTTGCAGGGGGCAGACGGGAGTGGTGTTGAACAGGGTTTAGGGGCGGGGGATGGTGCCAGAGGGCGGGGTCAGTTTGAATGGGGTTGGGGGTCAGGGTGGTGTTGGGGGGGCGGGAGCGGTTTCAGGGGATGGGGGGCGGTGTTGGAACATGTTGAGGGGCGGTGCCGGGGTGGGGGGAGGTGTTGGATGGAGTAGGGTGGGCGGGGTTGGATGGGGCGGGGCCTCACACGATGTGATGCTGCCTCACCTCCTGAATGGGGAGCAGACTTTAAAAACTCTGAGCCCCAGAGGAAAGGCATTTAATCGATTAACCAAATAATCGATTATCTGAATGAAATAGTGGCCGTCCATCATGTTCAGATAATCGAGGATCCCCTAGAAAAAGGAAGCTTATGTCAGGTATAGACAGGATAGATCGAGTGAATCCTTAGAAAAGTATAAAGGCAGTAGGAGGATACTTAAGAGGGAAATGAGGAGGACAAAAAGCGGACATGAGATAGCTTTGGCAAATAGAGTTAATGAGAATCCAAAGGGTTTTTACAAACATATTACGACAAAAGGGTAACTAGGGAGAGAATAGGGTCCCTCAAAGATCAGCAAGGTGGCCTTTGTGTGGAGCCGCAGGAAATGGGGGAGATACTAAACAAGCATTTTGCATCAGTTTTTACTGTGGAAAAGGACATGAAAGATATAGAATGTAGGAAAATAGATGGTGACACCTTGAAAAATGGCCGTATTACAGAGGAGGATGTGCTGGATGTCTTGAAATGCATAAAAGTGGATAAATCCCCAGGACCTGATCAGGTGTACCCCAGATCTATGTGGGAAGCTAGGGAAGTGATTGCATGGCCTCTTGCTGAGATATTTGTATCATTGATAGTCACAGGTCAGGTGCTGGAAGACAGGAGGTTGGCTAACGTGGTGCCACTGTTTAAGAAAGGTGGTAAGGACAAGCAGGGAATCATACACCAGTGAGCCTGACGTCGGTGGTGGGCAAGTTGTTGGAGGGAATCCTGAGGGAGAGGATAGAACATAGAACATAGAACAGTACAGCACAGAACAGGCCCTTCAGCCCACAATGTTGTGCCGACCATTGATCCTCATGTATGCACCCTCAAATTTCTGTGACTATGTGCATGTCCAGCAGTGAGACCAATGACCTTGCCTCCACAATTGCTGCTGGCAATGCATTCCATGCTCTCACAACATTCTGTGTAAAGAACCCGCCTCTGACATCCCCTCTATACTTTCCTCCAACCAGCTTAAAACTATGACCTCTCGTGTTAGCCATTTCTGCCCTGGGAAATAGTTTCTGGCTATCGACTCTATCTATGCCTCTCATTATCCTGTGTACTTCAATTAGGTCCCCTCTCCTCCTCCTCTTCTCCAATGAAAAACGTCCGAGCTCAGTCAACTTCTCTTCATAAGATAAGCCCTCCAGTCCAGGCAGCATCCTGGTAAACCTCCTCTGAACCCTCTCCAAAGCATCCACATCTTTCCTGTAATAGGGGAACCAGAACTGGACGCAGTATTCCAAGTGCGGTCTAACCAAAGTTTTATAGAGCTGCAACAAGATCTCACGGCTCTTAAACTCAATCCTCCTGTTAATGAAAGCCAAAACACCATATGCTTTCTTAACAACCCTGTCCACTTGGGTTGCCATTTTAAGGGATCTATGTACCTGCACACCAAGATCCCTCTGTTCCTCCACACTGCCAAGAATCCTATCCTTAATCCTGTACTCAGCTTTCAAATTCAACCTTCCAAAATGCATCACCTCACATTTATCCAGGTTGAACTCCATCTGCCACCTCTCAGCCCATCTCTGCATCCTGTCAATGTCCCGCTGCAGCCTACAAAAGCCCTCTATACTGTCAACGACACCTCCAACCTTTGGGTCATCTGCAAACTTGCTGACCCATCCTTCAATCCCCTCATCCAAGTCATTAATAAAAATTACAAACAGTAGAGGCACAAGGACAGAGCCCTGTGGAACACCACTCACCACTGACTTCCAGACAGAATATTTTCCTTCTACTATCACTCACTTCTGTTGGCCAGCCAATTCTGTATCCAGACAGCTAGGTTCCCCTGTATCCCATTCCTCCTGACCTTCTGAATGAGCCTACCATGGGGAACCTTATCAAATACCTTGCTGAAGTCCACATACACCACATCCACAGCTCGACCCGCATCAACTTTTCTAGTCACATCCTCAAAGAACTCCATAAGGTTTGTGAGGCATGACTTGCCCCTCACAAAGCCGTGTTGACTGCATTTAATCAAGCCATGCTCTTCCAGATGGTCATAAATCCTATCCCTCAGAACCCTTTCTAACACCTTGCAGATGACAGACGTGAGGCTTACTGGTCTGTAATTGCCGGGGATTTCCCTATTTCCTTTCTTGAAGAGAGGAATTACATTTGGATATACATGTATTTGGAAAGGCAAGAACTGATTGGGGATAGTCAACATGGCTTTGTGCGTGGGAAATCATGTCTCACAAACTTGATTGAGTTTTTTGAAGAAGTAACAAAGAGGATTGATGAGGGTAGAGCGGTAGACGTGATCTATATGGACTTCAGTAAGGCACTCGACAAGGTTCCCCATGGGAGACTGGTTAGCAAGGTTAGATCAACTAGGAGAAAGTGAGGACTGCAGATGCTGGAGATCAGAGCTGAAAATGTGTTGCTGGAAAAGCACAGCAGGTCAGGCAGCATCCAAGGAGCAGGAAAATCGACGTTTCGGGCAAGAACCTTTTGGGCATGAGTCATTCCTGAAAAGGGCTCATGCCCGACACGTCGATTCACCTGCTCCTTGGATGCTGCCTGACCTGCTGTGTTTTTCCAGCAACACATTTTTAGCAAGATTAGATCTCATGGAATACAGGGAGAACTAGCCATTTGGATACAGAACTGGCTCAAAGATAGAAGACAGAGGGTCGTGGCGGACGGTTGTTTTTCAGACTGGAGGCCTGTGACCAGTGGAGTGCCACAAGGGTCGGTGCTGGGTCCCTTACTTTTCATCATAAGAGGTATAGTTGTTAAGTTTGCAGATGACACTAAAATTGGAGGTATAGTGTACAGCGAAGAAGGCTACCTCAGATTACAACGGGATCTTGACCAGATGGGCCAATGAGCTAAGAAGTGGCAGATGGAGTTTAATTTAGATAATTGCAAGGTGCTGCATTTTGGTAAAGTAAATCTCAGCAGGACTTATACACTTAATGGTAAGGTCTTGGGAGTGTTGCTGAGCAAAGAGACCTTGGAGTGCAGGTTCATAGCTCCTTGAAAGTGGAGTTGCAGGTAGATAGGATAGTGAAGAAGGCATTTGGTATGCTTTCCTTTATTGGTCAGAGTATTGAGTACAGGAGTTGGGAGGTCATGTTGCAATTGTACAGGACATTGGTTAGGCCACTGTTGGAATATTGCGTGCAATTCTGGTCTCCTTCCTATCGGAAAGATGTTGTGAACCTTAAGGGGTCAGAAAAGATTTACAAGGATGTTGCCAGGGTTGGAGGTTTGAGATATAGGGAGAGGCTGAATGGGCTAGGGCTGTTTTCCCTGGAGCATCGGAGGGGTGACCTTATTGAGGTTTATAAAATCATGAGGGGTATGGAAAGGATAAATAGACAAAGTATTTTCCCTGGGGTCGGGGAGTCCAGAACTAGAGGGCATAGGTTTAGGATGAGAGGGGAAAGCTATAAAAAAGACCTAAGGGGCAACGTTTTCATGCAGAGAATGGTATGTATATGGAATGAGCTGCCAGAGGAAGTGGTGGAGGCTGGTACAATTGCAACATTTAAGAGGCATCTGGATGGGTATAGGAATAGGAAGGGTTTGGAGGGATATGGGCCGGGTGCTGGCAGGTGGGACTAGATTGGGTTGGGATATCTGTTCGGCAGGGACTGGTTGGACCGAAGGGTCTGTTTCCGTGCTGTACATCTCTATGACTCTAACAGTCTATAACTGAAACATTCATATTGCTCAGGTAAATTTTATTTCTCAAAATTGAAATATACATCAAGTATTGGTTACATGTAGAAGAAAACAATTAAGCAAATGAACATATGAAATCGGCAATTTGTTCTCTCATGCCTTCTCCACCTGTGGATCATGGATGAGTGCATGTGACCTTCACTCCACTTTCCTGTCTGTCCCCCATAACACTTCGCACCCTCAGAAATTACAAATCTGTTTAAATCAGCCCTCAGTGTATTTAATAACATAGCCTTCATTGTTCACTCGGAAGGAAACTTCAAACACTATCAAACCTGAGAAGAAATTTCTCGTTATTGCCCTCATAAACGGGAGACCCTTTATTTTCAAATGGCCTTCTCTACCACAACGGGAAAGCCTTCTCTGAAAATACCCAATCAAGCCTCCTAAGATATTACATGTGTTTCAATAAGATCAGCGTTCACTCTTTTAACGTGCAATGAGAGTGTGTCAAACTCACGCAATCTTACTTCAGAAGGCAACCCCATCATCCCAGGAATCAGCATTGTGTACTTCTTTGGACTCTCTCCAATGCAAGTAAATCTCTCTTTAAGGGAAAGTGATGAACACTCTGCATATTTCTGCAAATGTGGTCTCACGAAGAGTAGCCAAGATATTCCTACTTTAAGACTCCATGCCTTATGCAATCAAGGCCAACATACCAGTTTGTCTTCATTTTCCTTCAATACTCCAAAACCTCTGTGCCTAAAGTGCCAAAGTAAAGTCATGCTGGATTTGAAATTTTAAGTCTGTTTCTCTCACCACAGAGGCTGCCAGACCTACTGAGATTCTCCAGCATTTATGTCATTACTTCAGCATTCCATTTGCTTCCACATTCACCTGCTGTAACTGAAAGAAATTTTTGTGATTTTTTTTAACAAGGACACCCACATCTCTCTGTGCTGCAGCTTTCCACAGTCTATCCACAATTGAAATAATATTCCACTTTTAGAACCACTGGATGTCTATGACACAGAAAAAGGTATTCAACCCATTGTGTCTGCACTGGTTTAATAAACTGGTCATCGAGTCTAATCCCCCTTTCTAGCTCCTAGTCTGTAGTCTACTGGGTTTCAATGCCTCAGGTGCAGGTCCAGGTTCTTTTTAAAGGAGTTGAGGGTTTCCACCTCAACAACCAAACTGGACAGCAAATTCCAGGCAATCACCCACTGGATGAAAAAGTATTTCATTATGTCCCCATTAATCCTTCTCTCAAATCACCTGTAATCTGTATCCCCTGGTCATTGACCACTTTACTAGGAGAAAACAAGTCTTCCCTGTACATTCTATGCAAACCCTTCACTAGTTTTAAGTCACCCCTTACCCTGAATTGTTGGAAGAAGGTAATTTTTTTATACAGAGGATGGTTAGCGTGAGGAATGAACTTCCTGAGGAAGTGATGGATGCAGATACAATGACAACATTTAAATGACGTTTGGACAGATACATGAATAGGAAAGGTTTGGAGGGATATTGGCCAGGAGCAGGCAGGCGGGACTAGTTTAGTATGGGATTATGCTCAGCATGGACTGGTTGGACCGAAGGATCTGTTTAATGCTCTATGACTTGAAGAGCAATTTTAGCCTATACAATGTTCCTCAATTTTCAAGCCCTGAAAACATTCATGTAAGTCTCCTCTATACTCTCCACAGAGTAATTACGTCCTTCCTGTAACTTGGTAACCAAGAAAAATACTGCATATTCAGTACCACATCCAATAAAGGAAATAGGACTTCTTTACTATCTTATCTACTTGTCCTGCTAGTTTCAGAGTTCTATGGACTCGCACTCCAATGTCTCTCATTTCCTCAACTGTTCTCAGAATTCTTCCCTTTTCTGTATATTTTCTTCTCTTTTTTTCCTGTCTGTCCCAATGTAAACTGTACACTTCTCCGGATTGAATTCCAGTTCCCATTTATCCACCTATTCAACCAAATCATTAATATCTTACTGCAATTGAAAGCCATATTCTTTTCTATCAACCGCTTTCCATTCTCAAAAACATTCACCAACTATTACCGTTTTCTTTCCCCCACCACTCAGCCAATTCTGGGTCCAACTTGTCACGTTCACCTGTAACCCATTGGCTTTATGTATATAACAGGTCTGCCATGTGAAAGCTTGTAAAATGGTTTACTGAAATTGACATAGGCGACTTCCACTGTGGTCCCACTGCACACACTCCCCATTACTGACAACTGATTTTTGAGAGATTCATAACATTTTCTTAACAATAGTCATTAGCACCCCAGCCAGGTCAGACTGACTGATTAGATTCCCTACAGGATGGAAACAGGCCCTTCAGCTCAACAGGTCCACACCAACCCTCTGAACAGTAACCCACGTTTCATTCTGTCAAACATGGTAGATGCTGGATCAGAACAAAAGTTCGTTTCAAAAGTATGATTGCCTTCACTGCTTTAACTTTAAAGGATTTGAAAATGCACGCGGTTTGACAAATATATGATGTCCAAAAATAAAACTTCAGCTCCAGGGAAAAAAACAAGTTAAGCAAGGTGCATATTTGCAGCAACTTCCCTTTGGCAATAATTACTGTTGCGTTTGAATTCAAACAACTCAAGAGTAAGAAATTCAACTCTGGCGCTAGGACCACCACTCCGGTTCAAGGCTGAGGGGTTCCACTGACAGCTTCCGCAACTTTAAGTGAGACGAGTCAAAACATCACAGCACAATTTACATTAGAAAAGCATGTCACTTCAACACTGACATTTAGATCAAGTGATTTGTTATGATAAACTGGGAAAAAGAAGTGTATGGAATCACAACATCTTACCTGTAGATGAGTGAATATGTCGCGTAATATAGCTGAGAAATAAAGCCCAAGGCACATAACCCAGCCTGACCATTGTTGGACATTAAGGAGACCGTGCTACTTGAAGCATATTTTCTATTGTGGGGCGCTGCTCACTTGGCGCACAAAAACGCGCGAATGCTCTACTTCCCAAGTTTTATGCTTCACTCAATGTCGAATGTTTGGGCAGAGAATTCATCTGTGCTTTCAGTCAGGTAAACAAGCTCTCAGATAGACTGACGATGGTATTGAGAGGGGCGGGATCGGCTAAATCAGTGGAAATTAAGACGGTCAGCGGTAGCGTTTAGGTTGTAGTATTTGTGTTTGCAGAGGGAGGTACTGGCTGGTTTTTCCATGCAGACCTTCCTTTTAAAAAAAAGATAGGTCAATAAGTAATGGGTTTGAAAAGTTATCGTGCCTGAAAAAGTGACAGGATCTCCATGCAGTATTTGAATGTCCAATTGAATGGAAAATTGACTAAACATAAACCAGTAGGACAAGCTTCAATATGAAATCAGTAAATCGGAGAATACCATGGTTACATCCCCATAGTCACCATGCTGAGCTGGAAAACAGCAAAAGATGGCTTAATAAATGATGCAAAGTAAATTTGAGAACTTACTTTAAGCCACAACCTTGATTTTGCATGTAATTGCAAACATGCCCAGAAGATAGAAAATTGTGAAAAGATATGTTTGCATAAGATCAAACATTTCAAAAACATATCAATTTTGGGTAACGTTACAAATCCCTGTAAGACAATTACCTCACATGGCCTGAACTTTCTTTGCAGCCCAGCGCTGGGGCTTCAGTTACTGATTCTGGATCAGTGGTGCTGGAAGAGCACAGCAATTCAGGCAGCATCCGACGAGCAGCAAAATCGACGTTTCAGGCAAAAGCCCTTCATCAGGAATAAAGGCAGAGAGCCTGAAGCGTGGAGAGATAAGGAAAAGGAGCTAGGCAGGTTGGACAAGTCCGGACAAGTCAAGGGGACAGTGCGGAGCTGGAAATTTGAAACTAGGATGAGGTCGGGGAAGGGGAAATGAGGAAGCTGTTGAAGTCCACATTGATGCCCTGGGGTTGAAGTGTTCCGAGGCGGAAGATGAGGCATTCTTCCTCCAGGCATCTGGTGGTGAGGGAGCGGCGGTGAAGGAGGCCCAGGACCTCCATGTCCTCGGCAGAGTGGGAGGGGGAGTTGAAATGTTGGGCCACGGGGCGATTTGGTTGATTGGTGCGGGTGTCTCGGAGATGTTCCCTAAAGCGCTCTGCTAGGAGGCGCCCAGTCTCCCCAATGTAGAGGAGACCGCATCGGGAGCAACGGATACAATAAATGATATTAGTGGATGTGCAGGTAAAACTTTGATGGATGTGGAAGGCTCCTTTAGGGCCTTTAAGCCTTTAAGCCAGCGGATAAAGGGGGCGCAGTGGTAGTCTGGCGCACTGTCCTCTACACCGCTGAAGCCAAACGCCAACTCGAGGACACCTCTTCCTACTGCCCCCTCGTCCATGACCCCACCCCCCAATCACCAAACCATCATCTCCCAGACCATACAGAACCTCATCACCTCAGGAGATCTCCCACCCACAGCTTACAACCTCATAGTCCGGGAACCCCGCACTGCCCGGTTCTACCTCCTTCCCAAGATCCACAAGCCTGACCACCCTGGCCGACCAATTGTCTCAGCATGCTCCTGCCCCACTGAACTCATCTCTACCTACCTCGACACTGTCCTATTCCCCCCTAGTCCAGGAACTCCCCACATACGTTCGAGACACCACCCAAGCCCTCCACCTCCTCCAAGACTTCCGATTCCCCGGCCCCCAATGCCTCATCTTCACCATGGATATGCAATCCCTCTACACCTCCATCCGCCATGACCAGGGCCTCCAAGCCCTCCGTTTTTTCCTCTCTAGACGTCCCCAACAGTACCCTTCCACCGACACTCTCATTCGTTTGGCCGAACTGGTCCTTACCCTTAACAATTTCTCCTTTGAATCCTCCCAGTTCCTCCAGACCACAGGGGTAGCCATGGGCACACGTATGGGCCCCAGCTATGCCTGTCTCTTTGTTGGCTACGTAGAACAGTTGATCTTCCGTAATTACACCGGCACCACTCCCCACCTCTTCCTCCGCTACATTGATGACTGCATTGGCACCACCTCATGCTCCCGCGAGGAGGTTGAGCAATTCATCAACTTCACCAACACATTCCACCCTGACCTTAAATTTACCTGGACCATCTCTGACACCTCCCTCCCCTTCCTGGACCTCTCCATCTCCATTAGTGATGACCGACTTGACACTGACATTTTTTACAAACCCACAGACTCCCACAGCCACCTGGATTACACCTCTTCCCACCCTATCTCTTGCAAAAATGCCATCCCGTTTTCCCAATTCCTCCGCCTCCGCTGTATCTGCTCCCAGGAGGACCAGTTCCACCATAGAACACACCAGATGGCCTCCTTCTTTAGAGACCGCAATTTCCCTTCCCACGTGGTTAAAGATGCCCTCCAACGCATCTCGTCCACATCCCACACCTCCGCCCTCAGACCCCACCCCTCCAACCGTAACAAGGACAGAACGCCCCTGGTGCTCACCTTCTACCCTACAAACCTCCGCATAAACCAAATCATCTGCCGACATTTCCACCACCTCCAAAAAGACCCCACCACCAGGGATATATTACCCTCCCCGCCCCTTTCCGCCTTCCGCAAAGACCGTTCCCTCCGTGACTACCTGGTCAGGTCCACGCCCCCCTACGACCCACCCTCCCTGGCACTTTCCCCTGCCACCGCAGGAACTGTAAAACCTGTGCCCACACCTCCTCCCTCACCTCTATCCAAGGCCCTAAAGGAGCCTTCCACATCCATCAAAGTTTTACCTGCACATCCACTAATATCATTTATTGTATCCGTTGCTCCCGATGCGGTCTCCTCTACATTGGGGAGACTGGGCGCCTCCTAGCAGAGCGCTTTAGGGAACATCTCCGAGACACCCGCACCAATCAACCAAACCGCCCCGTGGCCCAACATTTCAACTCCCCCTCCCATTCTGCCGAGGACATGGAGGTCCTGGGCCTCCTTCACCGCCGCTCCCTCACCACCAGACGCCTGGAGGAAGAATGCCTCATCTTCCGCCTCGGAACACTTCGACCCCAGGGCATCAATGTGGACTTCAACAGCTTCCTCATTTCCCCTTCCCCGACCTCATCCTAGTTTCAAATTTCCAGCCCGCACTGTCCCCTTGACTTGTCCGACCTGCCTAGCTCCTTTTCCACCTATCCACTCCACCCTCTCCTCCCTGACCTATCACCTTCATCTCCTCCCCCACTCACCTATTGTACTCTATGCTACTTTCTCCCCACTCCCACCCTCCTCTAGCTTATCTCTCCACGCTTCAGGCTCTCTGCCTTTATTCCTGATGAAGGGCTTTTGCCCGAAACGTTGATTTTGCTGCTCGTCGGATGCTGCCTGAATTGCTGTGCTCTTCCAGCACCACTGATTCAGAATCTGGTTTCCAGCATCTGCAGTCATTGTTTTTACCTTCAGTTACTGATTGTTAAGCTGCAGCATCATTTGAGTTAATAGATTAGCTTGGCATTGGTTGCAATTCTCTAATATCTAATCTTCTATTGATTCTTCAACGTAAAAACTCTTTTTCTTCTCTTGATTGTCCACTTTCAGACAACTGAGTTAAAAACGGATCTGAAAACATGCTACTACGGATGTTTTGTACAATGGGCATATCACCACAAGGATATAAGAGAATCTGAGATGGGAGTAGTAAAGTACTATTCCTGCACAAGACAGAAAGGTTTTAAGGAGAGATTTCTGTCCTATTATCTATTGGACAGAATGCAGAGAGAGAATAAACTGAAGTCATATACAATTATGCATTCATAATTTTACATTATGTTTAACTAATTCTTATAATCTGTTGTTCAGCAGAATCAATTCAAACTCATACAATGTTAAGTCAATGTATGCTAACTGGCCTATAGTGTTCTGCTTTCTGCCTCATTCCTTTCTTGCATAAAGATACAGTATTAGACCTGCTATTTTCCAATCTGCTGCAGCTCTTGCAGAATCTAAGGAATTTTAGAAGAGTAGAAGAAGTGAATCTACTATCTGTGCCACCACTTCTTTTCAGACCCTACAATGCAGACCAACTGGTACTAGGGACTTGTCAACCTTGTTGACCCATGATGTTCTTCGAGAGGGATTGCCAGGATTTTGACACAGTGACAGTGAAGGCAATACATTTCCAAATCAAGATCATGAGTGACTTGTTGGTGGTGAAGTTCCCATGTATCTTGCACCCTTGATCTTCAAAATGGTAATGGTCATGGATTTGTGGGGTGCTGTCAACGGTGTATGGGTGAGTTGTTGCAGTACATCTTGGAGATAGTACACATTGCTGCTGCTGAGCAGCAGTGATGGAAGAGGGGAATGTTTGTCAAAGTAGTACAAATCAAATGGGCTGTTCTCTCATGGAAAGTATTCATGAGTATTAGTCCAGGCAACTGAGGAGAATTTCATCACACTCCTGACTTGTGCCTTGTGGGTGATAAAGAGGGCATGGGAAGTCAGGAGGTGGAGTAATCACAGAACTGTCTTGTGACTCTGACCTGCTCTTATAGCCACTGTATTTATACATCTCATTCAGTCCAATGTTAATGGTAATTGAGGAGGATTCAGCAATGAAAGTGTCATTGAATGTTGAGAACTGTTAATTGTATTTTATCTTGTTGCAAACATTGTCCAACATTTGTGAAATGTAAATGTAATTTGCCACTTATCATTCTAAACCTGAATATTGTCTCAGTCTTTTTGCATTTGAATAGTGACTGCTTCAGTATGAGAGGAGTTGTGAATAGCGCTGGACATTATGCAATTGTCAGCAAACATGTTCAGCAAACTTGCAATTGTCAGCAAACTTCTGACTATATGATGGAAGAAAGATTATTAATGAAACATCTGAAGACACTACTCAGATCAACAGTTGCAGTGGTCTCTTGCAGCTAAGATGACTGACCTCAAACCACCACAACCATCTCCCGATGTGCTACGTATGACTCCAATCAGCAGAGAGTATTCTTCCTGATTTCCATTGACTCAGACAAATGTGCTCTAATAAGGGCAGTCATTCTCGTCTCCCTTCTGAAAGTCTGATCTCATGTCCAAGTTTGAAACAAAACGGTAATGAGGTCAGGACTGAGTGCCCTGACAGATCCAAATTGGAAATCAGTGGGCAGGTTACTGCTGAGAAAGTGCTACTTGATAGCACTGTTGATGACATCTTCCATTGCTCAACTGATGATCGAGAGTAGATTGATGGGACAATATTTGGCTGGATTGGATTTCTCTGCTTTTCAAGGTATGGGACATACATGGGCAATTTTTCATATTGTCAGATCGATGCCACTGTTATAACTGTACTGGACCAGCTTGACTAGGCGTGCAGCAAAATCTGGAGCACACATCTTCTGCACTACTGCTGAATCAGATCAGGGCCCATAGCTTTTACAGAGGTTTATGGAGTGAATCAAACTGGCTGAAGACTGGCACCTGTGAAGCAAGATACCACTGGATGATGCTGAAATGGATCATCCAGTCGACACTTCTGGCTAAAGATCATTGTGAATGTTTCAGTCTTCTCTTTTGCACTGATGTACTGGACTCCCCTAGCATTGTGGGTACTGGCCCTCAGTGAAGCCCAGTCTAGTTGCAAATTCTGCCTAAAATCTACCCCAATTAGCACAGTATGTGATTTATCTACATTTCAATATCATTTATTTTGGACTGTAGATTTGATCTAGTGACGTGTAGATTTGGGTTTGTGTGTCTGAAGGTGTTTAATGATAAAAAAAAATCACCATGGCTAAGTTTAAGAAACATTGCAAAGCGTAGAGTACCTGTTCTGGATATGTGGTTTTGTTATAATTGGGAGAGTTGACCAGTGAATAAAATAAACAGTGTAGTTCATTAGAAAATTGTACATTTTCTTTTGATTATGGGAAACATCCATAGTTTGGGAAAAGGCCTTTAGCTTTGAATTTGGCAGATTTTGCATATGTTTCATCTGAAGCTGAATGGGCAACACGGTGGCACAGTGGTTAGCACTACTGCCTCACAGCGCCAGAGACCCGGATTCAATTCCCGACTCAGACGACTGACTGTGTGGAGTTTGCACATTCTCCCAGTGTCTGCGTGGGTTTCCTCCGGGTGCTCCGGTTTCCTCCCACAGTCCAAAGATGTGCAGGTCAGGTGAACTGGCCACGCTAAATTGCCCGTAGAGTTAGGTAAGGGGTAAATGTAGGGGAATGGATGGGTTGCGCTTCGGCGGGGCGGTGTGGACTTGTTGGGCCGAAGTAATCTAATCTAATCTAATCTGAATGTGTAAAAGAGTTGCCCTGACCAAGGCTGATTGTTAAGAACAGTAAGAAATAGGTTACCTCAGTGTAAGCAGTTTAGATTGAAAGTTCCAAATCAGAAGTATTTGATTAAAACCCTGAAGGAGTTATTTTAAGCTGAGAAAATCTGAGCTCTGTTGGATGAAGGGTCCAGAGAAAGGCTATCAGAAGCTGCAGTTAAATTAAGCCCTACAGATGTGAAAGAGAAGGAAATTCTCTCTGGTGTGAGTACTTCAAAGGTGTCCCTTTGAGATTGTATTTTACTACCAGTTTAAAAATCTTTAAACATGTGTTATATGTAAATAGCTTTATTACATTTTGATTTTCACTTTTTGCACAAACAAAACGTCTTTTATATTGTTGAAACCAAATCTGCACCATTACTTAATTGTATTTCAGTGAAAGGATCATCTTATTAAAACAAAAAGAAACAAATACGATCTATCATGTCAGATTTCGTTCTGGGATCTGACATGTTTAATAATGACATCCTGTGAAATCATGACATATAATTATCATATCACACAATATAATGAAGTGTATCCTCAATATGGAGCCTGGACTTTGTCTCAGATCCAGTTTAACAGTTAAGTCCTTTAGGATTTGACAAGCTCAGTCAGTAGTGGAGCTGCCAAGCCACTCTTGGACATTGAAGTCCACCATTCAAAGTATGTTGAAGACTTTGGTCAACATTAGTATAACCTCCAGCTGGAGGAGGATTGATTCATCAACCACAGTGACTCAGTATATAGTAGTCAGCAGGAGGCTTCCTCGTCCATGCTGACCTGGTGCCATCAGACTTTAAGGAGTCTAGAAGCAAATTTGAGTTTTCAAGGGCAATTCCCTCCCAACTGTATACTAATGTGCCACCATCCCTATTGATTCTGGCTTGCTGGTGAATTAGAACATACCCAGGGATTGTGATGGTATTGGCTGGAACATTTCAAGGTATATTTCCATGGGTAGGACTATGCCAAGCTGTTGTTTGATGAGTCTGTCAGACAGCTCTCCCAATTTTGCCACTAGCCCCAAACATCAGTAAGGAGGGCCTTGCAGGTGTATCAGGGCTGTGTTGTCTAATTTGATGTCAAATGTCCACCTGGTTTAATTTCTTTCTTTACATTTTGAAGCAGTTGATACGACTGAGCTGCTTGCTGTGCCATTTCAGACGCCAGCTAAGACTCAACTACTTTGCTGTTCATCTGGAATCACATTTAGACCAGACTAGGGAAATATGCCAGTTTCATTCCCTAAAGTCTTTTTTTTAAAACCACAATCAAAAATATATTTTAAAAATATTTTTTATTCGTTCACAGGATGCGGACTCTGTTGGCTAGACCAGCATTTATTACCCATAGGTAAGGATGGCAGTTTCCTTCCCTAAAAAGGACATTAGTGAACCAGATGGGTTTTTCCAACAGCAGCTTCAGTGTCATCATTAGACTCTTAATTCCAGGTCTCTTATGGAATTCAAATTCTACCAGCTGCCATGGCAAGATCTGAACCCAAGTTCCCCAGAACATTACCTGGCTCTCTGGATTAATAGTCTAGTGATAATACCACTAGGCCATTGCCTCCTCAATTCTCATTAGTCTCTTGATTGCTAGTCCAGCAACAATATCAGACCATCAATTCCAAGGCCTTGTGTTTCCATTTAAATAACATAGGACTTCTGTTCAGAATGCTGGAAATTGAGTGGGAAACCCAAGGGACAGAATGGCATCACTCTTCTGAACCCCAAAGAAATTCAAAGAAAATATCATGGATCAAATTGCAGCTTTAATGACAGCTAGGAAACTGAATGTAAACACTGCTCCTTGTGCAGGAGAGACCAGTAAGGTGGATAAGAGATGTAGATAAGGGGTTTTGTTAAAAGGACAAATAACCTTTTTTTCTTCAATTAATGCAACTAAACCCCTACTCATACAAAGAGACGCCAGAGCTACTGAAACTCTCTTGATGGAGGACCTAGTTGTTACTCCAGAAAGTGCATTGCAAGTGTTAATGAACAGGATAAGAAGACAGTGCATCCTACTTCAACAGTGCAAAGTGCAACTGGAGTGTAACATATTATCCAGAACACTAATAGTAAACATTGTTAAGAAATTACCTGTAGACTGAGTCAAGTTACTCCAAGGGAATGATTTGACTCGAGTGAAAGTTATTAGTTCACCTAAAATCAAGAAAAGTCTAAGTAAGGTTAAAAAGATGGAACAGTTACAGAAATAAGTTCTAGGGACTTTTCCATCATGTAGTGACCAGAGCAATTGCTAAAGAAAACACAGTCACCAGAGTTCAAAGTGATACCACAGGAAGATGTTAGAACATAGAACGGTACAGCACAGAACAGGCCCTTTGGCCCACGATGTTTTGCCGAGGTTTTATCCTAATGTAAAATATAATAACCTAACCTACGCACCCCTCAACTCACTGCTGTCCATGTGCATGTCCAGCAGTCGCTTAAATGTCCCTAATGACTCTACTTCCCCCACCACTGTTAGCAATACATTCCATGCATTCACAACCCTCTGCGTAAAGAACCTACCTCAGACGTCTCCTCTATACCATTCTCCTAATATCTTAAAACTATGACCCCTCATACCAGTCAATCCTGCCCTGGGGAAAAGTCTCTGGCTATTGACTATCTATTCCTTTCATTATCTTGTATACCTCAATCAGGTCTCCTCTCTTCCTCCTCCTCTCCAGAGTGAAATGTATGAGCTTATTCAACCTTTCTTCATAAGGCAAGCCCTCCAGTCCAGGCAGCATCATGGTAAACCTTCTTTGAACCATCTCCAAAGCCTCTGTATCTTTGCTACAGTAGGGCAACCAGAACTGGACACAATATTCCAAGTGTGGTCTCACCAGGGACTTGTACAGCTGTAGCAAAACCTTGCGGCCCTTAAACTCAATCCCCCTGTTAATGAAAGGCAAAACACCATGTGCTTTCTTAACAAATGTTAAAGTCAGAGAAATTGTCTTGAGGAATGGGGATAATTTAAAATAAGTGTTTAGCAAATCTTTAGTTGAAGCTCAGAAAGCAGATCTGGGGTTAAGCACATTAGCACAGCCAGCTAATACTGAAGTTAAGACTGAAGGTATTCCAAAGCGTTATTCTATTAAATATTGACTCTTGACGAGGAAGGCACAAACCTGTGAACAAGAAATGGACAGATGTTCGTCAAATAATGATATTGCCAAGATTTTGTAAGATGTTCTAAGTATCACATGAACTTCCACAGCGGGATATGTCAGAATATTGAAAACTGGGAGATAGTGAGAACTGCAGATGCTGGACAGTCAAGAGTGGATAAAGCATTGAGCTGGACAAAGTACAGCAGGTCAAGTAGCATCAGAGGAGAAGACGAGTCAACACTCACGTCCTGATGAAAGGTTCCGACATGAAACGACAACTTCCATTCTTCTCTGGGGAATATTGAAAATTCAAATGTTGATAAACAGGCATTTTACCTGGCCAAGTTTCATAAGGATGGAGTGCAGTTCTGTAAGTATATCATATGTGTCAGGAAATGGGAAAAACTCAACACTCGTGTTTTATGAAGGGTAGGTTGTGCCTCACAAACCTTATTGAGTTCTTTGAGAAGGTGACCAAACAGGTAGATGAGAGTAAACCGGTTGATGTGGTGTATATGGATTTCAGCAAGGCATTCGATAAGGTTCCCCACAGTAGGCTATTGTACAAAATGCGGAGGAATGGGATTGTGGGAGATATAGCAGTTTGGATCAGTAATTAGCTTGCTGAAAGAAGACAGAGGGTGGTGGTTGATGGGAAATGTTCATCCTGGAGTCCAGTTACCAGTAGTGTACTGCAAGGGTCAGTGTTGGGTCCACTGCTGTGTCATTTTTATAAACGACCTGGATGAGGACGTAGAAGGGTGTGTTAGTAAATTTGCAGACGACACTAAGGTCGCTGGATTGTGGATAGTGACGAAGGATGTTGTAGGTTGCAGAGACATAGATAAGCTGCAGAGCTGGGCTGAGAGGTGGCAAATAGTGTTTAATGTGGACAAGTGTGAGGTAATTCATTTTGGTCGGAGTAACCGGAATGCAAAGTACTGGGCTAATGGCAAGATTCTTGGTAGTGTAGATGAGCAGAGAGATCTCGGTGTCCAGGTACACAGATCCTTGAAAAGTTGCCACCCAGGTTCACATGGTTGTTAAGAAGGCATACAGTGTTTTAGCTTTTAATAATAGAGGGATCGAGTTCCGGAAACATGAGGTTATGCTACAGCAATACAAAACTCTGGTGCACCCGCACTTGGAGTATTGTGTACAGTTCTGGTCACCACATTATAAGAAGGATGTGGAAGCTTTGGAAAGGGTGCAGAGGAGATTTACTAGGATGTTGCCTGGTATGGAGGGACGGTCTTACGAGGAAAAGCTGAGGGACTTGAGGCTGTTTTCATTAGAGAGAAGGAGGTTGAGAGGTGACTTAATAGAGACATATAAGATAATCAGATGGTTAGATAGGGTGGACAGGGAGAGCCTTTTTCCAAGTATGGTGATGGCGAGCACGAGGGGGCATAGCTTTAAATTGAGGGGTGATAGATATAGGACAGATGTCAGAGATAGTTTCTTTACTCAGAGAGTAGTAAGGATATGGAATGCTTTGCCTGCAACTGTAGTAGATTCGCCAACTTTAAGTACATTTAAGTCGTCATTGGACAAGCATATGGATGTACACTGAATAGTGTAGGTTAGATGGGCTTCGGTTTGGTATGACAGGTCGGCACAACATCGAGGGCCAAAGGGCCTGTACTGCGCTGTAATGTTCTAAAAAATGTTCTATATAGTCAAACCAGAAGGACTCGTGATGCAGCACAATGGCAGAGTGATTTATGAGTATGTCAGGTCCTGCTGAAGAACCGGTGTCCTCTTATGTGATGAGACCTGCAGGTAATTGTCCTATGTAACATACCTGTGCAGTACATTCTTCAATTGGGTACTGCCCATCTGTGTTAGTTTGCGGTGAGTAGATACACCACTTACTCCAGTGAAGATCACTCATCCTCTTCCTTTTTTTATGCATTTGTGAGATGTGAGCATCGCTGGCTGGCCAGCATTTATTGCCCATCTCTAGTTTCCCCTGAGAAGGTGGTGGTGAGCTGCCTTCTTGAACCGCTGCAGTCCATCAGCTATAGGTTGACTCACAATACCATTAGGGAGGGTATTCCAGGAGTTTGACCCTGCGATATATTTCCAAGTCAGGATGGTGAGTGACTTGGAGGAGAAACTTGAAGGTGGTGGTGTTCCTATGTATCTGGTGCGCTTATCCTTCCAGATGGAAGTGGTCATGCGCTTAGAAGGTGCTGTCTCAGGAGTTTTGGTGAATTTCTGCAGTGCATCTTGTAGTTAATACAGAGGAACCTTGATTATCCAAGTATTAATTATCCAAATTTCGGATTATCCAAAGAAGATCTCGAGGTCCCAATAGAAACATTACATCAAAGAGGTGTTTCAACACTGTTCATGTTGTTTGTTTACAATGATTAAAAACGAACCCGGCTTACTAAAATGCTGCCGAGGACAGTCCTGGACATCGATGGGAGCCTAGGCATCATCTCCAAATGACTGACCACCCACCCTCTCTCTCTCTCTCTCTCTCTCTCCCCACACTTTCCCTGGAGTTCTACACAGGGTTGTACCCTAAACTCCCCTTCCCCAGATAATCTCTCCAACGTTGTCCTGTGCAGGGCAAAGGTGGAACCTGTCAAAAAGGTGCAGTAAAATGTTCTGTGTGCGTGTACACGCACAAACACTATTTTCAGACTCACTCCCTGAAGGCAGTGGGGGGTGGGGCGGCCAGATCAGACGGGGGAGTGGATGGGGGCAGAGTTGGACGGGGGTGGTGGGGGCTCGTGTGCTGCTGCCTAGTCTCCTGAACGGGGAGCAGACTTAGCAAGTGCTCACTGTGTCAATCCCATTGAACTGATTGGGGTGGGGGGGGGGGGGGGGGGCGGGGGAGAGGCGGCTTCAGCAATGCTGCATGTCCCTTACACACAAGTGTGTGTCTGCTCAGAAACAAACCCTGAGACAGAGAGAAGGAGCAAGGCAGGCAGAAAGAGGAAAAAGGAAACTTCAGAAAACTCCAAGCCCCAGAGGAGAGGCATTGAATCAATTAACTGAATAATCAATTATCAGAACGAAATAGTGCCAGCCCATCTTGTTCGGATAATTGAGGTTCCTCTGTACACACTACTGTTACTGAGTGTCGGTGATGGAGGGAGTGGATGCTTGTGGATGTAGTACGAATCAAGCAGTCTGCTTTGGCCTGTATGGTATAAAGCTTCTTGAATGTTGTAGGGGCTGCACTCATTCAGGCAAGTGGGGAGAATTCCATCACACTCCTGACTTGTGCCTTGTAGATGGTGGACAGGCTTTGGGAAGTCAGAATTAGCACCACTGCGATATTCCTAGCCTCTAACCTGCTCTTGTAGTCACTTATGTGGTGAGTCATGTTGAATTACTGGTTAATGGTAACCCCCAGAATATTGATAGTGGGGCATTCTGTGGTGGTAACACCACTGAATGTCAATGGGCGGTGGTTAGATTATCTTTCATTGGTGTTGGTCATAGCCTGGCATTTGTGTTGCACAAATGTTATTGTCAGTGATCAGATATTGTCCAAATCTTGTTGCATTTGAACATAGAATCTCCTACAGTGGGAGAACAGGCCATTTGACTCCTTGAGTCCACATTGAACCTCGAAAGAGCTTCCGACTCAGCCCCACACTGCTATCCTAACCTTGTCATGCTGCAACATGGACTGCTTCAGTATACGAGTCATCGCAAATGGTACTGAACATTGCACAATCATTGGTGAACATCTCCATTTTTGGCATTATGATGGAAGGAAGGTGAATGATGCCGCAGCTGAAGATGGTTAGACTTAGGACACTATCCTGAAGTACTTCTGTAGAGATGTCCTGGAGCTGAGAGGACGGATCTCCAAAATCACAACCATCTTCCTGTGTGCCAGGTATGACTCCAATCAGCAGATAATTGTCCCCTAATACCCATTGATTCTGGCTTTGCTAGCATTCCTTGATGCCACACTCAATCAAATGCAGCCTTGATGTAATGGGCTGTCATTCCCACCTCACCTCTGGAAGTCAGCTCTTTTTTCCATGTTTGAACCAAGGCTGTAATGAGGTCAGGAGCTGAGTGGCCCTGTCGGAACCCAAACTGGGTGTCACTGAGCAGGTTATTGTTGAGCAGGTGCTGATTGATGCTGATTGACAGCACTGTTGATGACACTTTCCATCAGTTTACTGATGATTGAGTGTACATTAATGGGGCGATAATTGGCCCGGATGGATTTGTCCTGTTTTTTTGTGTACAGGACATGCCTTGGCAGTTTTCCACATTGTCAGATAGATGCCAGTATTGTAACTGTACTGGATGAGCTTGCAGGAAGATCTTCCTGCACTGGATCCTTCTCCTTCAGTGAGGCCATTAACACTGACATGCTTGGTGCCTCGGCCCAGTCCATTGGGGTCTGATGGGAGGGCATCCTATTGCCATTCCTGGAGAAGACAATCTCCATTCTTTCAAAGACACTTCTATGGAGATATTCTGAGTAGTACATCAACTTCCTATGGCAGGATATGTATGAACATTGAAAACTCAAGTATTGACCAACAGGCATTTTACCTGGCCAAGATTTCATAATCACTAGCAAAGGATCAATGAAACTTGAGAGCAGTTTGTGTTTCCTCCGAGACATTTGCAGTGACTAACTCAGGTTCCAACCTTGTTGCAGGCTGAAAGTGAGTAAAGGTCTGTCCAAGTAGCTTTTAAAATATGGCATATAAGCACTAAAACTTATAGGTAGTTCCAGCAATGTGGTGAACTTTCTGGCCAGCCCACATGGATTCACTTTGTAATTCATGCAGCAAGTTGCATGCATGCAATCCTCAAGGGAGTTTCATTTGGCTATTTAGTGTGGTCTACTTTAGTTTTCAAGTGGTATACAAAGCTTTAAAAAAAATCACATTTCTTTTTGACTATTTACCTAGCTCGATTGTCCATGTGACTTAACCTCGTTAACCAGTCTACCATGTGGAATTTTGTTGAAGCTTACTGATGTCCACATAGATCACATCCACCTCTTTGCCCTCATCAATCTCTTCATCACTTCTTCAAAAAAGCTCAATCAAGTTACTGAGACACAATTTCCCATACACATAGCCATGTTGACTACCCTTAAATCAGTCCTTGCCTTTCCAAATACATGTAAATTGAATCCCTCAGAATCCCCTCCAACAATTTTCCCATCATCAATGTCAAGCTCACCAATCTATAGTTCCTTAGCTTTTCCTTACCATTTTGCTTAAATAATAGCACCACATTAATCATCCTCCAGTCTTTCGGCACCTCACCGGTGGCTATCGATGATACAAATACCTCAGCAAGGGCCCAACCATCACTTCCCCAGCTTCCTAAAAAGTTCACCTGATCAGGTCCTGGGGATTGATCCACCATTATGCATTTTAAGACATCCAGCACCTCCTCAATGTAATATGGACACTTTTCAAGGTATCACTATTTATTTCCCCAAGTTCTCCTGCTTCCGTATCCTTCTCCACAGTAAAAAAAAAAATGCTACATACTCATGTAGTATCTCACTCATCTCCTGCAGTTTCATGCATAGACATCCTTGCTGATCTTTAAGGGGCCTTATCCTCTCCCTCAGGACTCCTTTGTCCTTAATGCATTTGTAGAATCCCTTTGGACTTTCCTATTTGCCGAAGTATCTCATGTCCCCTTTCTGCCCTCCTGATTTCCCTACTAAGAATACTTTTATTGCCCGTATACTCCTCTAGAGATTCACTCAATCCATGCTGTCTATACCTGACATATGCTTCTTTCTTCTTCTTGGCCAGAACTTCAATTTCTCTAGTCATTCAGCATTCTGTACACCTACCAGCCTTGCCGTTCACTCAAAAGGAATATACTCTCTCGTTATCTCATATTTTAAGGTTTCCCATTTTCCAAACATCAACCTGCAACCATCTGCCCCCAATCAATTTTTGAAAGTTATTGCCTAATGTCATAAAAATTGGCCTTCTTCCAATTTAGAACTTTAACTTTTAGACCAGGTCTATCTTTTTCCATCACTATTTTAAAACTAATAGAATTATGATCACTTGTCACATAGTGCTCCCCCACTGACACTGCTGTCACTAGCCTGCCTTATTTCCCCAAGATTAGGTCAAGTTTTGCACCTTCTAATACGTACATCTACCCACATACTGAATAAGAAAATTTTCTTGTACATACTTAATAAATATCTGTCCATCCATTCTGTTCATACTATGGCAGTCCGAGTTGATGTTTGGAAAGTTAAAATCCCTTTCCATTACCACCATATTATTCTTATTGTTAACGGAGATCTCCTTACAAATTTGCTTCTCAATTTTCCACTGACTATTGGCGGGATCTATAATGCAAGCCCAATAAGGAAATCATCCTTTCCTTACTTCAGTTCCACCCAAATAACTTCACTGGACATACTTCATGAAATATCCTCCCTGAGTACAGCTATAATGGTATCCCTTATCAAAAATACCACTCCCCTCCTCTCTTGCCCCCCTGTCTGTCCTTCCTATAGCATCTAAACCCTGGAATATTAAGCTGCTAGCTCTGTCCATCCATGAGCAAAGTCTCTGTTATCACTATGATATCCCATAGCCAAGTTCACAACCATGCCCGGAGTTCATCTGCCTTACCTGTCACCGCTTGCATTGAACTAAATGCAGTTTAATTTATCAGTGCTACCTCACTTTGCTTTGCTTCTGCCTGCCTTGACTATCCAACTTGCTCCTTTTCCCAACTGAACCAGCATCAGACTGATCCTTTTTCTCACTATTTCTCTGCACAAACACACCCCCATCCGCTCCACAACTACACACACTAGTATCCATTTGTGTGGTCACTTTCAGAAATAATGGACTTGGACCCGGACCCCAAGATTCCTCTATTTTTTTTATTCATCCATGGGATAAGGGCATTGCTGGCTGTCCAGCATTTAGTGCCAATCCCTAATTGCCCAGAGGGTAGTTAAGAATCAACCATATTGCTGTGGTTCTGGAGTCATGTGCAGGCTAGACTAAGGAAGGAGGACACTTTCCTTCCCTAAAGAACATTAATGAACCAGATAGATTTTTCTGACAATCGACAATGGATTCATGGTCATCATTAGACTCTTAATTCCAGATTTTTATTGAATTCAAATTCCACATCTGCCATGGCAGGATTCAAACATTATCTGGGTCTCTGGATTAACAGTCCAGCAATAATACCACTAAGCCATCGCCTACCGATATATCAACGCTCCTCAAGGTTCTGCCATTCACCATATACTTTTCTCTTGTATTTGACCTCCCAAAATGCATCACCTCACTCTTGGCTTGATTAAACCCCACCTGCCATTTCCCCACCCAACCTTCCAAATGCTGTATGTTTTGGTAACCTTCCTCACTACCCACAAAACCATCAATTTTCATGTCATCTGCAAACGTGCTAACCAGACCACCTACATTTTCATCCAAATCGTTTATTGATGCATTACAAACAAAGAAGGTTCTGGCACTGATCATTGTGAAACAGCACTGATCACAGAGCTCTAGTCAGAATAACACCCCTCCACAACTACCCTCTGGCTTCTACAACCAAGCCAATTTTTTTTTAAATCAAAGTTGATAACTCACCATGGATCCCATGCAAATTAAACAGAAAATGTGGTTGCATTTATAAAATGTTTTATGTAAATTATACAATTGACTAACAAAATATAAAATATAGATTAAAATACAAATACAGTAGTTAATTCTCTGTAAAAATTCACAATGTACATTTTACCTTGGACCAATAAACATTTTCACATTCCAAAGAATTGGGACACAGTATTTCACTGATGTATAGGATTACACAACTTGAAGGTGAATTAAATTATTTTTACTTCTGTGAAAGCATTTACAATATACAAAGCACATGGATTTAAAAGAACAGCTTTTATAGTTAATAAACTTATGCTGTAGGCAGAATACTCACCACATTAAATGTAAACATAGTGAAATAGAGAAAAATCAATAATCTATCCATTTAAAAAAATAATTACAGTATCCTTTCATAATTATGGAAAACAGTGGCATTATTGCAATAAATAACTCAAATTTGGAAAGGTAGATGCGAAAACATTTGGGGTTACAGTGCATGCAGCATATATCAATATTTAGAAAAATTAGTTAAAAGTAGAGATTGTCTATAATATGTAATTGCCATCAGATAGATGCTATATTTTATAAAAATTCATAATTTGGCTAGTTAGGTGTTAATGCACTTAAAACTACAAAATGTAGTGCATACAGGGAAAGCTAGTCACCAGTGCAAAATAAATCATGAAAAGCCACAATGACTATGACATTGAATATAATATTAAACCATAAACTTGAACATTGTCAAGATTTTAGAACCAACAGAAAATATTTTCTTTCAATGACCCCCAAATTTTTTTTTACTTCTGAGGGAACTTGTTTTAAATTTTAGTTTCCTTTCTGGTTACATACTAACCAGCTAAACAAATATGCTTCATTTACATAGTTTCACAAGTTTTCTGTCTTTGTGCTGCGGCAATTTTAAATTCTTAAAAGCAAATGATGTTTAAAAAATAATCATATGGTAGAAAAAATCGGAAATAAGCTGTTACAAGGATATCACCTGAAATGTTAAGCATTTTATCGTCAGATTCTAACAGTCTATATATTTCCAGCATTTTCTGAATATTGTATAGAAGCATTTCAGAAAGCTACTTTTCTTCCATTATATTGCCATTTGTAGAAACAGACAATAGACAATCTTCGGGAAACAAAATAATCAATGGTCCATTTTAACCTTATCAAATGAGCTGTCAATTTTGGTCAGAGTCTTTCTAATGCGTAGGGCAGTTAGTCTTGCTGATGGATTATGATACCAACATTCCTTCATCACCTTTGCAAGAGATGTTAATGTCTGTTGATAAAGATGTAGTAATATTATCATTAAATATTCTCCTTTAATGTTCTTGCAATTAATTTAACAATTATTTACTAGAATCCTTGCTTTTGAAACAAAGGATCACATTTTTTCCTATACTATTCTTCTGATCACATAGCTGATTAGCAAGAGCTGTGAAAAATCATCATGATATTGCTACTCAATGGAAGGCTTAACAAGACAACAATGGTGACAAAACCAAGAACTGTGAAAAACTGGTCAGATTTATAGAGATGCACAGCACAAGAAAAAGACCCTTTAAACCATTGCATCCACATGGTCACCTAATTATTCTAATCCCATTTGAGATAATTTGGTCCATTGGCACTTGGGATGCAAAGAGCATAGAAAGCAATCTAAATACTTCTTAAATGTTATGAGCATTTCTGCCTCTACCATCCCTACATGCAATGAGTTGCAACACCCTCTGAGCAAAAAACCCTTTTCCTCATATCTCCTCTAAACTTCTACCCTTTATCTTAAATCTAAGCCCACTTTGCCATTGATCTCTCCATTCTTTCTGCCTTTACAATTTATACCTCTCAATTTTACACAAGTTAGTTATGTTCCTCTCAATCCCTTCTGCCCAAAAGCAAAATAATACCAGACTGTCCAGTCTCTCTTTGTATCTGAAACTTTCCAGCCCAGGCAACATCCTACTAAATTTCTTCTGTACCCTCTCCAGCCCTATCAAATCTCCCATGTGGATTCCAAATCTGCACACAATATTCTAGTTGTGGCCTAACCAACAATTTTGTACAGTTCCAGCATATCCTCCCTGCTCTTCAGTTCTATGCCTCGGCTAATAGTGTCAACTATGCCTTCTTAACCACTTCACCTATCTGTCCTGCTAGCTTAGGGACCAATGCACATCAAGGTCCCTCTGATCCTCAGTGTTTCCCCAGGGTCCTATTGTTCATCATGTATTCCCTTGCCTGTCCAAATGCATCCTTGCAGATTGAATTCCTTTTAATAAATCCAGCTGATGCAGTGATTCAAACGGAGCATAACTTCAGTCAACAATGAAAACTTCAGTCAACAACAGAAAAAAGTAAAAATTGCTAAAACAAAAATCAGTTGCTGAAAAAAAACTTTGTTGTACACATCACGACATCATCGCAATGAGCTTATTCAGATTTGGAGATGCCAACATGAATGGGAGTTGCAAACTCAAAGCAAATTCAGGCATAATTCCCTCAATGGTGCGAAAGTATACCCTAAAACAGATTAGCCTGTTTATTAAACATATTGTACAGAGGAAAAATCAGTTCAATTCTTATATTTTAATCTAATGAAGTTCAAGGTTTTCAAATTTTTAATCTCATTGTGGGTTATTCAGTTTTCTCATGGAGTTATTCCAGTACAAATCTAACAAATTAAAGTGGTATGACTTTCACACTCTAATCACATCCACAGTACAATGTACAAGTATAATAGCATTAAACAGCAGGCCTGAGTAGGTTCTCTGAACCAATTCCTGAATGAAGATGTTTTTTGGAGGGATTTCTGTCTACAACCTGTGTACATGGTATAGGAACCCCAAAACTACAATGTTCTATAAAATTTCATTTATGGCTGTCTCATTTTTCTTCATTTAAACTTCCTGTTAAAAATAATTAGCAGATACTACTTCCATCAGTACATTTTACAGCAAAATAGTCCCGGTATTCTTAGCAATATTAAATTTTTCACTGTTTTCTATTGTGCATTAATTCAATTTTAACTGTGCATATCAAAAATATCCCAGCAATATATTTTACTTTTTATTAATTGAAAAAATGTTAATAAAGCATATCAATTGACAGAATCCATAAAGGTTTCAATATTGTATATTTTAACAGTTATGGTGAAACATCCACACTAACCGGATCTGAAAACCATCTGTTGGGAATATTTGGTCTTTGTTGATCCAAGCAAATCACTTTTTTCATATCATCAAAACCAGGATCATTAGGAACAAGGTCATAAAATGGAGGTTTATAATCTTCAACAATACCTAAACGAAAACAAAACTTTGTATGAAAAATAGAAAGTACTCTATTTAGATTAGATTAGATTACAGTGTGGAAACAGGCCCTTCGGCCCAACAAGTCCACACTGACCCACCGAAGCGCAACCCACCCATACCCCTACATTTACCCCTTACCGAACACTACGGGCAATTTAGTATGGCCAATTCACCTGACCCTGCACATCTTTGGATGGTGGGAGGAAACCGGAGCACCCAGAGGAAACCCACGCAGACACGGGGAGAACATGCAAACTCCACACAGTCAGTCGCCTGAGGCGGGAATTGAACCCGGGTCTCTGGCGCTGTGAGGCAGCAGTGCTAACCACTGTGTCCTGCCGCCCAGTATAAGTTAAAATTGACAATGATTATGCACGTACATTTAACAAACATTACTTGATTAGAGAATTAAAGATGCATATTAAGATGCAAACACTGCTGATCAAGCATTGCGATTTCCAAACATCATTTAAGTTTTAAAATACAAGATCAGATCAGACAGCTAATTTCAGAATAGAACTATATCCTTATTCAGTTTCCCTGGATGTTAAACTCTTCTGGCTTTCCACAAGGAAATTCACCTCAGCGACTATTATAAACATTGAATTACTTGTCATTATTTGTAAAACAAATGTATAATGGAGGGTATCTAGATGTCTGAATTTAATGATTTGAAAGCGAAGCCAGGAACACACTGAACACAAAAATTAGTCATTTGGTTCTAAAATGAACATTACAGGTCTATCCGACAAAAACTTTCAAAATAAAAATCAATATATAGTGGATGTTGGCAATCTGAAACAAATAACGCTAGAGAAATTCAGCAGGTTTGGCAGTATCTGTGGAGAGAGAAACAGAATTAACCTTTTGAGTCCAATATAAGTCTTCTTCAGCACAGAGAATGAAGGACCTTTTAAAACCCAAGCAAAAATCTAGAAAACTGTTAATGGAAATTAAATAAGTTGAGGTCATAATCCAAACTCTCCAAGAAAAATCACTGAATTGAGCTGTTGATGGATTCTCATTACTTCTAACACCATAACTCCATGCAATTCTGTACCTTTTTCTGTACCTTTTGGATACAGAGAAACCCAGTCCAACTAGTGATGAATCAAGGGGCAGTAAAACTCCATTTAAATAAAAAAGCCACAGAGCAGGAGAACATTGCACATTATCCTTGCATGTCAGGAAAAATATGACAAAAAGAATGAGAAAAAAATCCAATGCAAAATAAATAATAATATTTGAAACTAACTCCTGACTGACCAGAGAGCCAAAGCACAAAACTGAACCTAAATTAGGTCTAATTGACAATACAGTTAGAAATCTTTGAGGAGAAAGTGAGGTCTGCAGATGCTGGAGATCAGAGATGGAAATGTGTTGCTGGAAAAGCGCAGGTCAGGCAGCATCTAGGGAACAGGAGAATCGACGTTTCGGGCATTAGCCCTTCTTCAGGAAGAAGGGCTAATGCCCGAAACGTCGATTCTCCTGTTCCCTAGATGCTGCCTGACCTGCTGCGCTTTTCCAGCAACACATTTCCAATACAGTTAGAAAGCCCATAAGGATAAATAGCATGAAATATAAATGTCATCCTAGTTGGAGCGGTACATAGTGGTCTTTAGATTTTGGGATAACAAAAAGAGAAAAGAGGAATCTTTACTCAGAGTTCTGAAGGAGGGTCATTGGACTCCAAACATGAACTTTGTTTCTCTCTCCCACAGGTGCTACCAGTCCTGCCAAGTTTCTGCGACAATTTCTGTTTTCTTTCTTAAGTCTGTAGCTGATTAGATGATGCCTAATGCTGGCCTTAAGCACTTGGAAAGAAGTATCTCTGTTCTAATATGGCTTACTTTGAGAAGCACAAAGATTTATCAAAATATTTGAAGTTTGCATGACGTTCTGTAATTGAACTAAGAACTATGAAAGATGTGGTTGATAAATATTCTATTCATAATATTTATGATTTAATTCTGCAATCTAAGCAATAATCAGGTGAACCAAATCACCCTTCCTTAATAAGCTGATCTTTATTTTGTCATTCGCACCTACTATGAAGCTATAACTCATCTTCTCTATGCTTATTATTTCTCTCTTTGTTTGACCTATGATACTTTGATCTCCAATCTCCTTTCACTTTTTTCTTAACTGTCCTCTATTCCTCTCTATCCACCTTTTCCAATAACATAAAACTCATGTCTTCTACACCTCTTTATTTCCAATGTTTAAAACAGTCAACAAATTCATCCAGGGAAACAGTCCTCAAGTTAATAGGTAAAATTATTGTAAACCATGATGCTTCACGGCTACAATAGAAAAAGTTTTAAATACTACTTTAAAAACAAAAGACAATGGCAGCACAGAGTTAGCAGTTTTCTTCTGAATGTGCATGTAATGACAAAATCTTCTTTAATTAATATGCATCATTAACAAGGCAGTTCTTGTCAGATTAGAATATCTAACACATCTGAGGAGAACACAAGGTTCACCATTCACTAAGTTTCCCATAAACCTTGGTACCACAATGTAGTCAGTGGGTAAATATGCCCAAGTAATGCAACACATGATGTAATATCTAATTCCAGAGATTCTGACAGATCACATTTTCAGCAAATTGTTTTTTGCTCCATGTTAACTCAGGCAATAATCAAGCAATAATAATTGGTTTTATCACAAAAAAAATCATTGTTGTGCATATTTAAAAAGCATAGTCTATGTATATTAATGGTTCAAAATGCAAATATTTAGAATAAGTTCTTCCTTCTGCAGATTGGCAGATTAAAAACCAAATTTCAAACATACACATGACAAAGCTCTAAGGAAAAGTCTGTCAGTCACAGAAATGTTTTGTGGCTGGTAGTTTCTGGGAATTGCATTAAGTATAAAGCTTAACATTAAATTAAATTATAAACAGAAAAGTAAGTAAACCAACTCAAGTCAGGTGTACTATTTGCTAACTAATGTACTTAAAATAAAAAAGTCCAGAAATGGCATTGTGCCCAATACATTCTGGGAAAGGAATTAAATATAAAGCTTATTTTTAAGCAAAATGGTAAATAGAACAACAGTTTTCTCTGAAGTGACATTGTCTAAATGGAGTGATAGCACACACAGGGGATTTGAACAGAGGAAATGCAATCCATAGCAAATGCACAAACAATGATGGTGCTGCTAAAAATAAATACTCGACACCTGCTCTTTTGAAAACTTAAAAATCACCTTCACCTTACAGATTGATTTTGAATTAATTGGAACATATTCCTTCAATTAGACACAAAAACAACAGATTTTCTTACATGGCCAATTTTACATAAGCAACACCTCTGGGCATTATTAGTATTTTGAGTAAAAAGTTTTTTTGTGATGAGGTTTAAGGGAACAATCTCCAAGTTTGCAGATGACACCAAAATTGGAGGGGCAGTGGACAGTAAAGAAGGTTCCCTCAGATTGCAACGGGATCTTGATCAGATGGGCTAACGGGCTGAGGACTGGCAGATAAAATTTAATTTAGGTAAATGTGAGGTGCTGCATTTTGGAAAGGCAAATCAGAGTAGGACTTATACACTTAATGATAAGCCTTGGGGGGGGGGCTGAACAAAGAGACCTTGGAGTGCAGGTTCATAGTTCCTTGAAAATGGAGTCTCAGGTATTTAGGATAGTGAAGGTGGCATTTAGTATGATTTCCTTAATTGGTCAGAATATTGAGTACAGGAATTGGGAGGTCACATAGCAACTGTACAGGACATTGGTTAGGCCACTGTTGGAATATTATGTGCAATTTTGTTCTCTCTCCTATCGATGCTGAGAAACTTGAAAGGGTTTAGAAAAGATTTACAAGGATGCTGCCAGGGTTGGAGGGTTTGAGCTTTAGGGAGAAACTGAATAGGCTGGGGCTGTTTTCCCTAGTGTCAGAGGCTGAGGGTTGACCTTATAGAGGTTTATAAAATCATGAGGGGCATGCATAGGATGAATAGATAAAGTCTTTTCCCTGGGGTGGGGGATTCCAGAACTAGAGGGCATAGGTTTAGTGTGAGAGGGGAAAGATATAAAAGAGACCTTAGGGGCAACTTTTTCACTCGGAGGGTGGTACGTGTATAGAATGAGCTGCCAGAGGAAGTGGTGGAAGTTAGTACAATTGCAACATTTAAAAGGCATCCAGATGGGTATATGAATAGGAAGAGTTTGGAGGGATATGGGCCGGGTGCTGGCAGGTGGGACTAGACTGGGTTGGGATGTCAGGTTGGCATGGACGGGTTGGATCAGTGGGGTCTGTTTCCGTGCTGTACGTCTCTATGACTCTATGAACTCAGCCCTCACATCTCTCCTAGGCAACGAGTGCTAAAGACTCTCAATCCTCAGAAGAAATTCCTCCTCATCTCAGTCTTAAATTGGTGCCCCTTAATTCTGAAACTAGAATTAGCTTCTAGTCCTAGACTCTTCCATGAGGGGAAATATCCTCTCAGCATTTACTCTGTCAAGAACCATAAGAATCCTATTTGCTTCAATGACATCATCTCACATTCTTCTAAAATCTAATCAGTAGCGTCCCAACCTGCTTAACCTTTGATCAGAAGACAACAACTCCATGCCAAAGTCATCCTAGTCAATATTCACTGAACTGCCTTCAATGAAATAATGTTTTTTTCCTAAATAATGGGACCAAAACTTCTCAATACTCAAATGTGGTCTCACCAGTACCTGTACAGTTGCAATAAGACTTCCCTAATTCTTAAGGATGAGCAGCACGGTGGCTCAGTGGTTAGCACTGCTGACTCACAGCGCCAGGGACCCGGGTTAGAGTCCCACCTCGGGTGACTGTCTGTGTGGAGTTTGCACATTCTCCCCGCGTCTGTGTAGGTTTCCTCCGGGTGCTCCAGTTTCCTCCCACAATCCAAAAATGTGCAGGTTAGGTGAATTGGCCATGCTAAATTGCCCATAGTGTTAGGTGCATTAGTCAGGGGTAAATATAGGGTAGGGGAATGTGTCTGGGTGGGTTATTCTTCAGAGGGTTAGTGTGGACTTGTTAGGCTGAAGGGCCTGTTTCCATACTGTAGGGAATCTAATCTAATTTTATAATCCAATCCCTTTGAAGTAAGGTCCCACATTCCAATAGCCTTCGTCATTGCCTGTTGCATCTCATAGAGATGTACAGCATGGAAACAGACCCTTCAGTCCAACCCGTCCATGCCGACCAGATATCCCAACCCAATCTAGTCCCACCTGCCAGCACCCGGCCCATATCCCTCCAAACCCTTCCTATTCATATACACATCCAAATGCCTCTTAAATGTTGCAATTGTACCAGCCTCCACCACTTCTTCTGGCAGCTCATTCCATACATGTACCACCCTGTGTGTGAAAAAGTTGCCCCTTGGGTCTCTTTTATATCTTTCCCCTCTATCCTAACCCTATGCCCTCTAGTTCTGGACTCCCCGACCCCAGGGAAAAGACTTTATCTATTTACCCTGTCCATGCCCCTCAATTTTGTAAACCTCTAAGGTCACCCCTCAGCCTCTGACGCTCCAGGGAAAACAGCTTCAGCCTGTTCAGCCTCTCCTTATTGCTAAAATCCTCCAATTTCATGCACAAATATCCCCAAGTCTCTTTGTGTTACAGTTTTCAGGGATAATATTCTCAGTTGTTACAGTCAATGAAACCATACAAGCACTCACCATTACTGATTGTTCTTCTTGCTACTTCCCACAAGACTAGACCAAAGGCCCAGATGTCCACCCTCCTGAATGAATCAAATAGATTCACCTGAATTGTTTCATCCAATATTTCAGGTGCCATATATCGCTTGGTCCCTACCCTGGGATTATTACCAACATCCAAATGATTAGTACACTGGGAATGCATCACAGCAAGACCTGAAAAACAAATGCAAAGCAAATTTTTTTAAAAATTTGCAGAATACAGTCAGGGATCAGAACAAATGGGTCAAATAACTCGACAGTTCACTTAAAATTCTTAAGCATTCTTCACTTTTTATCTTACACTTCACTACTTTGTAGATAAGCCAACTGAACATCTGGACAACACTAACAATGGTTTCAGATGTCAATATGCATTTTCTGTGGTCATTCTCACAAGTTGTATTAAATTGAATTACTTTGTCATGTGTACTTAAATGAGTACAGTGAAAAGTTGTTAAGTTGCCACTTCCAGTGCCATCATAGGTACAAAGGTAGCTAGCTATAATGCTTAGTTACAGAATAGTTAAGTGAAGAAAAAAAAGTTACATTACAGCTAAACACAGTATAACCATAGCTCGGAGAAAAAAATAAGTTAAAAAGACAAACAACAAAGAGGATTGATGAGGGCAGAACGGTAGATATGATCTATATGGACTTCAGTAAGGCGTTCTACAAGGTTCCCCATGGAATACAGGGAGAACTAGCCATTTGGATACAGAAATAGCTCAAAGGCAGAAGACAGAGGGTGGTGGTGGAAGGTTGTTTTTCAGACTGGAGGCCTGTGACCAGGATCGGTGCTGGGTCCTCTAATTTTTGTCATTTACATAAATGATTTGGATACAAGCATAAGAGGTACAGTTAGTAAGTTTGCAGATTACACCAAAATTGCAGGGGCAGTGGACAGCGAAGAGGGTTACCTCAGATTACAACAGAATCTTGACCAAATGGGCCAATGGGCTGAAAAGTGGCAGATGGACTTTAATTCTGATAAATGCGAGGTGCTGCATTTTGGGAAAGCAAATCTTAGCAGGACTTATACACTTAATGGTAAGGTTCTAGGAAGTGTTGCTGAACAAAGAGACCTTGGAGTGCAGGTTCATAGCTCCTTGAAAGTGGAGTCGCAGGTAGATAGGATAGTGAAGAAGGCATTTGGTATGCTTTCCTTTATTGGTCAGAGTATTGAGTAAGGGAGTTGGGAGGTCATGTTTCGGCTGTACAGGACATTGGTTAGGCCACTGTTGGAATATTGCGTGCAATTCTGGTCTCCTTCCTATCGGAAAGATATTGTGAAACTTGAAAGGGTTCCGAAAATATTTACAAGGATGTTGCCAGGGCTGGAGGATTTGAGCTATAGGGAGAGGCTGAACAGGCTGGGGCTGTTTTCCCTGGAGCGTTGGAGGCTGAGGGGTGACCTTATAGAGCTTTACAATAATTATGAGGGGCATGGATAGGGTAAATAGGCAAAGTCCCTGGGGTCGGGTAGTCCACAACTAGACGGCAGAGGTTTAGGATGAGAGGGGAAAGATATAAAAGCGACCTAACGGGAAACCTTTTCACGCAGAGGGTGGTACATGTATGGAATGAGCTGCCAGAGGATGTGGTGGAGGCTGGTACAATTGCAACATTTAAGAGGCATTTGGATGGGTATATGAATAAAGGGTTTGGAGGGATAGGGGCTGGGTGTTGGCAGGTAGGACTAGATTGTGTTAGGATATCTGGTCGGCATGGATGGGTTGGACCGAAGGGTCTGTTTCCATGCTGCAAAATCTCTATGACTATGACAAACATCACACTCTCCCAGTAAACCACCACAGGGGGCCTCCAGGTGATCTGACCAGTGGCTGCCTCCACGCACTGCAATGTGGGCCACTGGCATCTCTGCTTCGGGCCACTGACAGCCGTCCCCACTTCAAAGGCCAGGGCTGGGTGTCTAAGGCAGAGAGAAGGGACGAAAGGAGGAAAAAGAACAGGCGGAGCATACGAGCTCTGGCTGCAGTGTCCTACTTCACCACCATCTTACCAGAAGAGTACAGCATGGTTGCCAGATTGGAATATTTTATTCATAGCTAGAGAGTGAAGGTTTTCTTGGAAGACGGAAGCGGAGTATAGCAAGGACAAGTAGTACCAAATAATGAAGCAAAGCAAGACAAAATCTGGAACTAGGGGACACTCCCTACCATTACTCCTTTTCTAAAAGAACCAGCAATTAGCCTGTAAATTAACACAATCTGTAAGACTTCTGAGAAAATATGATCAAGAATTGGAGTGGGGTTATCCCTCACTCAAGGGCTGATCAAGGGATCGAACATCATCAGCATGGGAGTCGCCCACCAAGAACCACCTCTGCCCATCATGCCAATCTTCATCAGTGTAACCAAAACTCAAGTGTCCTTCCAATCTTATTCACTAATGGCCTGGATCCTTCTATGATCCTGGGTCTTCGGTGGGTACATTAATAGCCATTGCCTCCCCAATGATCTTTGAATCAGAGGAAGGCCCACACCTCCCCAGTTAAGGGAATGGCTTCCTTTGTCCTCTTCCTCATGGAAATCTGACATTCAAGTGACATTCAAACTTGCATTCAAGTGAAAATGCTAATTAGCTTTGATAACAAAGCTCTTATCATCCTAGAAGTGGACAGTTTACAGCATCATTCAGACATGTCTTTGTTCCACTAGTTTCCCTGGTAATTTTCTCTTTTAATAATTGTTTTAGTCCTTTCTTCTCCCCCCTATTCATTTTCTAATATTGGGATGCATTGTGTACACTAAATATTTGTTCAAAGCCATTATTTCTTTGTTTTCCAGTATTAATGCTTCAGTTTCACACTCTGAAGTACAAATGCTCATGTTAACTGACCTCTTCCTTTTAATACATGTCTAAAAGCTTTTGCTATTTCTTTATTTGCTTATTCTCATATTGTAATTTCTCCTTCGAAAATTCAATCTGTGCTGCTTTCAAAAATTGACTCAATCTTCGTAGCCCACCACGAATTTTCATGCATTGTATACCTTTGCTTTCACGTTGATACTATTCTTAACTTGCTTAGTTAACCACAGATGTCGCATCCGTTTTGTAGTCTTCTCTTCTAAATAAAATAGATCATTGTTGGGTTTTGCAAATCTTCCTAAAATATCTGCCACTGCTTCTCTGCATTATCTTTTAATGTATTTCCCTGTCCTCTTCAAACAGACTGTAATGTGTCCAAATTGGCTGATGATGCAAGAGTGGGAGAGCATGTTATAATGAGGACATAACAAATTTGCACAGGCATATAGGTAGGTTGAAGGAGTGCGCAAAAGCCTGGCAGATGGAGGTCATGCAATTTCTTAGACTAATCAAAAGGCAGACTCTTATTTAAATGAAATGAAGAGAAACTGCAAAAAATAGTAGTACAGAGGGATCTGGGTGTTTTGGTACAACACATAATTAAGAAGGAAAGTGGAATTTTGGCCTTTACTGTTAGGAAAGATTTAAAAATAGCAAAGTCTTGTTACAACTGTGCTGTGGAAGTGCCAGTGTTGGAATGGGGTGGGCAAAGTTAAAAATTACACAACACCAGGTTTTAATCCATGGACTATGACCTGGTGTTGTGTGACTTTTAACTTTGTTACAACTATACAATGTGTTAGTGAGGCCACAACTGGAATACCATGTACAGTTCTGCTCCCCATTTTTAAGAAAAGATCATCGTTGACAATCAGTCACTAAGGAGAATGATTGTCCACCTAGGAAATTCTGTGTCGCTGGTCATGGGTTCCATGATTGCTTGTGCAGTTGATGAGCCTGATCCTAGCGCCGCATCTCCAGACATGCATTTGGCAGGTGTTTCTGGGAGATAGAATTGATCCTTAGCCTTGAGATCATTGGCATTTATTTCTGTGGTTCCTTTCCTACATTTCCTCCTGTTGACTGGTGTTCTCAAAGAATTGTGTTCCTTCACACAGGAGTTTCCTCCAAGCTGGTTGCTTCTGAATGAAGATCACCCATGCGTTAATATTGCATTTCTTGAGGGAAGCTTTAAGGCAGTCTTTGAAATGCTTCCTTTGTCCTCCTGTCATTAGACTGTGCCTTCCTTGAGTTGGGCAAAGATGATGTGTGTTTCATGTGCAAAAGAATTCCCACGTTAAAGGATATCCTACACAAGGCATCTACCTACAGGAATTTAGCCTCCCCCCATCCACACAAAAAAGTACAAGCTCTGTGGCAAGAGGTGACAGGCACTGGATTGAGAGATCTGGAAGGCTCTAATTTCAGACTGGCAAATAGTCAGAGGAGTTTGACTCAGTTGTTTCACTCTTGCAGTAGGAATAGGAAGGTGTTTCGGCAGCTTTTCTCATAACAGAGCAGCCCTCTTCAGGATCTGATCTGCTCACCCCTCAAGGGGGAGGGGCTGGAAAAGGTATCCTAAGATTTGTTCCATCATCATCCCAGCTGGAAACCACATCCAGTGGGTTCATCTACCTGTGATCTGAAAACCAAAGTGAAGCTCCATCTTGGAGCCTGGAATGTATGAACCCTATGAAAAATGAGCAAAACGTTCCTCCAAAATGAAGAACTGCCCGGGTTGCCTGTGAACTCAGGCACTTCAGCATTGAGATCACTACCCTCCCAGAGACTCAAAGGGCAGGCAAAGGGTGGCTGAGTGAAGAATATAGTGGTTAAGCCTTCTTCTGGAGAGGAAAATCTGAGGATCAATCTATTATGCATGGAATTGGGTTCATTTTCAAGAACAAACTCGTCAAATCGATTCTTGGAGCTCCCTTGGCATCAACGATCACCTCGTGAATCTCCATCTACAACTTGCCAAGAACTAGCATGCAACAGTCGTGAATGCTTATGCTCCACCCCTTAATCGCAGAGTCCAAAAAAGGATGCTACTCCACCCAGACACCGAAGTCACCAACATCTCTAAGGAAGATAAAAATAAGATATATTGGCATTGGAAGCAGTTCAAAAGAGATGCATTAGCCAACTCCTGGGTTGAAGTTGTTGACTCATTCAGAATGGCTAACAGATTAGTTTTTTATTCATTAGAGTTTAGAAAAATGAGGGATGGTCTTAGTGAAACAAAAGATTTTGAAAGGGCTCGACAGAATAGATAGAGTTGAAATTACCACTCATGGGGGAAATCTCAAACTAGAGGCCATAGTGACAAAATAAGGGTCATTCATTTAAAACTGAGATGTGATCCTAGAGAGAGTAGTGACTGTAAAGATTTCTCAACCCCAAAAAGAGTTGGAGGTTGCATCATTGAAAGCATTTCAAGAGGAGTGAAGTAGTTTTTTTTTTAAATAATCAAGAAGTTGGACACAATGAGGAACTGGCATGAAAGAGGAGTTGATGCCTGGAATGATCAGCAATGATCTTATCAAATGACAGAGCAGATTTGAGGGTATGAATGCCCTCCTCCCTCTCCTATTTCTTATGTCTCTATCTTCATACTTTTCTAATTTATCGTTATTTAAGTTTAAGTCATTAGTTTCAGACCAAGTTTCTTATCCTGAAACTGAATGTGTACTCATTATATGCTCACTCTTGCCTGGAGGATGCCTTTCTTGAAAGCAATTAAACAATAGTTTCTCATGACATATTACGAGCACTAAAACTTCCTATTGATATTCCAGAAATGTTTCAAAACATACGAACATATTGATCAAATCTAATATCAGCTGCAACCCAAGAAAGAATAAATCCGACATTCCAAAAGTACTTTATTGGTTCTAAAGTGCTTTATGCTGTTTTTATATTATGTAAGGGACAATAGGAAAGCTAAATGTTTTCATGAATGAAAATGCATCTCAATCTCAAGCAACAGCCCATGCTTTTGGTGAAATTTAAAATTTAATTAGTGAAATCTGGCATTAAAAGCTAGTATCAAAATGATGGCCATAAAACTACCATTAATTGTTGTCAAACCCATGCAGTTTACCAATGTCCTTTCTTGAAGGAAATCTGCCATCCTTACTTGGTCTGGCCAATGAATAATTCCAGATTTAAAGTAATGTGGTTTACTCCTAACTTCCTGCTGAAAAGGTCCAGGCAAGCCTCTCAATTCAAGAGTATTTCGAGGTGGGAAAAGAAATGATGGCCTTTCTCAGCAGACTCATTTCCCATGAGAGAATAAACAAAATAATATATTTTGGTTTAAAAACAAACTTTGCAAGCCCATTAATCTTAAAATTTTATCAGCACATTTAAAATTGGCTAGCCGTACATAACACTGTTTTAAATCTCACTGAAGACATAGCTTTGATGGCAACAGCCTTCACAGTGTACTAGAGGTAGAAATACATACCTAAATCTGCAATGCAGCACTGTCCATTCTCCTTCACAAGGATGTTTTTGCTTTTAAGATCTCTATGTGCAATTGCAACTTTCCCCTGTGTCCCAATGATTTCTGTATGTAAGTGTGTTAGACCACTAGCAGTGGACAATGATAATCGTAAACAATCTGCAGTGTCCAGAGTTGTATGCTGTAGGTAGTCATAGAGTGATCCTGCCTCATGATAATGAGTAATCAGCCATAGCTGTGTGCTGGAATTTCTGGATGTCATGTCAGAGGCAATAAAACCTACAGGGGGAAGAAACAACATATATAATTTATAAGTATTGAATAATATTTCACAATAAATTTGAATAATATTTTAAGTTGGTTTTACATGTTAAACAAATGCCACTTATACTCTCATTGCTTTACAATGTACAATAAAACAACTTCATGATTTCTATGAGGGATTCAACAATGAAAGAAGGGAAAGGGATTACATTCTTAGATTTAATCAGCTAGGGAGTGAGTTAGCGTAGAAGCATAGGACCAGTGGAGACTATTGGGCTCTTCGAGCCTGCTCTGCCATTCGATGTTGTCATCCAACTCAATACCCTGTTTTGCTTTCTCCTCAGGACCTTGATCCCTTCTGCACTATGGACTAAATCGAACTCCTTCTTGAAAACATTCAATAATTCATTCTCTCATTATTTGTGGCACAGCCTTGCCACTCTCTGGATGCAGATATTTCTCCTCATCTCAATCCTAAATGGCCTACCCCATAATATACATAAATTAAAGTGTAGTAATTTGTGAATTATACCCAGAGTACTCTCTAACAAAAACAATATTAGGAGCATACATGAGATTAATGTATGGCCTCAGACAGAGAGAGCTTCAAATTCCTAGCACAATAGGACCAATTCTGTGGAAAGAAGACCCTGTTCAAGATGGAGAGACTCCACCTAAATAGAGGTGACACCAATATCCTTGGCAGGTGGATAGTGTATTACAACAAAGACATAAGTTACACATAGGATCGGGAAAGACATTTAGAGTTAAAAACAATACAAGTTAGATTAGATCATTAAAAACTCAGAAGGAGGACAAAGTCTGACTTGGAATGCATGTGTGTAAATGTAAAGTGTGATTAGTACCATTGGTGAGCTGCAGCTGCAAATAGGCAGGTAGGAACATGAGGAAGCAGCAAAAAGTGAGAGTCAGCTTCAAACACAAAGTGAAGGCTTTGACAGTTCATGGCTCAGATACTCAGCAAAGAGTGCGAAAGAGCAAGCATGAGGAGATATTAGCAGTTTTGATTCAGACAATTAGTGCTAGAGAGAATGTCCTCAAGGTTCATTGATAAAAACCTCTCTCATTGGAGTTGATACAATGAGGTCAAGTGTTAGACATTCTGCATCGGGTAACTCAAGTCTTGTCTGTCCAGAACTCAACCATAATCTGTAAGGCATAAATCAGGAGTGTCTGGGTAAGTGCAGCTCCAACAACACTGAAGAAGCTTAACACCAAAGATGACGAAGCAGCAAGCTTGACTGGCATTGCATCACCATGTTCAATATTGACTGGTGAGAGCTTGATTTCAGCACAATTCTTTTTTTTACCTGAAGCAGCAATGTTGAATCTCGTAATAGAAGAAACTGGATGTGTACATTGCAATATTGAAGAATCCAACAAGCATTTATTACAACTACCTACTATGTGCAAACATTGCCTTCTTCTAACTCATGCATCTCTCAGATAACATTAAACTCAGATTACAAACAACTGTGTGCTTTCAATAGAATATTAGGCCTCAAGTGATTGGGGAAAAGTGGAGTATGAGATCATTGTAGGATTGAGTAACTTTTCAAAAATCATTTTGACTTGATTAAGCAAGTGAGGAATTAAATTACATTCTGTTTCAGTGGCGTTAGTTGCAAACACTTTTTGAGGGGAAGAAAGCCATTAACTTCAGGTGAAAAGTACAGTAATTGGTTTATGATTTCATTCTTTTATGGTTAGGTTGATGCAAACCTAGGCTAATGCACAAGAGAATGCTTTATTGCAAAGGGATTTTAGACAAGTTGCAGCTACATCTTAAAATATTATAGTTTTGCAATTTAAACTATTCAACAGGTCCCTTGAATAACACAAAAAGTCAGTGTGGGCTTGAAAAATAGTTAAATCAAGTTCATTAAAGTAATCAAAAGTTGTTCAGGAGTCGCATATGATTGTTTTAGTTAAGAATATTAGGTTTTGGAGAACATTTACATGTTTCATTTGGAATATTTCAGATGACCGTTAATCACCAGGAGGTAACAATACATACTCTGAGCAGATGCATTAATTGTTCACTGTTACCATCTTATTGGATGCAAACCAATGAAGTTAGTAAGCTAAGAGAGACAAAATCAAGATCTTACAAAGATCCTGTATGTCAAAAAAAATGACTCGGTATATGGTAGGAAGTGATGTCATGAAGGTGACCATTACTTTTAAAATGAACAAATCAAGAATTAGGCAGATGAAAATTGGATCCCAAACCGGTTTAGTGGCAGGAGGCAGGGGTGATGGTAAAAGGTTGTTTTTGTGACTGGAATGCTGTATCTAGTAATATACTGCAGGATGTAGTGCTTGGTCTCTTGCTGTTTATATGTATTAAGGATCCAGACATGAATGTAAGAGGTAAGTTTTCAGGGGACACGAACACCTGTAAATAGCAAGGAGGAAAGCCTTAGATTACAGGATGATGTAGATTCCTGGTCAGATGGACAGAATTTGGAATTTGGTCCTGAAAAGTGAGAAGTGATGCATTTTGAAAAGACTAACATGGCAAGGAATTAGACAATAAATGATAGTACCCTTAGTAGTGCAGAGGATCAGAGGGTCTTTGGTGTACATGTCCATAATGTTTACAGATAGCAGGTAGGTGGATAAGTTGATTAAGAAAGCATTTGGCACATTAGTCAAGGCATTGCATATAACAGTATGGAGGTTATGATGGAGCTGCAAGAGATGTTAGTTGGGCCACAGCTAGAGTACTGTGTGCAGTTTTGGTCACTACTCAACAGAAAGAATGAGATTGCATTTGAGAGGATGAAAGAAAGAGATTCATCAGGATGCTGCCAAGGCTGGAGAGATTTATCTATGAAGAGAAAATAGATCGGCTGTGCTGTTTTTTTTCGAGCAGAGAAGGTTGGAGGTAATCAGATTGCGATGTATTAAATTTTTTTACAGCCATAGCTAAGGCAGATATTAAAAAACATTTTCCCTTATAAAATGGATCAATGACTAGTGGGGCAGGGAGTGGGGTGCACAGATTTATGATAAATCCCCTCCAAACATCCTGGATTGTAAGGATGAATGTTTTAACTCAGTGATGGGTTTCTGAGACCCACTAGTTGAAAAGGGTGGTACAGGCAGGCACCATTACATTAACGTACAATTTAGATGATGTAGGTGGAGGTGCTGGAGATTAGAGTCAAGATTAGAGTGGTGCTGGAAACACACAGCAGGTCAGGCAGCATCTGACGAGCAGAAAATTCGATATTTCAGGCAAAAGCCTTTCATCAGGAACCTGATGAAGGACTTTTGCCCGAAACGTCGATTTTCCTGCTCCTCGGATGCTGCCTGACCTGCTGTGCATTTCCAGCACCACTCTAATCTTGACTATTTAGATAATGTGCCAAGTGCAAGAAAATGAGACTAGAGTAGATAGATGCTTGATGAGTTGCACAGACATGATGGGTCAAAGGGCTTCTTTCCACATTACAAAACTCTGACTCTATATCAACCTCATTCCTGAAGAAGGGCTAATGCCCGAAACGTCAATTCTCCTGTTCCCTAGATGCTGCCTGACCTGCTGCGCTTCTCCAGCAACACATTTCCATCTCTATATCAACCTAGTCAATCCAAAATTGCTGGTGAACTATTCAAGAGACAATTCGAGTCTCTGATCATGCACAACAGATGGTGGCTTGCAAAGGTTAAAAAGTAATGATTCTTGGTGGCTTGGTGCTGGAAAGAAAGACTGAAGACAAGGGGAACATCAGTCTACAGAAAACAAAGAGAACTGTGCTCTGTCTATCCCTTCAAGTATTTTGTAGATTTCAATGAGATCACCTCTCATTCTTCAAAACTCTAGAGATCATAGGCTCAATTTGCCTAATCTTTCTTCAAAGGACAGTCCTGCCACCCAGAAATGTGTCTGGGGAAATTTCATTGCATTCATTCTAGGACAATAATATCTTTCTTACAATCAAGGAGACCAAAACTGCACACAGTACTCCAGATGTGATCTAACCAATATACAATTGAAGCAAGACTTTGCTACTCCTGTACTCAATAAAGGCTAACATTTCACTACCCTTCCTAATAGCCTTCTGCACATCCATGTTTGCCTTCAGTGATATCAACAGATATATCCAAGTCCCTTTGTACATCTACGCTTTGCAATCTCTCACCATTTAAGAAATACTCTGGATATCTGGTTTTTGTACCAAAGTGAATGCTTTCATATTTTTCCATCCTACATTCCATCTGCCATGTTCTTGCCCATTTATAAAGCCAGTTCAAATCCTCCCGCAATGACTTTACATCTTCTTCATAACACATATTCTCACTTAGCTTTGTATCATCTGCAAATCTGGAAATATTACATTTGGTCGACACATCTAAATCATTGACACATATATTGTGAGCAGCTGAGGTGTTTGCATTGATCCTTGTGATAACCCACTAGCCATAGCCTGACAGTGTGAGATTGACTCATTTATTCCAAGGGCTGTTTTCTGTCTGTTAGCCAGTCATTAATCCATGCCAGTATATTACCTCCTATCCTACATGTTTTAATTTTTCTAACCAGCCTCCTGTGAGGGATCTTATCAAAAGCCTTCTGAAAATCTAAGCACATTACAGCAATTGATCCTCCTTTTATCAATTTTGTTCTGAACACGTTCAAAAAAATTTGTTCAACAAGTTTGTCAAACACTGTTTCCCATCTGCAGATCTATGCTGATAATGCACAATCAGATCATTATCAAGTCACATTCAGAACCTTTACAATAGATACTGGCATTTTTCTTGCTATTGACGTCAGGCTGACAGGATGCTCGTTCCCAGTTTTCTCCCTCATTCCGCTCTTAAATAGTGGGGGAACCTCCAACCCAAAATAATCATTCATAACCTGTAGAATTTTAGAAGATAATCACCAATACATCAACTATCTCTTCAGCCATAGAGGCACGGGATTGAGGGTGATTTAGCGGTTCGGATCAGAAATTGGCTAGCTGAAAAAAGACAGAGGCTGGTGGTTGATGGGAAATATTCGTCCTGGAGTTCAGTTACTAGTGGTGTACCGCAAGGATCTGTTTTGGGACCACTGCTGTCTGTCATTTTTGTAAATGACCTGGATGAAAGCATAGAAGGATGGGTTAGTAAATTTGCGGATGACACTAAGGTCGGTACAGTTGTGGAAAGTGACGAAGGATGTTGTAGGTTACAGAGGGACATAGATAAACTGCAGAGCTGGGTTGAAAGGTGGAAACTGGAGTTTAATGCAGAAAAATGTGAGGTGATTCACTTTGGAAGGAGCAACATAAATAAAGAGTACTGGGCTAATGGTAAGATTCTTGGTAATGTCGATGAACAGAGAGATCTCTATGTCCATGTACATAGATCCCTGAAAGTTGCCACCCAGGTTGATAGGATTGTTAAGGGGGCATACGGTGTGTTCGTTTTTATTAGTAGAGGGATTGACTTTCAGAACCATGAGGTCATGCTGCAGCTGTACAAAACTCTGGTGCGGCCACACTTGAGTATTATGTACAGTTCTGGTCATTGCATTATAGGAAGGGTGTGGAAGCTTTGGAAAGGGTTCAGAGGAGATTTACTAGGATGTTGCCTGGTATAGAGGGAAGGTCTTACAAGGAAAGGCTGAGGGACTTGAGGCTGTTTTCATTAGAGAGAAGAAGGTTAAGTGGTGACTAAATTGCGACATATAAGATAATTAGAAGGTTAGCTAGGGTGGACAGTGAGAGCCTTTTTCCTCAGATGGTGATGGCTAAAACAAGGGGATATAGCTTTACATTGAGGAGTAATAGATATAGGACAGATGTCAGAGGTAATTTCTTTACCCAGAGAGTAGTAAGAGCATGGAATGGCCTACCTGCAACAGTAGTAGACTTGCCATCTTTAAGGGTATTTAAATGGTCATTGGATGGACATATGGATGAAAATGGAATAGTGTAGGTTCGATGGTTTCAGATTGGTATCACAGGTCATGCAACATTGAGGACAAAAGGGCCTGTACTGTGCTGTAATGTTTTATGTTCTTAACACTCCGGGATGTAGAACATCAGGTCCTGGGGATTTATCAACTTTCAGCCCTATTAATTTTATCCGATATGATTTTCTTGTATGTGCTAACTTCCTTCAATTCCTCATTCTCCCTAGACACTTGGGTCTCTACTACTGGAAGATTTTTTATATCTTCCTCAGTGATAACAGACATAAAGTAATCATTTGCTTGTCTGCCATTTCTCTGGCCCCCTTTATAACTCGGCCTTATAATGAGCCACATTTGTTTTAGCCAAATGTGGCTTATTTACACATCTATAAAACTTCTACAGTCCTTTGTTTTGCTAGATTGCATTTATATTCTATTTTCTATTCCTAATCAGTTTATTGGTCTGTTTTTGCTGTTTTCTATACACCTTCGATTTATTAATATTTCTGGCTTTTTCTTTTAATCTTGTCATTCCTGAACTTCCTTTGTCAGCCCCAGTTGACAGACCTGAGTTTTTGCACCTTGATGGAATGTACAGTTGTTACAAGTCACATAAAAGCTCTTTCTTCTCATATACATTTGTGCTTTTTAAATGTATCTTCCCAATCCACCCCAGTCAATTTGTGCTTCATAATTTCATTTAAGTTTACTATTTTTGCTTCACAATCAACTACCTCATTTTCAAACATAATGCAAACTTCCATCATATCCCATGATTGTTAATTTGTGGTTTCTTATTATGTAATACTAGATGCAAAGTGGCACTTCTTGTAGTTGGCTGCTCAACATATTGCTATAGAAAACCAACCCTCAAATTTTAAAAAATGGTTCTCCACAGTTGTAGTGTTACCCAGATCGAAGTCACCCATGATAACTGTGTTGCCCCAGCTACAAGCTTCTCTTTTCTTCTGATTCATACCATGTCTAACTACTACTATTATTTGGTAGCCTATAACTAAATCCAATCAATGTCTGCTATCCCTTGCTGTTTCTTGCCTCCAACCAGATTCCAAAAATGTCCTTCTAATCTAAGGCTCTCCCTTAATAATGTACTGATCCCAACCATTATTAACAGTGTAAATTCACATAGTTTTCCTTCCTGTCTGTCCTTCCTAAACATTGCATAACCTTGAATATCCAGATCAGTTGCAGAGGAAAATATTAATAAAGACAAATGGAAGTCCGTTACACAGCCAGAAGGTGGAGAAGTTACATTGGGGAACAAAGAAATGGCAGGAGAATTGGACACGTACTTTGGTTCTGTTTTCACAGAAGACAGCACAAACATAGAACATAGAAAAATACAGCGCAGTACAGGCCCTTTGGCCCTCGATGTTGCGCCGATCCAAGCCAACCTAACCTACACTAGCCCACTATCCTCCATATGCCTATCCAATGCCCATAAAGAGGAAGTCCACCACTGCTACTGGCAGAGCATTCCATGAACTCACGACTCGCTGAGTAAAGAATCTACCCCTAACATCTGTCCTATACCTACCACCCCTTAATTTAAAGCTATGCCCCCTCGTAATAGCTGACTCCATACGTGGAAAAAGGTTCTCATGGTCAACCCTATCTAAACCCCTAATCATCTTGTACACCTCTATCAAGTCACCCCTAAACCTTCTTTTCTCCAATGAAAACAGCCCCAAGTGCCTCAGCTTTTCCTCATACGATCTTCCTACCATACCAGGCAACATCCTGGTAAACCTCCTCTGCACCTGTTCCAGTGCCTCCACATTCTTCCTATAGTATGGCGACCAAAACTGCACACAATACTCCAGATGCGGCTGCACCAGAGTCTTATACAACTGCAACATGACCTCAGGACTCCGGAACTCAATTCCTCTACCAATAAAAGCCAGTACGGCATATGCCTTCTTCACCGCACTATTTACCTGGGTGGCAACTTTCAGAGATCTGTGTACATGGACACCAAGATCCCTCTGCTCATCCACACTACCAAGTATCCGACCATTAGCCCAGTACCTCATCTTTTTGTTACTCTTACCAAAGTGAATCACCTCACACTTACCTACATTGAACTCCATTTGCCACCTTTCTGCCTAGCTCTGCAGCTTATCTATATCCCGCTGTAACCTGACACATCCTTCCTCACTGTCAACAACTCCACCGACTTTCGTATCATCCGCAAACTTGCTCACCCAACCTTCTAGCCCGTCCTCCAGGTCATTTATAAAAATGAAAAACAGCAATGGTCGCAAAACAGATCCTTGTGGAACACCGCTAGTAACTGTACTCCAAGATGAACCTTTACCATCAACTACTACCCTCTGTCTTCTTCCAGCCAGCCAATTCCTAATCCAAACCTCCAACTCACCCTCAATGCCATACCTCGGTATTTTTTGCAGTAACCTACCATGGGGAACCTTATCAAACGCCTTACTAAAATCCATATACACCACATCTACCGCTTTACCCTCGTCTACCTCCTTAGTCACCTTCTCAAAGAATTCAATAAGGTTTGTGAGGCACGACCTGCCCTTCACAAAACCATGTTGACTATCCTTAATCACATTATTCCTATCCAGATGTTCATAAATCCTATCCCTTACAATTCTCTCTAAGACTTTGCCCACAATAGAAGTGAGACTCACTGGCCTATAGTTACTAGGGTTATCCCTACTCCCCTTCTTGAACAAGGGAACCACATTTGCTATCATCCAGTCTTCTGGCACTATTCCTGTAGACAACAAGGACATAAAAATCAAGGCCAATGGCTCTGCAATCTCCTCCCTTGCTTCCCAGAGAATCCTAGGATAAATGCCATCAGGCCCAGGGGACTTATCTATTTTCACCCTTTCCAGAATTTCCAACACCTCTTCCCTACATACCTCAAAGCCGTCCATTTTAATTAATTGTGACTCAGTATTCACATCGGCAACAATGTCCTCTTCCTGCGTGAATACTGACGAAAAGTATTTATTCAGTGTCTCCCCAATCTCCTCAGCCTCCACACGCAACTTCCCACTACTATCCTTGACTGGACCTATTCCTACCCTCGTCATTCTTTTATTCCTGACATACCTATAGAAAGCCTTGGGTTTTCCCTATTCCTGCCAACTAAGGACTTTTCATGTCCCCTCCTTGCTGCTCTTAGCTCTCTCTTCAGATCCTTCCTGGCTACCTTATAACTCTCAATCGCCCCAATTGAACCTTCACGCCTCATCTTTACATAGGCCGCCCTCTTCCATTTAACAAGGGATTCAATTCTTTATTAAACCACTGCTCCCTCACACGACCCTTTCCTCCCTGCCTGACAGGTACATACTTATCAAGGACACTCAATAGTTGCTCCTTGAACAAGCTCCACATATCAATTGCACCCTTCCCTTGAAGCCTACTTTTCCAAGCCACGCATCCTAAGTCGTGCCTCACCGCATCATAATTTCCCTGCCCCCAGCTATAACTCTTGCCCTGCAGTGCACACTTATCCCTCTCCATCACTAGAGTAAAAGTCACCGAATTGTGGTCACTGTCCCCAAAGTGCTCACCTACCTCCAATTCTAACACCTGGCCTGGTTCGTTACCCAGAACCAAATCCAGTATGGCCTCACCTCTTGTTGGCCTGCACACATTGGAAACCCTCCTGCACACATTGGACAAACACCGACCCATCTAACGAACTCGAGCTATAGCTTTCCCAGTCAATATCTGGAAAGTTAAAGTCCCCCATAACAACCACTCTATTACTTTCACTCTTCTCCTGAATCATCCTCGCAATCCTTTCTTCTACGTCTCTAGGACTATTAGGAGGCCTGTAGAAAACTCCTAACAGGGTGACCTCACCTTTCCTATTCCTAACCTCAGCCCAAACTACCTCAGATGGCGAGTCTTCATCCATCGTCCTTTCCACCGCTGTAATACTATCTTTGACAAGCAATGCCACACCTCCCCCTCTTTTACCCCCACCTCTGACCCTACTAAAACACTTAAACCCTTGAACCTGCAACAACCAATCCTGTCCCTGTTCTACCCATGTCTCCGTAATAGCCACAAGTAACCTCCCAAAATGTTAGGGAACTAAGTGACTAGGAGGGCAGCACTGAAGGAAATCAGTATAAGTAAGAAAATGGTGCTGGGAAATTAACCAGTTAAAGAATTGACAAATCACCAGGGGCAGAAAATCTGTACCCCAGAGTACTAAACAAAGTGGCCCTGGAAACATTAAATGCATTGATGGTCATCTTCCAAAATTCCATAGATTCTGGAGCAATGCTACAGATTAAAGGATGGCAAATATAGCACCAGTGTTTTATAAAGGGAGTTAGAGACAAAACAGAAAATGACAGACCAGTTAAACTGACATCCGTACTGAGAAAATGTTGGAGTTTAATATAAAATAATAATAACAGAATATTTGGTTAGCATTAATGGGATTGGACAAAGCCAGCTTGGATTTATTAAAGGTAAGTCATGCATAACAAACCTACTGGAGTTTTCAGGAAGTTAACTAGGAGAATAGACAAGGGACAACTAGTGGATATGGTATATTTGGATTTTCAGCACCTTTTGATATGGATGGTGGGAAAAATTAAAGCAAATGGAATAGGGGTTGAGATATTAGCATGATTGAGAATTGGTTGACAGACAGGAAATAGACAATGAGAATAAATGGATCCTTTTTGTAGTGGCAGGCAGTGATTAGTAGGGTACTGCAAGAATCAGTGCTTGCATTCCAGCTATTCACAATATATGTAAATTATTTGGATGAGAGACCCAAATGCAACATGCAATGACAAAACTGGGCAGTGTTGAGAGCTGTAAGGAGTATGCAAGGAGGCTTCAAAGTAATTTGAACAAGTTGAATGAATGGGAAAACACATGGCAAATTCTGCACAACGTGGTTAAACATGAAGTTGTACATTTTACTGTAGAAAAAAGTATTATTTGAACACTGATATTTTGAGAAATGTGGATGTACAACGGGATCTCAGTGTCCTTGTACATCAGTCAATAAAACCAGACAGGCAGGTGCAGCGAGCAATTAGGAAGGTATATTGGCCAAAGTAATGGCCAATGATTTGAGTTCAGAAGTAAAGGCATCTTATTGCAGTTATACAGAGACCACACCTGAAGTACTGCATGCAGTTTTGGTCTCCCTACCTAAGATAGGCTATACTTGCCATAGCGGGAATGTGGCAGAATTCACTAGACTTACTTTGAGGAAAGATTGGTTCAACTGGATCTATTCAGTACAGTTTAGAAATATCTGATTGATACACAAATTTCTAACAAGGCTGGACAGCCTAGATGCAGGGAGGATGTTTTCCCTAGTTGGGGAATCTAGAACCAGGGAACACAATCTCGGGATCTAGGATTGACCATTTAGGACTGAGAGGAGAAGGTGGTGAAGTTGTACAGTTCTGCACAAGAGAAGGCTGTGGATGCCAAATCATTGAATGTATTCAAGAAAGAAGTAGATTAGATTTTAAAGGGTTTGAGAAATATGGGAAGAAAGAGGATCAGCTATGATCATATTGAATAGCGTAGCAAGTTCAGAACAGCCGAATGGCCTACTCCTGCACCTCGTCTCTCTGCTCCCAGTACTGGTCACCATATTAGACATGTTATGTGATGGGAATTAAATTGTACTTGTGTATCTCTGTTTGTGCCTTATTGCAAATGTAGCATGTGTTCAGGCAGTGTGCCCTTAACTTTTATTGTCTATTAGAAATAATTCCAGTTTCAAATCAGATTTGATATTCTGCTTTTTTATTCTCTCTTCTAGTCTCCAGAGTATCCTTGAGATTCTGTGTTGCCAACTTTTCCAATTTGGGCTATCCTTTGGGGTTTTTTTTAAAAACAAATGCAATTTTAATTTTAGACATGCAAGATGGTACAACTCACCTAAAATATTTTCATTTCTCAACAACACACTGTTGTAGATTTCAGTCTCTCTGAACCAAGATCTTTCATCTCGAGAAGAAAATATCTTTACTGCCACGTTTTCCCCTTGCCACTGACCCTGCCAAACCTCTCCAAAACGTCCCTTACCTGTGGAACAGAACACAAAACAAAAGCCAAATCACATTAAAAGAGAGTTTGTACATGTCATCACGTTCCCAACACACCACCTGACTATCATACTGATAATTGGTTGCTTGAACAAATTCACTCAGTGGAAGATGAGAAGTAAAGGCTTGGAGTTACAATGGCCCAGTGATATTAAACGTCACCCTCCTGGCTTTGTTTGTGTTTTGCTTTATATATAGAATACATAAAATCCCTACAGTGTGGAAACAGGCCATATGGCCCAACCAGTTCACACCTACCCTCTGACGAGTAACCCAACCACACCCATACCCCTACCCTATTATTCTACATTTACCCCTAACTCGTGCACCTAACCTACACATCCCTTAACACAATGGGCAATTTAGCATGGCCAGTTTACCTAAACTGCACATCTCTGGATTGTCGGAGGAAACCGGAGCACCCAGAGGAAACCCACGGAGAAACGGGGCGAATATGCAGACTCTACACGGACAATCGCCCAAGGTTGGAATCGAACCCGGGTCCTGGAGCTGTGAGGCAGCAGTGCTAACCACTAAGCCACTGTGCCAAGACATCAAGTGTGCATTTAATACCATTCCTAGTGTGGCCCTGATCAGATAATTGGAAGGAAAGAAACACTAAAAGGAGGCAAAACGATCAAAGAGTAGTAAAAACGTTTAGTTTTACAAAAAGGTCATTTTCATGGGTAATCTTTCTGCTTTTTTTTCCCCCAAATCTCATCTGCTGGTACTCTAGATATCACACATTTGTTCATCGCTTCTTTTTTAGTAATGGTGTTTTTAAACCTCACTTCACAACCAATCCCAATAGCGGCTTGCATTCTGCAGACACCTCAACACAAACCACGGCCTCCTTCAGTGTTGCATCGCTTTACTTGTGATAAGACAATAGATATTCCTTTCATACATTCTGGGATGGAGGAAGGATTTTTAAAAAGTTTTTTTGAGAAGCATTTTCAGGTGAATTAATATCTCTGTCACAGAGAGCTCTGGTCTGTCAGAAATTAAAGTAAACCACTTCTAGTATTTATCAAATAGAAGCCAATACATATTTTAGAGTTATAGATTTCAAAAAAGTGATAAAAGTAATCTTTGTACAATAACTCTTGCCTTGTTTGAAACAGTTGAGGACTGTAGGATTGGTATGTCTTCTTTTCTCTAGCAGGAAACAGGACAGTTTTACATTTATGATAGAGTTTCTGAACACTAACATTTCTGAAATTAAACATTTCCATTACACAGTCACCTGAAAATGCTTTAGTTTCAAAATTTTGAGTTAACTTTATAAAAATTCATTTACTGTACAGTGTCACCCAGTGACATCCAGGGTGAAGAGAGAAAAAAGTATTTTTAGGGAACATAAAATGGATTGTTCAGTTTAACCACCAGATGGAGCACTTCACCCGTACCGAAAGCCCAGCCCTCTCAAAATCCATATCCTATTCTTTGACCATGAAAACTTAAAAAGAGAAAACACATCAGAATATAATCAGGAAAATCAAAATATTAGGACCCACCAACCTTCATGGCCATCTTATCCTCTCAAGAATATATGCCAGTGAGGACAAGATTTATCAGGAATAAAACCCGGTCACAAATCATTAAAAGCTTTGGAATCTTTGGCTCAGATTTTAATGGCTTCCTTTTTGGCAGGTAAGTTTTGATACGGTTTCTTTCTGCACCTGAATTGTGAACAATGTATTTTTAAACTCCAGAATTAATTTAAATGCCATGTACATCTCTATGACTCTATAACTGACATCAACAATTTCAGGCAGAAATGCTGACGACTGGAACTGCAGGAGATGGGGAAGAGGCAAAAGTGAGGACTGCAGATGCTGGAAATCAGGATCAAGATTAGAGTGGTGCTAGAAAAGCACAGATGGGGAAGACCTAAACAAGTATTTTGCATCAGTGTTTACTGTGGAGAAGGACATGGAAGACACAAAATGTGGGAAAATAGATGATGACATTTCCAAAAATGTCCACATTACAGAGCAGTTGGTGCTGGATGTCTTAAATGCATAAAGGTGGATAAATGCCCAGCACTTGATCAGGTGTACCCAAGAACTCTGTGGGAAGCTACAGAGGTGATTGCTGGGCCCCTTCCTGAGATATTTGTATCATTAATAGTCACAGGCAAGGTACAAGACTGTAGGTTGGCGAACGTGGTGCCACTATTTAAGAAAGGTGGTAAGGAAAAGCCAGGGAACTATAGACTAGTAAGCCTGACATCAGTGGTGGGCGGTTGTTGGAGGGAATTTTGAGGGACAGGATTTACATGTATTTGGGAAAGCAAGGACTGATTAGGGGTAGTCAACATGGCTTTGTGCGTGGGAAATCATGTCTCTCAAACTTGATTGAGTTTTTTGAAGTAGTAACAAAAAGGATTGATGAGGGCAGAGCAGTAGACATGATATATATGGAGTCGAGAGTGTGTTGCTGGAAAAGTACGGCAGGTCGGGCAGCATTAGAGGAGCAGGAGAATCGAAGTTTCGGGCCGGAACCCTTCATCAGGAAATGATCTATATGGACTTGAGTAAGGTTTTGACAAGGTTCATCATGGTAGACTTGTTAGCAAGGTTGGATCACATGGAATGCAGGGAGAACTAGCCATTTGGATACAGAACTGGCTTGAAGCCAGAAGACAGAGGGTGGTGGTGGAGGGTTGTTTTTCTGACTGGAGGCCTGTGACCAGTGGTATGCCACAAAGATCGATGTTGGGTCCGCTGCTTTTCATCATTTATATAAATGATTTGTATAAACATAGGAGATATAGTTCACATATTTGCAGATGACACCAAAATTGGAGGTAGAGTAGACAGCAAAGGTTACCTCAGAGTACTATGGGATCTTGATCAGATGAGCCAATGGGCTGAGGAGTGGCAGATAGAGTTTAATTTAGATAAATGTGAGGTGCTGCATTTTGGAAAGGCAGATCAGGGAAGGACTTGTACACTTAATGGTAAGGTCCTAGGGAGTGTTGCTGAACAAAGACCTTAGAGTGCAGGTTCATAGTTCTTTGAAAATGGAGTGGCAGGCATACAGGGTAGTGAAGAAGGCATTTGTTATGTTTGCCCTTATTGCTATAGGAAGGATGTTTTGAAACTTGAAATGGTTCAGAAAAGACTTACAAGCATGTTGCCAGGGTTAGAGGGTTTGAGCTATAAGGGCTGGGACTGTTTCCCCTGGAGCGTCAGAGACTGAGGGGTGACCTTATAGAGGTTTATAAAATCATGAGACACATAGAAAGGGTGAATAGACAAGGTTTTTTCCCCAGGTTGGGAAGTCCAGAACTCGAGGGTTTATGGTGAGAGGGGAAAGATTTAAAAGGGACCTAAGGGGCAACTTTTTCACACAGAGGGTAGTGCATGAATGAAATGAGCTGCCACAGGAAGTGGGGGAGAATGGTACATTTACAACATTTTAAAGGCATCTGGATGGATACACGAATAGGAAGAATTTAGAGGGATTCGATCCAAATGGGACTAGATTAGTTTAGGATATCTGCTTGGTATGGACGAGTTGGACCAAAGGGTGCTGTACATCTCTGACTCTACAACTCGTCACTAAAAAAACTCTGGTATGGGTCATGTCCCAGAAGTGCTACAGTCAGAGGTGGCAGTGGAAGCAGAATGACTTCAGGGCAGGAAGATTTTCAATTTCGCATGAAGCTCAGTGTGGTATTCCTGCTTCAGCTTGGGTCCCCAAGGAACTAAAATCACATCTTCAGACACTGATACAGTGCCAAGCGTGTATGATGGTCATTTCCCAATCAGGACTCCAATGTTCAAATTTCAGTCAAAATACACATTCTATTAAGGATGGATGGGTGCCCTAGCTCCCTGCCACTTAGATAGAAAAAATGCAGCAGACCCAGCAGTTTCAGGGTGGGGAAGTAGCTTAGCAATTTTAAACTACCTATCTGTTCATTCTCTCAGCCAGGCAAGGTTAAAATCATGCTATTTATAATCAAACTTGCCGTCTTTCAGATAGTAAAATCCATTACCATAATTGAAAAGAAATGGGGCTAAGTTCTCTCCAGTGTCCTATTATCCCTCAATCAACATCAGAACAATAAAATGTCTGGTCATTATCACATTGGTGTTTTCAACAGCCAAGAGGAGAAAGATTTAAAAGGGACCAGAGTGGCAACTTTTTCCACAGAGAGTGGTTCATATGTGGAATGAGCTGCCAGAGGAAGTGGTAGATGCAGGTCCAGGTACAACATTTAAAAGACATTTGGACAGGTATACAAGTAGGAAAGTTTTGGGGGGATATGGGCCAAACACAGGCTAGTGGGTCTAGCTGATAATTTGGGAAAGTGTCAGCATGGACGAGTTGGACCAAAGGGTCTGTTTCCATGCTGTATGGCTCTCTGAATAAAGTAATATAGTTAAATAACTTCTGTATGCTGGTTTGCAACCACTAGCTGTAAAACATTACATTAAATTCATTTGTATGCTCAGAACAATTCAGATGAATCTCATCGGTTTGTCTACAGCCCTTGATTGGATATGTTTCATTGTCGATATAGCAGGAATCCAGTGTTAGACTCTGGCTTTTTTTTTTAATTCATTCATTCACAGGATGGGGACATCGCTGACCAGGCAGTAATTATTGTCCACCCCTTATTGCCCACTCAGCAGTTTAACAGTCAACCAGGTCCAGGAGTTAACATGGCAGTTTCCTTCTCTAGAAGACATTCATGAACCAGATGTGCTTTTCCCAAACATCAGCAATGTTTTTGAGTTCATCATTAGTCTCTTCGTTCCAGATTCTGATTGAATTCAAATTCCACCAACTGCCATAGTAGGATTCAAACCCAGGCCCCCAGAACATTACCTGGATTGCTGGATTAATAGTCTAGTAATAGTGTTTAGGAGAGGCGATGACCTAGTGGTATCATCACTGGACTGTTAATCTAGAGACCCAAGTAATGTTCTGGGCACCTGGGTTCAAATCCTGCTATGGAAGTTGGTGAAATTCAAAACGGAATTGAATTCAATAAAAATCTGAAACAGGGATGACCATGAATCCATTGTTGGGGAAAAACCCATTTGCTTCACTAATGTCCTTTTGGGGAAAGAGAGGAAACTGCCATCCTTACATGGTCTGTGACACCAGACCCACAGCAATGTGGTTGACTCTTAACGTGGACAATAAATGCTGACCTGGCCAGTGACACTCTCATCCTGTGAATGGATATAATAAATAATAATAATAATAAACAAACAACACCATGAAACAATTGCCTCCTCTTGTTATTTGCATTTTTGTGCTGCATCCCTATACCTGTCGGTCAGTCATTAATAATTAATTCCTCTACTTTCTTCAAAAATAAATGCCAGTGCAGCTATTGGGATTTAAATTATATCTTACACCTGAAATGATGCTGCCAACATTGGCACATTGTAAATGAAAAATATCTCAATATAAACATAAAAATTGGGGTCAATCATGAAGCCTCTCAAACGTAATCTGCTTTTTAAATAGATCACAGTTTATGTGTACATCAGCACTTTTTAACCACTTTTTGAGATCCCTAACCAACAATATCAAATTGATGCAAGCTCATCAACCTGAATCCTAACGTGTTCTTCCTCCTCTCTCCCTCTAAACAGATGTTGCTGACTGGCAGTATTTTGCCTTCGGTTAAAACAATTCTAGGCTTGAACATTTCAACTAACCAGCATTTAATCTACTTGGAGAGGAGGATTCCAGATTTCCATGGTCCTGCGAAGAAATTTGCCAAATCTCTGTACACTGCATTTTCCAAACCCATGACCACTAGAAGGACAAGGGCAACAGATACATGGAAAGACCACCTACAGGTTCCTCTCCAAGCCACAGTTCATCCTGGCTTGGAAATATATTGCAGTTCATAGGTTGGAGGTAGATCCACAATATTAATAGGGAGGGTATTTCAGATTTCTGTTGGAGATAGTTATTGCCCAGCCTACTTCTAAAAAAACAAAAACTCCTAAAAACTAGAAGCAGAATCACACAATATGTTTGCATCATTCCAACAAAACTGTTCCACTGCGGAGGTCATCATATGTTCTTTTGAGGTTTCTTCCGAGAGGAAAAACTGCACAACTTTTAACAAATACACATACATGTGTATCCATGCACACAGATCAACCCCTTTATCTTCCCTGAAATCACCCCCACAATCCCCCAAACACAAAAAAGGATTTTGGGCATTGTGAACAACTAGCTACAGTCATTATAGCTAGATTTGTGTTCTCTCAGTTATTGATCATTATTGCATCCACACAACTTGCTGTGCCTTCCAAACCTGAAAAATTGGATGAACAACACTTTTTATTCCTTCATTCAAGACAAAGATACGTAAGATTGAAAAGGGGAGGCTCTATTGCAATAAGTTTAAGGGTGGAACTCGTTTAATTTGCTTGCTTAATGAGAATCCAACATTGTCAGGAGTAGATGGGAGCTTAGAAAGCAAAGCAAACATTAGTCATGACCATATTTTATCATGCAGCAGACTGGAGGAGCCAAATGGCCGCCTCTGCTCCTAATTCATTTGTTTATTTGTACTAAACTCTGGAGAAATATTCATGACTCACTAAACACAGTCAAACAAAGTAAAGCCAGGTTTATATATGATGGAGATTGTTTAAAATGATCAGTTTTGAATTTAGTTTGAAGTTCCAAAACTGTTGCATTTCAAGGGAAACTGGCTTAAAACAAATGCAATTTGTTTTTAATTCAGTATTTTGTGACACAGAAAATTAAACTCTCAACCTTTCAAACTCCTATGTTCCAGTGAAAAAAGCCCCAGCCTATCTTTATAACTCAAACCTTCCATACCCAGCACCATTGACAAGCAAGTCCTGTTTTCCAGAAGGCAAAGTTTGGAAAGTATACATTAGATCCAAAGAATTTTGAAAACCTCCTTAAAGAATAATTCTTTACAAATTCCAAGTGCTAACACCTTTAGAGGAGCTCTTTTACTAACGGGTAGGGAAGGTGAAAGGAAAGCAAAATCACACTTTTTTTTCCTCTTTGCCCATCCAAAACAGTAGTCACACAATACACCTTGGAAACAGCAAAAACACACTAATTCATTATGACTTCCAACTTAACTCACCTACACATTCTACAAGGGTAATTTGCCGAGCAACTGTTCTTTGTATGAGGAAAGGAAGACCTGATCCACTGCCTGATGTGCAGGAATGATCCAACAGATTCTGTGGGAAAAGAAATTATCCTACAAAGTGAACTGCAATTACTTGTTTTTTTCATGAAAACAAACACTTTTGAGACTTGAGATTTTTAAAAGGAGAAAGTAAATATATTTGTCCTGAAGACAGCTGGAGACACCAACCTCCTCATGCAATCATGTTCTTTGAACCCATAAATTGAGAAGGCATCTTCTCAACAACTGTTAGACAGTGAACATTAGAGGAAATGCTGGTAAGACAAGCTGCCATTGCATCGTCACATCCCCAAACAGTGCATATTGTGTAAAGTTTACAGGACAATTCCTATTAACAATATTAGAGTTCTCTAACTGAAACTTTTGCACTTCAAAATGTACTTGTCCACATCTTAACGTGCATAATAGGTCCTCAAAGCTTCAAAGACAGAAGCGTCTTTTTGTGACACCGCTTATGAATGCACATAACATAATCTGATTGTGATACTACATGGACACTACTCCATAGTTTTACCTCACCAAGTTCCAATTTAAAACTAAATTGTATATTATAACTTCTTGGAAATTCATTAGAGTATTATTAGGGTCTTTTTGTCTTTCAAGTATGCTCTTCGAAAATGCTTGGGCTAGAAAAAGATAGTGGTATTAGATTTATAAAATCAAGCCAGTTTTTGAAATAATCTAAATATTGAAGACTTATTTGATATTTTAAAATGTTGTGCAAAATGATCTATTTGACCAGACACAGGAAAAACAAGCAAAAGTCTCAATCAAAAAACAGATAAATGAAAAATAAATAAATGAATAATCCTTACTGCTAAGGTGTTATCTCCAACATTAGAGGCAATCAGTCCATCAATGGCACCATACTCAACCTCTCGAGCATTTAGTCTTTGCATTTGATTTTGATGGAGTTTGCGTAATATCAGCACTGTCGTCATGGACGCAATGATCATAACAATCACCGGAGCAAGAACAACAATAACCAGGGTTTTTACATTGTAACCCAACTCTGTTCCTTGCTGTGACTTTCCTTTGGAAATAAAGAAAGGAAATTACTTTTAAAGTATTTAATGATACTAACATAGAATTATAGAATCTCGACAGTGCAAAAAGCAGCCATTTGACCCATTAAGTCTGCAGTGAAAACCTGAAGTGCATCCCACCCAGACCCAGTACCCTAACCTATCCCAACAACCTCTCATTTCCCATGGCTAATCCACCTAGCCTGTTACATTCCTGGACACTCTGGGCAATTTAGCACGGCCAATCCACCTAGCCTATACATCTTTGGACTGTGGGAGGAAACAAGAGCACCCAGCAGACTCCATACAATCACACAAGGCTGGAAATGAACCAGGTCCCAGACGCTGTAAGTCAGCAGTGCTAACCTCTGAGCCACCATACCACCCTCAAATCTTTCCAATGTTACATGAGTACTTCACTAACAAAGTATTTTTTAAAAATGATGATTAAATGTGGAAGTTAAAAAGGATACAAAGAGATATTCTCTTAGAAAGCTGCAATGGCTTGCCTATCCATCACCCCTATTCAAAAGCATTATAATTAAACAGGAGCTTTCCCCCAAACAAAGTCATTGAATTAACCCAATGAATTATTCAGCTGTAAGAACTAGTATAGTCCCAGGTTAAAATTCAGGTTCATGTTGAATTTCCTCATCTCAACTGAAGGCTGTTAAGATAGTAATGTGGCTGGACTGTCATGGTTTGGCAGAGAAAGCAAGACAAAAAAGCCAAAATTCCCACATTGCTAATTGTGAATCAATCTCCACTCATGTTTGTATATACGAGCATCAGGCAAAGGCATAATAAAACTTAGCTGTGATATTCCTAATGGTTGAATTGTAGCAACATTCAGTGAAAACTCACATAAATAATGATTAATTGGTAAAAGAAAAGACACAACAATGACTCTCCAACTACCCTTACAAGAAGCTAAATAGAGTCCTCTATTCTCCACAGATGCTGTCCGATCTACTGAGTATATCCAGCATTTTTTATTTAGATTTTGGAGTTCCAGTTTCCACAGTATTTTGTCCAGGTAAAGATTTCTAACAAATAAGATTTTAGTTTTCGTTCTCAAGATATACAATTCAATTATGTTTGTAGTTTACATTTCCACTTACAAAGGGTTTGCATGTTCCAACTTGAGAGCTGCACAACTTTTGCTAAAAAGGCAAGATTATTAGATAAACTCAACCCAGAATTGATGAAGGTTATCTTAAAATCCATAGCAAGGAAACAATAAGCATGAGCTGACTTTGAATTAATTGCTTAGGGCATTTGAAACAACCTGTTATTGTTAGAAGGTACAACCTGAGCAAATAGAGGGACAATAGATCCAGTCAACAGGGCTATTCTTCACAATTCTCTGGCACAACCTGAGTGACCAGGCCCATGTTGAGAGACTTGAACTTCTAAAAGATAATTCATGAGTTGGCTAGTAATTTGGGTGCCCTGATGGGCACTATATACACAAATCTTAATTTAAGAACATAAAAACAGTATTAGAAGTAAGCCATTTCAACCTGCTCTGCTATGCATTAAAATTATGGCCAATCTTTAACTTGAAAACCACCTTTCTACACTATCCCTATTTCCAAATATCTACCAGTCAATCTTACATATATTCAATACGGAGTATCCACAGTTCTTTGGTGTAGAGTTTTCCAAAAGATCATAACTGAGTTAAAGGAATTTCTCCTCATCTCAGTCCCACTGGGCTGACTCACCACCAAGAGAGGCTCAGCAACCGCACTGCTGATCAAGTTGTTCAGATCCTGAAGGACATAACTGCAAGACTGAGTCTGCACAGGTGCGGAGGGAATCACCAAGAGGGAAAAAAAACATACTTGACCTCATCCTTATCAGTCTGCCGGCTGTAGATGCATCTGTCCATGACAGTATCAGTAAGAGTGACCACTGTACAGTCCTTGTGGAAACAACGTTCCGCATTCACAATGAGTATAGACTCCACTGTGTTATGGGGCATTGTCACCATGCTAAATGGGACAGACTTCAAACAGACCTAACGACTCAGGATCGGGCATTGATGGACACTCTGGGCCATCAACAGCTGCAGAATTGTACTCCAACACAACCTGCAACCTCAAAGCCCAGCATATCCTCCACGCAATCATTAGCATCAAGCAAAGGGATCAGCCCTAATTTAAAGAAGGTTGCAGGAGGGCATACCAGAAGCAGCACCAGGCAAACCAAAGAACGAGGTGTCAACCTGGTGAAGCTACCAAACAGGACTACTTGCATGCCAAACATCATAAGCAGCAAAAAGATAGACGGAGCCAAGCCATCCCATAAACAATGGATCAGATCTAAGCTCTGGAATCTTGCCACATCCAGTCATGAATGGTGGTGGACAATTGAACAACTCACTGGAGGAAGCTCCACAAATATTCCCATCATCACTGATGGAAGAGCCCAAAGGGCAAAAGATAAGGATGAAACATTCACAGCAGTCTCCAGCAAAGGTGGATGTTCCATCTTGACCTCGTCAGGTGCTGCCCAGTATGACAGATACCTTCGCATAATTCGATTCACTCCACATGATATTAATAAATAGTTGCAGACATGGATAGCAAAGGCTATGAGCCCTTACAACAATCTGGCAATTACAAAAACAGAAGTTGCTGGAAAAGCTCAGCAGGTCTGGCAGTATCTGTGAAGAGAAATCAGAATTAACATTTTAGATAGATTCCCTACAGTGCCGAAATAGGCCCTTCAGGCCAACAAGTCCACACCGACCCTCCGAAGAGCAACCCACCCAGACCTTACATTTACCCCTCACCTAACAGTACGGATAATTTAGCATGGTCAATTCACCTAACCTGCACATCTTTGGATTGTGGGAGGAAACCCACTCAGACACAGGGGGAATGTGCAAACTCCACACAGCTGCCCAAGGCGGGAATGGAACCTGGGTCCCTGGTGCTGTGAGGCAGCAGTGCTAACAACTGAGCCACCATGCCACCCCTTTTGGGTCCAGTGATCCTTCCTCAGAACATTCTGGCCATAGTACCAAACTCTTTCAGTCCAGTTACAGCACTAATACCTACCTGACAAAGTGGAAAATTGCCCAGGTTATGTCCTATACACAAAACGCAGGACAAATACAACCTGTCCAATTACCCCATCCATCGACACTCCATCTTTAGTAAAATGATGGAAGGCATCATCAACAAACAGTGCTATCTTGCAGCACCTGCCCAGCGATACCCAGTTTAGGTTCCACCAGGGCCACTCAGCTTCTGACGTCATTACAGCCTTGGTTCAAATATAGGCAAAACAGCCGAATTCCAGAGGTGAGTTGAAAGTGACATCAAGGCCACATTCGGCCAAGTGTGACATCAAGGAGCCTTGCAAAATCGAATCAATGGGCATCAGGGGGCAAACTCTATGCTGGGTGGAGTTATACCTGGCACATAGGAAGATGGTTGTGGTTGTTGGAGGTTAGTTATCTCAGATCCAGGACATCTCTTGAGGATATCCTCAGGGTAGTGTCCCAGGCCCAACCATCTTCATCTGCCTCATCAATGACCTTCCCTCCATCATAAGTTCAGAAGTGGGGGTTTGCCGATGATTGCACAATGTTCAGCACTATTCACAACTCTGCAGATACTGAAGCAGTCTATATAGGAGCATATTACTGCAGTTGCTGGAAACAAAAAAATGCTGGAGATCTCAGCAGGTCAGGCAGCATCCATGGAGAGAAAGCAAGCTAACAGTTCATGTCAGCTCAGTGAAGAGTCATCCGGACTTGTGTCAAGTCCGGATGACTCTTCACTGAGCTGACATGAACTGTTAGCTTGCCTTCTCTCCATGACTGCTGCCTGACCTGCTGTGATCTCCAGCTTTTTTTTGTTTTCACTTCACTGAAGCAGCCCATGTTCAAATTCAACAATACCTAGGCTTGAGCTGACAAGGGGCAAGTAATATTAGTGCCACACAAATGCCAAGCAGTGAGCATTCCCAATAAGAGAAAACCTAATCACCCAACCCCTTAACATTCAATGGTAATACCATAATTGAGTCCCCCACTATCAATATCGTTGGGGTTACCTAAAACTCAACTGGACTCACCACGTAAATGCAATTGCTGTAAGATCAGGTCGGAGGCTGGGAATACTGCAGCGTGTAACTCAATTCCTGATTCCCTAAAGCCTGTCCACAAGACAAGTCAGGAGTGTGGTGGAATGGGCCTGTGCCCGAAACGTCGAATCTCCTGTTCCCTGGATGCTGCCTGACCTGCTGTGCTGTTCCAGCAATAAAGTTTCAACTTTGATCTCCAGCATCTGCAGACCTCACTTTCTCCTGTGGTGGAATATCCATCACTTGCCTGGACGGGTGCAATCCAAACACCACAAGCTTGACACTCTCCAGGACAAACCAATCCACTTTATTAGCACCACATCCACAAGCATCCACTTCCTCCACCACCAACACTCAGTAGCAGCAATATGTACTACTTACAAGATGCACTGTAGAAATTCACCGAAGATCCTTAGATGGCACCTTCCAAATTCACAACCACTACTATCCAAAAAGGACAAGGACAGCAGGTGCATGGGATATGCACTTAAATGTTAAGGTCCTGGGGAATGTTGCTGAACAAAGAGACCTTGGAGTGCAGGTTCATAGTTCCTTGAAAGCGGAGTCACAAGTAGATAGAATAATGAAGGCAGTGTTTAGTAATCTTTCCTTTCTTGGTCAGAGTGTTGAGTACAGGAGTTGGGAGGTCATGTTGCAACTCTACAGGACATTAGTTAGGCCACATTTGGAGTATTGTGTGCAATTCTGGTCTCCCTCCTATTGGAAAGACGTTGTGAAACTTGAAAGGGTTCAGAAAAGATTTACAAGAGTGTTGCCAGGGTTGGATGATTTGAGTGACAGGGAGAGGCTGAATAGGCTGGGACTGTTTTCCCTGGAACATAGGAGACTGAGGGGTGACCTTATAGAGATTTATAAAATCATGAGGGGCATGGATAGGGAGTCCAGAACTACAGGACATAGGTTTAGGGTGAGAGGGGAAAAATTTAAAAGGGACCTAAGGGGCAACCTTTTCACACATGGGTGGTGCGTGTAAGGAATGAGCTGCCAGAAGAAGTGGTGGAGGTTAGTAAAATTACAATATTTACAAAGAATCTGGATGGGTATATGAATCGGAAGGGTTTAGAGGGATATGGGCTAAGTGCTGGAAAATGAGACTAGATTAGATCAGGATATCTGTTCGATATAGACGAGTTGGACTGAAGGGTCTGTTTCTGTGCTGTACATCTTTATGACTAAGTTTCCTTCCCAGCCACTCACCATCCTGACTTGGAAATATATTTCTGTTCCTTTACTGTCACGGAGACAAAATCCTGGAATTCCCTCCTTAAGGACACTGTTGTGGTTCTGTTCGCCGAGCTGGGAATTTGTGTTGCAGACATTTCGTCCCCTGTCTAGGTGGCATCCTCAGTGCTTAGGAGCCTTCTGTGAAGCGCTTCTGTGATCTTTCCTCCAGCATTTATAGTGATTTGTATCTGTCGCTTCCGGTTGTCAGCTCCAGCTGTCCGCTGCAGTGGCCGGTATATTGGGTCCAGGTTGATGTGCTTCTTGATTTGAATCTGTGGATGAGTGCCATGCCTCTAGGAATTCCCTGGCTGTTCTCTGTTTGGCTTGTCCTATAATAGTAGTGTTGTCCCAGTCGAACTCATGTTGCTTGTCATCTGAGTGTGGGGCTACTAAGGACAGCTGGTCATGTCGTTTCGTGGCTAGTTAGTGTTCATGGATGCGGATTGTTAGCTGTCGTCCTGTTTGCCCTATGTAATGTTTTGTGCAGTCCTTGCATGGGATTTTGTACACTACACATTGGTTTTGCTCATGCTGGTTATCGGGTCCTTCGTCCTGGTGAGTTGTTGTCCGAGAGTGGCTGTTGGTTTGTGTGCTATGAGTCCTAGTGGTCGCAGTAGTCTGGCCCAAACTTTGAACACCTACGGGCGAGAGACGCTAAGACAAGCCAGGAAATGGGAATCATGTGCCAACCACCTGAGTGCCACAAACGAACAACTCCAGTTCCTGCACGAATGCCGAAAGAATCGAATCCTTCCACCATGTGTCAGATACAGACCACCAGTCAACAACCCACAAGCCAGGGACACAGCCAGACAGAACGGATTCAGGATGATCCAGGTAATGATTACAGACGTACACAGACAACACAAATATAGACAAGAAATTATGCACCAAAAATCATTAATTTCAAAAACCAATCAGGAATGGACCCGGACCATAGAACAGGCCATCACCATAGGACAGAACAGGACCACACACCGCAAAAGAACGGCACTAAAAGAAAAATTGGCCAAACTAACACACAACAGAGAGGACACCACAACACACTCGTGGGTTAGAAACCTCTCCCACAGACAGCTCACAGACATGGAAAGAACAATACTGGCCAAGGGACTCAACTACAACCACAGGGACACCAAGACAGCAGACTAGAATGCACACTCAGAAACAATGGACTGACAGAAGAGACACAACAAACAGTGAGACAAAGTATCATATACCATGATAACAAGGAAAAGAGAAACACATAACCTCAACACCAAGGAGAAGGAAGCACTAAAAGCACTAAGAAACGACAAGAACATAATCATACTATCAGCAGACAAAGGCAGAATGGCGGTCATCCTGGACAAAGCAGAGTACATCCAAAAAGCGCAACTACTTGCAGATACCAACACCTACCAAAAGAGGGAGATTGACGCCACCCCACAGTTCACCAATAGGAGAAACAACACACTGAAGAACCTACAAAAAAACGGACAGATAACCAGGTCTGACCTACACAGAATGAAACCTGAAAGCAACAACACCCCCAGATTCTATGGACTACCTAAAGTGCACAAACCAGACATCCCACTCAGACCCATAGTATCACTACCAGGGACACCATCACACAAACTGGCTAAAGAACTACAGCAGAAACTGAAACACCTGATCAGCGGATCCAGACACTATACAATCAATACAGGAATTCTTGGACATCATCAGAAATATACACATAGACAAGGAAGAAACTATGGTCTCATTCGATGTAACGACACTGTTCACCTCTATCGACAAAACCCTAGCCAGAGAAACAACAGTCAACCTGCTGGACCGGGAACCTATCAACAAAGACTGCATACTCAAACTACTGGACGTGTGCCTCACAACACACATCACATTCAACAACCAAATATATGAACAAATCAACGGCACACCCATGGGCTCACCCATCTCTGGACTCATAGCAGAAGCAGTAATGCAAAGGTTAGAACAAACAGTCTTACCGCAAATTCAACCCAAACTCTGGATCAGATATGTAGATGATACCTTTGTAATCATTAAAGACTCAAATAGAAAACACACACCGGATCATCAATGCCACACTCACAGGAATCCGATTCACTAGAGAGGAAGAAAAGGACAATCAACTCCCATTCCTAGACGTGATGGTACAGAGAACACCGAACGGAGAATTCACCACAAAGGTATACAGGAAAGCCACACACACAGACCAAGTCCTAAAATACGAAAGCAACCACCCCAACACACACAAAAGAAGTTGCATCAAGACACTGTTCAAAAGGGCCACAACACACTGCAGTACACCAGAACTGCAAAAAGAGGAAGAAGGACACCTATACAATGTATTCGCCAAAAACGGATACCCCCGCAATTTCATCAACAGATGCCTAAGGGAAAGACAATGGAATGAGGACATGCCACAACCCAAAGGACTAGCCACATTACCATACATCAAAAACATTTCTGAACTGACAGCCAGACTACTGTGACCACTAGGACTCATAACAGCACACATACCAACAGCCACTCTCAGACAACTCACCAGGACGAAGGACCCGATACCCAGCATGAGCAAAACCAACAGTGTACAAAATCCCATGCAAGGACTCCACAAAACACTACATAGGACAAACAGAAAGACAGCTAACAATCCGCATCCATGAACACTAACTAGCCACGAAACAACATGACCAGCTATCCTTAGTAGCCACACACTCAGATGACAAGCAACATGAGTTCGACTGGGACAATACTACTATTATAGGACAAGCCAAACAGAGAACAGCCAGGGAATTCCTAGAGGCATGGCACTCATCCACAGATTCAAATCAATAAGCACATCAACCTGGACCCAATATACCGGCCACTGCAGCAGACAGCTGGAACTGACAACCGGAAGCGGCAGAGATAAACCACTCTAAATGCCGGAGGAAAGATCACAGAAGCGCTTCACAGGAGGCTCCCAAGCACTGAGGATGTCACCTAGACAGGGGACAAAACGTCTGCAACACAAGTTCCCAGCTCGGCGAACAGAACCACAACAACGAGCACCCGAGCTACAAATCTTCTCCCAAACATTAAGGACACTGTGGGTCAACCTACAGCACATGAACTGCAGCAGCTCACCATCACCTTTTCAACAGCACCAGGGTTGGGTAAGTAATGTTGACCAGCCAGCAATGTCCACGTCCCACAAATGAAGAATAGAGTCACATTCATAGTCACACAGCATAGAAACAAACCCTTCAGGCCAACCAGTCCATGCTGAATATAATCCCAAACCAAACAATCCCACCTGCATGCTCCTGACCTATATTACCTCCAAAACTATTAATGTACTTATCTCAGCGTTAATTAAAAAAAAACTTTATTCTGACACTAGTTCTCGAATCTTAGAACAGGGAAACATTCTTCCAAGATCCTGTCAAACCGGAGGAATTTTTCAACATTTCAATGCAATCACCTCTCATTCTTCCAGATTCCAGGTAATGTAGGCTATTTTACTCAATGTCACGTTAGACCAAAACACGTTTCCTCAGAATCAGTCTGCTGAACCTGCAGAGCACCAACACATTATTCCTTAAACACAGAGATCAAAATTGCATGTTGAGTACTCAAACAGTGGATCAGAAGTGTGGTGCTAGAAAAACACAGCAGGCCAGGCAGCATCCGAGGAGCAGGAGAATCGACGTTTCAGGCATAAGCCCTTCTTCAGGATGCTGCCTGGCCTGCTGTGTTTTTCCAGCACCACACTTCTCAACTCTGGTCTCCAGCATCTGCAGTCCTCACTTTCTCCTACTCAAACAGTGGTCTCACCAACTTATACAATTGAGAGTTATTATTACTCTCCTATGCCAAACTGTATATAATTAACGCTAATGCACAATTTTCTTGTTGCATTTTTGTTAACTGTCAGCATCACGCATAAGGGCACCCAGGTCCTTCTGAATAAAAGATTGCCTAATATTTCATCATGTGGGGAAAAAAAACTGTTTGTCACAAAGCTAGTCCTTTTTCTTTTCTAAAAGCTGTTCCTTGGTTCAAGGATACTCTGTCCTTGATTTTTTTCAGAGGGTAATAAACCAGATGAGATTTCAGGCCAAAGTGGTCATGTTTTAGAAGTGACATGTATAATGAAAGGGGTGTGGTCAGCTCTTGAGGTAAGCTAAGCAGTTTTGGTTCAGTCTTGAACTGGTTGTAAGTTCAACAGGGAGCTGTGTGGAAACTCACTCTTTTTCTGCCCTTCAACTTCAATCTGTAGGCACGTGCTCCATTTATACTGGCTTTTAAAGGGAGTTTGCTTATTGGGACTGTTCCGTATATTTGGAACAGCATAATTAAGTCTAGTTGGATAGGCTGCATTGTGTAGGAGTTCTTTATACTGTTCTTTGTGTTTCATTGTATACTTTTGTGAATAAATTTTGTGTTTTAAAATCTAGCAGTCAACCTAACTAATTTAATCCGGGTAATTTTCTGTACACTTCCCAAAACAAATTGCAAAAGTTATGGTCTGAGCTGCCTGCTTAAGAATGTGTTTTTGAGTGGTCTGGCTTAGTCCATAATATGCTCTATATTTGCTTCCAAAAGTTGTTAACTTCATACTTCCGTACACTATATTCCATCTGCATTGTCCTTACCCGCAATCTATCTTTGTGCAGTCTTCAGTTTGTGAATGGGTTCTGTTCTGGAGTCTATTCAGGAGTCAATTTGTACACAAGTCAGAACACGACGTTGGATAATATAAAGTAGCTGTTCACGAGTACCTGAGATCGCAATTATGAGCGCTCATAAGTCAGACGGTCATATGTCAGGGACTTCCTAATTCTCACTTTTCACCTCCTCAAACAGCCATTTTGTTTAAACGTACGCCCATTGTGATGATATCTACTGGCGTTAAAGTGCATCATATTCTCTTTGTACTACAATGGGAAGGCATTCATGGAGAACCTAAGAATTTTGATGAGCATGCCATTTGACGCCTCTGTTTGCTCTGTTATTCGATAAGAATGTGGAGATCTGATTGTGACCTTAACTTAACATTCCAACGTATGCACCAAATAGATTCTTGATGAAAAGGCTCCACTGCTCTGAGTGAGAATTCCGAAACTGACTATCCTGAGTAAAACAAAACTCCTCATCTCTGTCTTGACTCCTTACTTTTAAACCAGGTCCTCTAGTTCTAGTTCTAAATAAAAACCATAAGCACCTTGAAAGCTTCAAATCAGAAACAAAAACAGAAATTGCTGAAAAAGCTCAGCAAGTCTGGCAGCATTTGCAGAGAGAAGTCAGAGTTAGCATTTCAAGTTGAGTCACCCTTCCTGTGCAATCATAGAAAAATATCCCTGCTGTTCCATTCCATTCCCCTCACCAGTAAATGAAAACATTCCATTTAACTTCTTAAATCAATAATATTGTGATTTATGTATGAGGACACAAAATCCCTCTGCACATCAGACTTCTGCAATCCCATTTAAAATATTGTTTTTTTTATTCTTCCTGCCAAAGTGGGCAAGTACATATTCTTCAACAGTATAAACCATCAAATATTTCCCACTCAAACTATCTACAGCCTTAGTCGAGAGTGTGGTACTGGAAAATCACAGCAGGTCAGGCAGTATCCGAGGAGCAGGAGAATCAATGTTTTGGGCATAAGCCCTTCAGCAGGAAGGGCTTATGCCTGAAATGTCTATTTCCCTGCTCCTCGGTTACTGCCTGACCTGCTGTGCTTTTCCAGTAGCACACACTCACTTCTGATCTCCAGTATCTGCATTTCTTACTTTTCCTTTATACAGCCTTACTATGGCTGAAAAAGGCATTTTGTCAAAATGTTTCTTCTTGCACTCATCAGGACATTCACAATAATACCAATGTAAAGGGATCAACAGCTTTATATCGTGTGACAAGAGAGTTGGTTGGCAAGTAACTCTGATTGGTAAAGGTACTGCAGTGGAGAAGGGGCCTGTTAGATTATGATTGACAATTCATTGCTGGATTTTGCATTAATTTAAACAAGTAGGACTGATTGGTACTGACCAAAAACAACAAGCCTGTGCTTGCAAAAATTCTTAACAGTATCTTTCAATGTGATCCCATGCTTGATAACATTCACTAAATTATCCTGTGTACTCAGATTAATGCTGACAATCAAGATCACAATATAGCATATTTGTGCTAACTGAAAGCTGTATTTATTGACACACAGGGTCCTGTTCTTTGTAGACAAAACGAATATGCCCATATTGTATCTGTTTTAACTTAAATTAAGTGATCATTCTTTGGTTCATCCCTCAGAGTAATGCTGTGACCAGAGTCAACTTACATGGCTTTTTTTTAAAACAAAGCTTGGCATTTAATTGTCATTCATTATTATAAGACATGTCATAAGAAATAAATAGGCCATTTAGTCCACTGAGTCTGCTCCACTGTTCAATGAGATCATGGTTGATGTGAAAATCCTCAAATCCTCCACTAACAACACCTATTGACCAGAAACTCAACTGGACTCACCAGATGAATACAGTGGTGACAAAAGCAAGTCACACGATAGGAACTCTGCAGTGAATAACATACCTCCTGACTCCCCAAAGTCTGTCCTATAAGGAATGTGTCAGGAGTGTGATGGAATAGTTCCCGTTTGCCTGGATGGATGCAGCTCCAGCAAAGGTCAAGCAGCATGACACCATCCAGGAGAAAACTTCCTGCTTAATTGACACCACATCCGGTCCCTTCACTATTGAAGCTCAGTAGCAGCAGTGTCTCTCATCTACAAGATGCACTGCAGAAATTCAAAAGATCCTCAGACAGCACCTTCTAAACTCAACCATTTTGATCTAGAAGGACAAGGGCAGCCACCACTGGAAGTTCTCCAAGCCACTCACAATCCTGACTTGGAAATATATCGCCATTCCCTCACATCATTGGGTCAAAATCCTGGAATTCACTCCCTACGGACATTCTGACTCAACCTGCAGCACGTGGACTGCAGCAGTTCAAAAAGAAAGCTCACCAACACCTTCTCAAGGGCAAATAGAGATGGAAAATAAATGCTTGCTCAGCCAGTGATATCGCTTCACATGAGTGAATTATAAAAAAACTTTACAGAACTGGCTCAAAGGTAGAAGACAGAGGGTGGTGGTGGTGGTGGAGAGTTTTTTTTTAGACTGGAGGCCTGTGACCAGTGGAGTGCCACAAGGATCGGTGCTGGGTCCTCTACTTTTTGTCATTTACATAAATGATTTGGATGTGAGTATAAGAGGTATAGTTAGTAACTTTGCTAATGACACCAAAATTGGAGGTGTAATGGACAGCGATGAAAGTTACCTCAGATTACAACCAGATGTTGATCAAATGGCCCAATGGGCTGAGAAGTGGCAGATGGAGTTTAAATTTAGATAAATGTGAGGTGCTGCAATTTTAGGAAAGCAAATCTTAGCAGGACTTATATACTTAATGTTAAGGTCTTAGGGAGTGTTGTTCAACAAAAAGGCCTTGGACTGCAGGTTCATAGCTCCTTGAAAGTGGAGTCGCAGGTAGATAGGATAGTGAAGATGACGTTTGGTATGCTTTCCTTTATTGGTCAGAGTATTGAGTACAGGAGTTGGGAGGTCATGTTGTGGCTGTACAAGACATTGGTTAGGCCACTGTTGGAATATTGTATGCAATTGTGGTCTCCTTCCTATCGGAAAGATGTTGTGAAGCTTGAAAGAGTTCAGAAAAGATTTACAAGGATGTTGACAGGATTGGAGGATTTGAGCTATCAGGAGAGGTTGAATAGGCTGGGGCTGTTTTCCCTGGAGCGTCAGAGGCTGAGGGGTGACCTCATACAGGCTTATGAAATCATGAGGGATATGGATAGGATAAATAGACAAAGTCTTTTCCCTGGGGTGGGGGAGTCCAGAATTAGATGGCATAGGCTTAGGGTGAGAGGGGAAAGATTTAAAGAGACCTAAGGGACAACCTGTTCACTCAGAAGGTGGTGCGTGTATGGAATGTACTGCCAGAGGAAGTGTTGGAGGTTAGTACAATTGTAACATTTAAAAGACATCTGGATGGGTATATGAATAGGAAGGGTTTGGAGGGATATGGGCCAGATGCTGGCAGGTGGGACTAGATCAGGTTGGGATACCTGGTCGGCATGGACAAGTTGGACCAAAAGGGTCTGTTTCCATGCTGTATATCTCCATGACTCTAAGAATCTGGATTCCCTTACTGACTAAAAATTTGTCAATAATACTCATTAACCCATTTTCTACAGCCCTCTGTAGTAAAGAATTTCACAAATTTACTAACCTTTAGAAGAAATTCCTCCTCTAGTTCTAGATTCTACCAAAGGGAAACAATCTTTCCCATCTAGCCTGATAAATCCACTAGGAATCCTGTATGCTTCAATAAGATCTCCTCTTATCCTTCTAAAATCCAATAACTACAGGCTCAACCTACTCAACCTCTCTTCATAAGAAAATACCTCCATGACCAGGATCACCTAGCAAATCTACTCTGGACTGTCTCCAATGCCAATATTTCTTTCCTTAGACAAAGATACTAAGATAGCTCACATGATTCCAGTTGTAGTCTTGACTAGAGCTTTTAATAGTTTTAGCAAAACCTCCCTATTTTTGTATTCCATTCCTCTTTAAATAAATCCGATGCATTCTCTATGACATCCCACTACCAGAGTCCCTTTGTTGTTCCTTTTTACATTGGACTCTTTGCAAAAGTCATGAGTGCAAAATGAAAAGCCTACACAAATGTTTTTCAACAAAACTCAACTTCTAAACCACCAAATTACTACTTCTATCTACGTCCTTTTTCAGACTCCTTATGTTTTCCTCATGGCTTACTTTCTGACCTATCTTTGTGTCATCAAATTTAACAATCATATTTTGATTCCCGTATCCAAGTCATTGACATAAATTGCAAATAGGTAAAAACAATGACTGCAGATGCTGGAAACCAGATTCTGGATTAGTGGTGCTGGAAGAGCACAGCAATTCAGGCAGCATCCGACGAGCAGCAAAATCGACGTTTCAGGCAAAAGCCCTTCATCAGGAATAAAGGCAGAAAGCCTGAAGCGTGGAGAGATAAGCTAGAGGAGGGTGGGGGTGGGGAGAAAGTAGCATAGAGTACAATAGGTGAGTGGGGGAGGAGATGAAGGTGATAGGTCAGGGAGGAGAGGGTGGAGTGGATAGGTGGAAAAGGAGCTAGGCAGGTCGGACAAGTCCGGACAGGTCAAGGGGACAGTGCGGAGCTGGAAGTTTGAAACTAGGATGAGGTGGGGGAAGGGGAATTGAGGAAGCTGTTGAAGTCCATATTGATGCCCTGGGGTCGAAGTGTTCCGAGGCGGAAGATGAGGCGTTCTTCCTCCAGGCGTCTGGTGGTGAGGGAGCGGCGGTGAAGGAGGCCCAGGACCTCCATGTCCTCGGCAGAGTGGGAGAGGGAGTTGAAATGTTGGGCCACGGGGCGGTTTGGTCGATTGGTGCGGGTGTCTCGGAGATGTTCCCTAAAGCGCTCTGCTAGGAGGCGCCCAGTCTCCCCAATGTAGAGGAGACCGCATCGGGAGCAACGGATACAATAAATGATATTAGTGGATTAGTGGATAAAACCAAAATTTGAATTCAAGATTAGAGTGGTGCTGGAAAAGCACAGCAGGTCAGGCAGCATCCGAGGAACAGGAAAATCGACGTTTTGGGCAAAAGGCCTACATTCCTGATGACGGGCTTTTGCCTGAAACGTCGATTTTCCTGCTCCTCGGATGCTGCCTGACCCGCTGTACTTTTCCAGCATTGCTCTAATCTTGACTCTAATCTCAGCATCTGCAGTACCCACCTGCCAAAATTTGAATTGTCTTACAGTGCCAGAGTAAAAGAACTAACCAGCAGCATAACTTAATGCTCAGGACAGATGAGAGATGGGCAACCATTCCTCACAAACACCAAAATGTGAACCGAAAGGTCAAGTTACTTGAACTCTAAGAAAAAACTTAAATTGTGTGACAAGAGCACGTCTACAAGAGAAGCATTACAGTTATTACCAACAAAACTCATCTAGAAATGTAAACATAAAATTGCAAAATGATTTTTTACATATTGTACTCAAACCCAAAAATGTTAGATTATGGAGACTGATTGCCTTTAAGTCCCAAAGCTACCATGGAAGTTAAGGAGGTGCATAATCTTAAATTCCAACTAAAATAACAAGTTAATAAGGCTTGTGTGAGGAATGTATGTGAATCCTAATTATTGAAATTTCTACATGCCTTTACCTGTACTGCACTTAGCAGAAAATGAAGGACAGTGATAGCCAACAGTATTGACAGGATGGCTGCAACGAAGTGCTTGTTCCAGCAATGACTTGTTTAAAGAGATTCAAAGCAAGTCTCAAATTTGATAATAATGACCAGACACACCAAACTGAAATACTGATCTACTAAAGAATCATGCAGAAATCTGAATAAAGCTGTTTCAGTTCATGATGATAATGATTCCCAGATGATGTAGCCTATAAGTATCAAAACGGTTACATGCTAATGATACTATAGTTTCATTGTTGTTTTTACTGTTTATTTTCATGATTAGGTTGTCTTGACAACCTGCAGAGATTATATAAATCAGGTATGATAAAAGGCTGATCTATAAATGCTGTTATACTTTGGGAGATATTTCAATAAAGAATAATTATATAATAAGTTGCCATTCAGAGGGTTGGTGTGGACTTGTTGGGCCAAAGGGCCTGTTTCCACACTGTAGGGAATCTAATCTAAGCTGTAGATCTATCACAGAACTAAAGATTTAGGCAAAAATCGAGAAGAGTTTTGTCAATCAAGAAACAGAAAGTCTCACAACCACTATCATCAAGTTAGGGAAGCAATTTCGACAAGCATCTCATATAGTGCTGTGATGGATATAGAGTCATAGAGATGTACAGCATGGAAACAGACCCTTCGGTCCAACCTGTCCATACCGACCAGATATCCCAACACAATCTAGTCCCACCTGCCAGCACCAAGCCCAATCCCTCCAAACCCTTCCTATTCATATACCCATCCAAATGCCTCTTAAATGTTGCAATTGTACCAGCATCCACCACTTCCTCTGGCAGCTCATTCCATACATGTACCACCCTCTGCTTGAAAAAGTTGCCCTTAGGTCTCTTTTATATCTTTCCCCTCTCACCTTAAACCTATGCCCTCTTTTCTGGACTCCCCGACCCTAGTGAACTGAACTAGATGCTTCATTGTCTCAAATATCCACCAGACAGGAATATCTACACAAGGTTGGCCATATTATTGCAATATGTACCCAAGCGGGAAATAGACTGTATTTCATGCTTATCAGGTTGCTGAAGTCATCAAAATTGACAGTACAAACCTGAAATACCACAGAGACAGAAAGAATTAGGGCCTAAATCAGTTTATCACCCTATAAAATAAGGCATCACCCCAAATAAACTCTCCTGTTGCTCACCTATCATTATCGTAAAGGTACAAAGCTTAGAGATAGAGGGGTTTGGCCCTTATGTTTAATTTTCCTACCAAATGATAAGGAGGAGACAAACTGGAAATCCAGGGAAGTGAAAATTCTCCAGTGGACAGAATCAGAGGTGTAGCATTCCACACAGGGACACTGCAGTCAGTCAAAGTGCGTTGCAAAAATGTATCTCTTGTTGCTGTTTGCAGTACAGTCTAAAACTTTACAAACTAGTGGAACAGGTAGTACTTATCTGGTACAATGTCACAACACTAATGTCAGAAGCAGTCAATCTCTGGCAAGATCAAGTCTCATTTACACGAGTGCCATTACAAAGACAATGCCAGATACAGGTAATGCTCCTTTAACACTGTAGTTGCATTCCAATGAAACCTCACTTAATAGAAAATCGCTTAATAGAAATGATGAGGCCTATGGGAAAAGTGGAGGGAGGGACAGACCAGCAAAAAAAAAAATCACTCAATTGCTCAAAAATCATCCAAAAGCCTAACACAAAGTATAGCACAACCTGAACGAAGGTTTAAATCAAACTTATTAACAAACCAAAAGTAAATTTAACACATTACGTTGAAAAAATATTGTTAATACAGGGACAGAGGGTCATCATCATCACCACCACCTTCAGGTGCAGTTTTGCTCTGGATAGCTGTGGTTCATTGTCTTCTGACTGTTCCTTAGAGGTTAATTTAAAGGATATTATACAAGAATATTCTTATCTGAGAGGGAGAGCAGTGAACATTCATTTGTTTAATCTTTGAGATGAAGCTGCTCAATATATACTACTGTACCTCTTACATGCTCTAACAGCAGCTGACATCGGCGCACAAGCAGAACCGAGTGCATGAAACAATCGCCGCTGGAATCATGCTATTGCGAACAGAGGCAAGCATTCTCGAAAATACCATTCCCTACTTCTTCAGCAGTGTTATAGCCAAATCGCATTGCTGAAACATGCTTTATAAGAGAACTACCTGTATCCAAATCTAACTAAAACATGTATTACAATATTCTACATTTTTCCAACACAGCTGCATACAATACCACCTATCCGCCTCCAATTACTTAAGAAGTTTCTGTTGTGCCATTTTCCCCATATATGGCATTACCATTGCATTGTCCAACAGAACCCTATCAGCAATAATGATCTTTAAAACAATTCACATTATGTAAAACTTCTTTGCCTGTAATTTAAAAGTACTTGCACTGAAGTGGCAGATCTCACCTAATCTTCAAAATGTTTAGCTATTCACAATTTAAAAGATCAACTGCAAACATTACCTCATATACACTACTGACACCCACTCTGCCTCACCATCATTTACTTTGATCTCCTTCTCTGCCCTGTGCCTGACATCTACATTTGGAAGAATTACAATCTTATGCAGTCAAATGTTGTGAAGGTCAAGATTATTGCCTTTGGCCCCTCAAGAAAATCATCACCCTTGCTACTAATTTGATCAGCCAACGCCCAAGGCTGACTCAGAATGTCACTTGTATCTGTTCATCTGCTGCTGGAAACACTGATCCACATCAAGACTTGGCCAGTGCAGTGCTCAGCTCACCAGCCTCATCCCCAACATACACAATATATTTCAGCTCATCCAGCACATTGAATCCATGTCCTAATGTGTTCTAAATCCCTCATTGTCCAGGATTAGCTCCTGTAGCAGTTCAAATTTTAAATTCTTCATATTGATATCCCTTTATGGCTGAGACCTTCCATCTTTGTACCCCAAGCAGGATGGTTAGAGTAATAGAAAACTAGAAACAATACAGCTAGCAACCATTCCTGATCTCTTTTGAAGAACAGAATTTTTAACTTCTGTAAACTGAAGAAAGGAATAAGAATACCTCAACAAGCGGTGTAGATTCAAACGACACAGGAAATAAAACACAATTATGCATGCTTTAACAATGCCAAAGTATTAATAATCTCCAATTTTTTAATTCCCTTACAAGTTCATACAACGAAATCAAAGTGCTTTGTACTCAATTTGCAATGGCAGAAAAGTGCAGTTTTGGATGTAAGTGAATTCCCTCACATTTCAGCATGGTGCATGTTTTCTACACACGTTACTTTTGTCTCTCCTGCTGCACAGTGTGAAGTTGGATCTTGCATATCAGCATCTGTGAAATAGTTGGCAATTATAAAAGTAGATGTCAACATTTTGATAAGGCACAAAGTTTGTTAAGAAAGTTTTACCTTTAGGTGGCAGTTGAGCTGTAATATTCATATTACACAAATTGCCATGACAACATTCTACTGTCTGATCTGCTGATGGTGGAGTCTTGCATGTCAGCTTACTCTGTTCATAAACTTGGAAGCAGCCTTTTTGATAAACTGGATGACCATCATTTATGCTCAATGATGCGAAACACTGCTGCCCTACACACTGATCCTCTCCTCCACAAAACATCCCTTCACACACGCACTTATAGAGGCCTGCACTTAATTTTGGCTTCTCCTCTGAAAAACAAAAGTTCAAAAATAAAGTGAGCCATTGGAAAATTCTTAAGAAGCAACTAATCAAGCCCATGACAACAGGTAACATAATAACTATGAATCACTAACACAAAAAGTACTAAAGGTCAATCATAACTGTCCGTACATCCTTCTCACAATAGTTCCAAACGTATAAAATCTCAAAACCACGATACTTAAGTGGTATCAGGGGGAAGGTAATAGAGTAGATTAGATTAGATTCCCTACAGTGTGGAAACAGGCCCTTCGGCCCAACAAGCCCACACCGACCCTCTGAAGAGTAACCCAACCAGTCCCATTTCCCTCGGACTAATGCACCTAACACTATGGGCAATTTAGCACAGCCAATTCACCTGACCTGCGCACCTTTGGACTGTGGGAGGAAACCCACGCAGACATGAGGAGAATGTGCAAACTCCACACAGACAGTCATCCAAGGCTGGAATCGAACCTGGAACTCTGGTGCTATGAGGCAGCACTGAGCCACCGTACTGTAAAGGTAATGTCTAAATCAGAGTCCAAGGGGACATGAGTTTGAATCTCACCGTGGCAAATGGTGAAATTTGAATTTGATGAAAATCTGGAACTAAACCTTAGACTAAAAGCAACTATGTAACCATTGTTAATTGTAGTAAATGCCCATTTGGTCACTACTGTCTTTTAGGCAAGAAAAGCCGTTATCGAGGGGTGACCTTATAGAAGTTTATACAATGATGAGGAGCATGGGGAGGAGTCCAGAACTAGAGGGTATATCCACAAAAGACTCCTGCAATAGCTACCTATCTCTCTTACCTTTGCTGGAGTTAACCCATCTATGTGACTGTATCTGAGACTTTCCCCCACTTCCTACAACTGCCATCCATCACATACTGTTGCTGTTGCAGTTGCAAATTCCTCATTGCTTCTAACTGCCTCTCCAACTGATCCATTTGATCTGATAAGATTCGCAGCCAACAGCATTTATGGCAGATATAATCCACAGTAACCCTTAAACTCTCCTCAAACTCCCACATCTGACAAGAAGTACATATCACTCTATTAAAGGCCATTTTTGCTCCTTCACAATCTATAGACCCAGAAAATAACACCGTCTTATTCCTCTACAAACACTGCCCCAGGTTAAATTAATAGTTATGGCTTATATTTTAAGTTTAATCAAGAGACATATCTCCAAAAAACAAACAAAATCAAGAAAGACGCCACTCTACTCACTATTGCCGATTCTCTGCAGGCCACACTTAAAACAATGATTAACTTATCCGATTCTGTGCTGTGAACTTCACCCAACAATTCCTCCAAGATCAGTTGTGAATTTCACTGTTTGTTAATTTTCCCAGATGCACTCCTAAAGGGGCAACTTTTTCACGCAGATTGGTGTGTGCATGGAATGAGCTGCCAGAGGACATGTGGAAGCTGGTACAATTACAATATTTAAAAGACATCTGGATGGGTATGTAAATCGGAAGGGTTTAGAGACGTATGGGCCAAGTGCTGTCAAATGGGACTCGATTAATTTAGGATCTCTGGTCGACATGGATGAGTTGGACCAAAGGGTCTGTTCCCGTGTGTGTCTCTATGACTGTACGGTTACACCTAAGTGTGATCCCGGACACACATCAATGTGGTTGACTGTCTTTTAAAATGGCCCAGTCAGCCATGCAGTTCAAGGGCAAACTATGCTGGCTCAGCAAAAACACAAAAAAAGTGGGTTTTTTTTAAAACTTTTATTCTCAGTAAAGAAGCATCTACTATTGGCCTCAAACATATTTTTCCATTGCAACAAGTGTGAATTATTGCAACTGCTGCAAGGTTATGCTTGCTGGAGCTTTTAAATTGATTACTGCAGTCCCTCAAAGTGATGTCTGTGATCTGTATAAATAAATGCAGACTTATTGGAATTCCATCTTTCTGACTTTGTTTTCTTGCCAACTAATGTTTCAAGTTAAAACAAATGTTTGGAAGGCTTTTCTTTCAGAGGCATTCTTCTTCCACTTTCTGCCAGTTTTGTCATTAGAACCTTATCTTAAAGTATGTTGCTAAAGTCAGAGTTAAAATCCAATTTCAAATGATGTGCCATTCCTTTAACTCATTACCCATTGTTGGCCCATTCCTTTAACTCATACCCATCTGCATCAAGCGATGCAGATTTTTTACTTATGGAAGACAGCATTGCTTTTCAAAGCAGTGACGGAAATACCTTGAGAATGAGTGACACGGGGAGTCTTTGAGTTTAGGAAATTCTGTCTGATGATAGCCCTCTGATTGTCACAAACAAGACCTCAACCAAAGTTGTAAGTGGAAGAGCAACAGGGCCTTTGAAGTGAAAATATCTTTCTACCTCTGCATGGGATAAAGAGAGAAAAACCAAGAATGCATAAAAGAAAAAACTCTACCGAGAGCAGACCTAGATTTGTCAGGTCAACTATTATAGAGTCATAGAGATGTACAGCATGGAAACAGACCCTTCGGTCCAACCTGTCCATGCCGACCAGATATCCCAACCCAATCTAGTCCCGCCTGCCAGCACCAGGCCCATATCCCTCCAAACCCTTCCTATTCATATACCCATCGAGATGCCTTTTAGATGTTGCAATTGTACCAGCCTCCACCACTTCCTCTGAAAACTCATTCCATAGACGTACCACCCTCTGCGTGAAAAAGTTGCCCCTTAGGTCTTCTAGTAATACAATTTCTTTGGAATATTATACAATTCATCCAACACATACACATTGGAAATTTAGAATATGTTTAGTCCAGTATAACTTTCACAAAGTAAGTATTTTTCCAGTAAACTAAAGCAAAATTGGGGTTTCCACAAAATAGAAAAGTACTAAAATTGGAGGGAATCCTGAGGGACAGGATGTACTCGCTCAAAGGTAGAAGACAGAGGGTGGTGGTGGAGGATTGTTTTTCAGACTGGAGGCCTGTGACCAGTGGAGTGCCACAAGGATTGGTGCTGGGTCCTCTACAATTAACCCTAACCCCCCCAGCCCTATCCCCCTCCACCTCCGAGGCTGCAGCCTCATTCCTGACGAAGGGCTTTTGCCCGAAACGTCGATTTTTCTGCTCCTTGGATGCTGCATGACCTGTTGTGCTTTTCCAGAACCACTCTCTTAACTCTAATCTCCAGCATCTGCAGTCCTTACTTTCACCTAGATGCAGAAAGTTGCTCCCCTTGTGGGAATGGTTTGGACCAAAAGATATGATCTCAGAACAAGGGGTTGCACTTTTAAGACAAATGAGAGAAATTTCTTCTCTCAGAGGGTAGTGAATCTATGTGTTTCTTTACCATAGATGGCTGTTGAGGCTGGGTCATTATTATGAGGTACATGAAAAGGCAGATTTTTAATCAGTGGGGCATCAAAGGATGAGGAAAAGACAAGTTAGAATTGCGGATTATTAGACCAAATCATGACTTCATTGAATGGCAGAGCTGGCCGATTTCTGCTTCTATGCCTTATAGTCTTATAGGGTAAAAATCCAATAATTACTATTCCTTACCTTCACAGCTTGAACTTCGAAAGGTCAATGTCACCAACATAGGAAGGATCATTGTACCAGTTAACATCATACAACTGAAACAAAACACACCACACCACAATTAACATTTCAATGCATCTTTGTCTCCCCCATGCACATCTGATTTTTTTTAAATAGACAAAAATAGTCAGTGGGAAGAAATACACAATTAAACAGGAAAACCAATCACAAACAGACAGACAACAGTATACTTGAGCTATCCAAATACTCCCTAGCTTCAGGGCATTTCTGAAACCATAACGCTCTTGAACCAACCAGCTTGCATACAGCACACTGGTGAATTTTTTTTTCTCAAAATACTGCTGGTTGAGCCAGATAACATATGTTTAGATAGCTGAAATCATGCCAACAATTTTGAAACATCAGCATTCTGCTGGTTGTTTCTTTTAGGTCAATGTGCTGAAAGTTACTGTATAAATGTTATAATACAGTTCCAGCAAACTTTAAACAGGCACATGAACACAACATCCTAAAAATAGAGGTGGATGTGTGGGGTGGGGGAGCTAAGTAAATACTTTGCAGAAGATGCAAGGGAAAATTATTGAAAATTCCTCTACTTGTCTGCCCAACAGAATACCCTGTTTGCTGTGTTATTAAAAAGGAAAAATGGTAGATCCCAAGGCCAGACTTCAGTGCTGCATTCTATTCAAATTACATGTCAGTTGATAGCTGGTTAATAATAAACATCTTGGCCTCACAACCCAGTTCTGGAGGCAAGCATGGTTTCCTGCTGGTTTGCTGCTTCTGCACAGCCTTACCCACTGCGAATTATAAAATAATATGTTGCTGGGATAAAGTGTTTCCTTTGCAGTGATAATCCCTGAAAATACAGTTCTTCTTAAATGAAGCTATGTTCGAAAGTCTTACGCCTGCCAAAGCCAGACATTTTTATGGTTTCATTTCCTTAGTGAAATTTAGAAGCCACAATTAGGGTCGTCTAGCAGGTTACACCGAGATACACATCAAAAAGCCAACTCCTGCAACATATTTATTTTTGCCAGAACTAAGGGGCTAAGGTAAGATTGTCCCTAATTACGGACTTCATTATTCATTGCTGTGGTGTGCTCCATTATTAATAATCATGAATACACACACTGACAAAAACATGTTTGGGCCCAGACCTCCAACAACAATGTACTATGTTCATTTTACTGTATGCACCACATGTCATCATCAACACACATTTAAATTAAGAGATTTAACGTAGTAAAATGCCCAAGGCACTTCACAAGAGCATTATTAAACAAAAGTGCACTGAGTGAAATAATGGGAAATATGGGCTAATGATCTGAAAATATGTTGTGGTTCTGTTCGCCGAGCTGGGAATTTGTGTTGCAGACGTTTCGTCCCCTGTCTAGATGACATCCTCAGTGCTTGGGAGCCTCCTGTGAAGCACTTCTGTGTTGTTTCCTCCAGCATTTATAGTGGTTTGTCTCTGCCGCTTCCGGTTGTCAGTTCCAGCTGTCCGCTGCAATGGCCGGTATATTGGGTCCAGGTCGATGTGCTTATTGATTTGAATCTGTGGATGAGTGCCATGCCTCTAGGAATTCCCTGGCTGTTCTCTGTTTGGCTTGTCCTATAATAGTAGTGTTGTCCCAGTCGAACTAATGTTGCTTGTCATCGGCGTGTGTAGCTACTAAGGATAGCTGGTCATGTTGTTTCGTGGCTATTTGGTGTTCATGGATTCAGATCGTTAGCAGTCTTTCTGTTTGCCCTATGCAGTCCTCGCATGGGATCTTGTACACTAACGGCACTGTTCACCTCTATCGACAAAACCCTAGCCAGAGAAACAATAGCCAACCTGCCGGACATACAAAACAGACAACAAGACCGGGAACCTATCAACAAAGACGGCATACTCAAACTACTGGACCTGTGCCTCACAACACACTTCACATTTAACAACCAAATATATGAACAAATCACCGCACACCCATGGGCTCACCCATCTATGGACTCATAGCAGAAGCGGTAATGCAAAGGTTAGAACAAACAGTCCTACCGCAAATTCAACCCAAACTCTGGATCAGATATGTTGATGACACCTTTGTAATCATTAAAAACACAAATAGAAAACACACACCAGATCATCAACTCCACACTCACAGGAATCCGATTCACTAGAGAGGAAGAAAAGGACAACCAACTCCTATTCCTAGACGTGATGGTACAGAGAACACCGAACGGAGAATTCACCACAAAAGTATACAGGAAAGCCACACACACAGACCAAGTCCTAAACTACGAAAGCAACCACCCCAACACACACAAAAGAAGTTGCATCAAGATACTGTTCAAAAGGGCCACAACACACTGCAGTACACCAGAACTGCAAAAAGAGGAAGAAGAACACCTCTACAATGTATTCGCCAAAAACAAATACCCCCGCAATTTCATCAACAGATCCCGAAGGGAAAGACAACGGAATGAGGACATGCCACAACCCAAAGGACTAGCCACATTACCATACATCAAAAACATTTCTGAACTAACAGCCAGACTACTACGACCACTAGGACTCATAACAGCACACAAACCAACAGCCACTCTCAGACAACAACTCACCAGGACAAAGGACCCGATACCCAGCATGAGCAAAACCAACGTAGTGTACAAAATCCCATGCAAGGACTGCATAAAACACTACACAGGACAAACAGGAAGACAGCTAACGATCCGTATCCATGAACGCCAACTAACCACGAAACGACACGACCAGCTATCCTTAGTAGCCACACATGTGGATGACAAGCAACACGAGTTTGACTGGGATATCACTACTATTATAGGACAAGCCAAACAGAGAACAGCCAGGGAATTCCTAGAGGCATGGCACTCATCCACAGATTCTATCAACGAACACATCGACCTGGACCCAACATACCAAACATTGCAGCGGACAGCTGGAACTGACATCCGGAAACGGCAGAGATAAACCACTCTAAATGCCGGAGGAAACAACACAGAAGCTTCACAGGAGGCTCCAAAGCACTGAGGATGTCACCTTGACAGGGGACGAAACGTCTGCCACACAAATTCCCAGCTCAGCGATCAGAACCACAACAACGAGCACCCGAGCTACAAATCTTCTCACAAATCTTGATCTGAAAGTATGGTCATAGGGTTAGTCTTTAAGCAGTGCCTAAGGCAGAAAGAGAGGTAGAGTGGTAGGAGGTATAAGGAAGGTTTCTAGAGCTTCCAGCTTAAGCAACCAAAGGGTGCTACTAAAGGTGCAGAGATTAAAATCAGAACATTCACAAAACTAGAATTAGTGGATTTAGGTCATGAAACAAATTATCACCTTACTGCTGTCTGTCACTCTACCACACTGATAAACTAACCTCTGCGTATGCTCTCCTTAACCTATTGGCCAGTTCAGAATATATATATGCCTATTAGAGAATAGAGATGCAAGACAATGATTAAAAAGGCTCTTGATTGACAATGCATTTATTTTCATATCATAATGTATGCATACAAACACATTGACCTTGTTAACACACTAAACCAATCTGGGATATCAAAATATAAAATTACATAAATGTGGAGATCAAGGAATTTGGAAAGTGGTTATTCCACATAAAAGCTAGAATGTGAAAATTTATAGCATTTGCATTTTTTTACTGTTAATTGTTGAATTGTGGCCCATAAAGTTATTTCTAAAAGAGAACTGGATGGTTGCTTGAAAGGGAAAGAGAATTAAGGGAACGAGAGAGTGAGAAGAGTACAATTAGATTACATAGCTCACGTGAAGAAAAAATGAGGAGGGACTTTAAGGACCAAACAAGCTATATTTATCCCTTGCAGTCTGTTATTCTACATAAATCTTTAGTTAGCAAACCTTTGATCTGTGGGAAACAAAAACAAGAGTGTATCTAAGGAAATATAATAATCGAGCACAGAGACCTGAAAATCATTGGAGACTTGGAAGTCATTTGAGAAAAGTAATATTCTGCGATTAATAGTGATGTTTATCTGATCTATCCCTTGCTTTCCTGCCACCTAACCAATTCTGGCTTTAATTGGCCAAATTTTTTTGGATACCATGGGCTCTCACCTTTGTAATCAATCTCCCATGTTGGGTCTTATCAAATGCCTTACTGAAATTCAAGTCCACAACTCAATCACATTGATCAGACATGACCGCACCTTAACAAAACCATTCTGACTGTTCTTGATTAATCTCAGTCTCTCCAAATATAGATTAATTCTGGCCCTCAGAATTGCTTCCAATAGCTTCCCCACCACAGAGGTTATCTCTTGCACCCTTCTTGAATAATAGTACCACATCAGCTGTCCTCCAGCCTTCTGGCACCTCTCCTGTGACCAGACAAGAATTGGAATTTATTGCCAGCACCCCCATTATTTCCTCCCTTGCCTCACTCAACAGACTGTGTATAGTTCACTTGAACATTTATTTACTTTAATCGTCTGCCAGACCACTCAGAATTTCCTCTCGGTCTATGCTAACTTCTTTAATTTTAATCATTGTCCTTTTCCCCGATATCTAAACCCACAACACCTTTTTCACTGCTGAACACTGACCCAAAAGTATTCATTTCAAATCCTACCTACCTCCTCTATCTCTGTACACAAATTACTACACTGGTCCTAAAAGGGTCTTACTCTTTCCCTACCTATCCGGAATGTACTTGTACAATAACTTTAGGATTATTCTTTCTTGGCCATCTTTTTACTCCCCTAATTTTGTTTTTAAGGTTCCCCTTGCAGTGGTCTCAGGTCGTAACTTCACCAGGTTGAAACTTCATTTTTTGGTGCAAATGGTACTGCTCCAGTGTGCCTTCATGCCATTTCATTGAATCAGGGTTGTCCCCTAGCCTGGTGGTAATCATGAAGTGAGGGGATAGGCTGGGCTATAAGATTGCGGATTGTAATGAATATCATTATGCTGTTACTGATAGCTCATGGGGCCTCATGTTTCCCAGTGGTGTGTTGTTCAATCTGTTTGAAATCTAACTTATTTAACATGAAGTTGGCATTGTTACCTGAAGCAGAGGCTGTGGGGTGACCTCAGAGATTTATAAATTCATGTTTTTCCTGGATCATTGGAGGCTAAGGGAAGACCTTATAGAGGTTTATAAAACCATGAGGAGCATGGATAGGGTAAATAGACAAGGTCTTTTCCCTGGGTTGAGAGAGTCCAGAACAAGAGGCCATAAGTTTAGGGCGAGAGGGGAAAGATTTAAAAAGAGACCTAAAGAGCAACTTTTTCATGCAAAGGGTAGTGCGTGTATGGAATAAGCTGCCAGAGGAAGTGGTGGAAGCTGGTACAGTTACACGATTTAAAAGACATCTGGATGCATATATGAATAGGAAGGGTTTGGAGGGATATGGGCCAAGTGCTGGCAAATGGGACTAGATTAATTTAGGCTCTCAGGTTGGCATGGACAAGTTGGACCGAAGGATCTGTTTCCGTGCCTTTCATCTCCATGACTCTATGAGGGGCATGGATTGAGTATTAAATAGCCAAGGTCTTTTTCCCAGATTAGAGGAGCCCAAAACTAGAGAGCATAGATTTAAAGTGAGAGGGGAAAGATTTTTCACACAGAGGGTGGAATATGTATAGAACTAAGCTGCCAGAGGTGGTGGTGGAGACAGGTACAATTACAACATTTAAAAGGCACCTGAATTGGTACATGAATAAGAAGGGTTTTAAGGGATATGGGCCAAATGTTGGAAAATGGGACTTGATTAATTTGGGATATCTGGTCTGCGCAAATGAGTTGGACCGAAGATTCTATTTACATGCTGTATAACGCTAAGACTCTATGGTTAGTGCCATGAAAGTGATACAATTATGAAACAGAACAAACAGCATCTGCATTTACAAGCAATTTCTTGGAAGATTTAATATGCTGATATATGTCCATAACCCTCAACCTTTTGTTGAACACCTGAGTTAAAATTTAGTGATGCAGTTGCATTAAAGTTAAAACAACCTTATTAGATTGGAATTTCAAATGTGCCTTTAAAAAGAATAATAAAATATTGAAGTCAAAATCACAGCTGCTTAAGGCAGGTTCGGGATATGGCAATGAACCAGACAAAAAGGAAAGTGAAGGAAATTTTCACATGTAATTTTTGTTTGGCTGGCAGGGTAAAAATGAAGATACAATTATGAAAACATTTGATATTTTGCTTGAAATAACAATTGAACTAATTTGCATTTATCAAGGGCAAATTCTGCTGGCTCTCAATGTTTGTGCACAGAAACCAAGTTTGGCTTGAGAATTTAATGCATTGGAGCACTCAACTACTTTCATTTTGCAAATATTGGACCAAATTTGGGTCCTTTCATGTGCAGGTTCAGCTGAATGGTCAAAACAGCAACTTCAGTTGGCGAGGATTCAGAACAGGAAAGATAGCCATGTTTCCTATTCTTGATCAGTATTTGGTAGTCCCTATGGGAACGAAATAAATTGAACTCTGGGTTTGGCTGTGGTGCCTACTTATGCTGAATCAGACAGCTGAATACAACATTGATTTATCCTCTTCCATGTACTCAGTCCCTGGCAAGAAACTTTTATTTGTTTAACAGAGTTTAAAACTCTTTATTCAGGCAGTTAGAAACTAAGTTGCTGCAAACCTACAACACAAGCTTACACCGTTGCGCTACAATTATACTGCACATTAGATCTGTCTTCAGATAAAGCCAGCTGTGGGAAGGTTCATGTTAGATGCATAACAGGCAATTCTGCAGAGTTCTGCTTTCTGCAAGTACGATTACTGTTTTTTCCGCAAATCACTTCTCAGAAAAGTTACCTCTTTCTCTTTCCAACTCCAATCCTTGTGCATCTGCAACTAAGCAGGGTTGTCAGTCTACTTTTAAAACTACCACAGAAATGATTTCATGGAGAGCAGGCCAACCTTGCAACCAAAGTCATGAGCTATAAATTATGAAATCTTCATGAAACATGGTAGTAGCCACCTGAATAGCTAAGTTTGCCTTTCAATTCAAGGTGCAACATGAAACTTTGAAATTTGATGGATAATTTAACATTTTCTTCATGCTAACAATAATAATGTTTTGAGCGGTAGTACAAATTATATCAAAAGTAATCCTCGCATCAAACTTAATAAATGGATGCTTGCATCAGAATTAGGATGACTTTTTATAATATAAAAAACATAAAAACTAAGATTTCAATCATTTGCATTTCTCCTTTAGATACCTCCAACAATGCCATCACAATTAATATCTCCTTGTAGTAAAGAAAATTTTATAATCCAAAAATTTTGATATTGTTAAATATTTTAATTAGGTACTTTTATTGCAAACTGACCATCTAAATGTCAAAGTGATACATACATTCAGTGCTTTCCTACCTATAAGTCAATCCTGTATCTGTAATCTTATCAGTTACAGATAAATTAAAAAATAACGACTCCAATTACAATGAACATTTCAAAAATCAAGCATACATATCATCAAAATTTCAAATGTATCAGAATATTTGTGGCTACTTCTATAATCATTCCCAAATAATCTCAAAACTAGCTTTCCAGCATGAAACAAAAATGGTAGAATATTGAACAGAGAGAAAAAAAAAATAAGGAGCTGTTCACAGTCAGCTTCAATTTAAATTTCCCAAATGCATTTAATGTTTAGGCTCAATGAGATCAGCCCCAATCTAAACAGTGCATAGATTTTTTTCACCGCGTTCAAGCTACGCTTTTTAACAGTTTGTGAAAAACCATAGATTTAGCTTTGTTAACTGTTCAACAAAAGGGTGACTCATAAATTGGGGTCAAGAAGTACCACAATGCAGCTCATCTTACAGTACTTTGAAGTACACATCACAACTCAACTACAAACGGGGAATTTCTTTCACTGAAACATTGACTGGTGCACTATTAGCAATCATGGACAGTGACAAAATACACAACTACAATATTTAGCTACTTCTCTGAAACAGCACAAGTGAGACAAAATAGATTTGCTTAAGTATGAGATATTGTATTTAAATGTGCCTTGAGAATCAACTCAAAGTAGGCAAGCAGAAAACCAGAAGAACACAGCAAGCCAGGCAGCATCAGGAAGTGGAGAAGTCAACATTTCGGGTATAATCTTCTGCAGGACTCAGGGTGGGTGTAGGAGGAACTGTAGATAAAGGGGGTGGCAGGGGCAGGGGTGGTAAGGTGGGGATAGGTAGAGGGTATAACCTGGTTGGTCAAAAAGGAGGAACGAATCTGGTTGGTGGCAGGGAGTAATAAAAAGGGAGAGGGAAGGGCTGGGAAGGGAGTCAGTGGATGAGGAGGGCGGTTATTTGAAATTGAAGAACTCAGTGTTGAGCTCTCTGGGCTGTAGGCTGCCCAGGCGGAAGATGAGGTGTTGCTCCTCCAATTTGCCATTTGGTTCTTTGTGGCAATGAAGGATGCCAAGCATGGTCATGTCTGAAAGGGAATGGAATTAAAATGGGCAGTGACTGGGAGGTCAGGTCGGCCCCTGTGGGCCCGGCTGAGATGCTCGGCAAACTGCTCCATAAGTTTACATTTGGTCTCCCCAGTGTAGAGAAGACCACATCGGGAGCACCTACTGCAGTAAAGTAGACTGGGAGAGAGACAGGTGAGCTCTGTCTCACATGGAAGAACTGTTTGGGACCCTAAATGGGGGTGAGGGGGATGGTGTACCAGCTGGTTTTACATCTTTTCTGGTTGCAGGGCAAAGTACCTGGGGGTTTGGAGGGGTTGGTGGAGAAAGTGGTGCTAACCAAGGACTGTCGAAGGGAACTCAGGCAGTAAAAGGAAATTAAAGGGCGACATTTTATAGTGGCAAACTGAATGTATAATTCAACAATTCATTTGTTACGGCAAAATATCAACAGTGCAAACTGATTCAAAATGTAACCATATTTCTGGTAGATTTCCAGGAATCAAGAATTCAGAGTACATGTTTGGATTTTAGGTTTACTTTCACAATAAAACAATACATTTTCCACCACCACTCTACACCACACTGCAGCTGTAATTTAGGATTGCTCTCTAAGGGCTTCCTACAGTACCTTGCGATTATGTCATAGAATTGCACATTACTGACCAGAGGAAAAAAGTTAGAACAGATAAAAGTGCAGTATGCCAGACTAGATGGCATTATAGTCTTGAATGGTAGAGTTTTAAGAGCAAATGGACATGAACACACAAAGATAAATTAATCCTGAGTTATTGTAATTATACGATAAGAGCCTGGTCTATGATTACTACATATAACAATATTTAGTATGAAAGCATAATGAAGTGTGTTACTTTGAAGTCTAAATCTAAAGACAGTTCTTGACTTTGTCTTCTCCTTGTCTGGTTTGTCTCAAATCCAAACTCAATGTAGCATTAAACTTCATGATGAAAGAAGGATCATAAAGCTATTTTTAGCATACTGATGTGCCAATAAAATATGCACTCAGGAAGAATAAATTAAATTTTCAAGCTTTGTATATCTTACATTTAAACCTGTTCAACACATGAATTAAATCAAATGATGATTCAGTTTGGGGTTGGGGGACAAACAAGAAGATAAAACATAGAACATACTCTAAAAGACCACAAACTCCAACTTTCATGTCCATTGCCATCACCACCGCCCCCCCCCACCCCCACACCCCACTCTGTAATAGGATGATTTATGACTGCCAGTGCAGAAACACCAATTTGTGTGGACACATCTGAACATCATTCTGTACCAGAAATTAAATGCAAAGAATTTTCATTACTTTAAAAAGTACCTGGGTACATACATGCATAAATCATTGAAGGCAGCAGAACAGTTTGAGTATATAGCATCCTGGACTTTGTCAATAGGGACAAAGTACAAGAACAAGGAGTTATGTCAAACCTGCATGGGATACTATATTGTCCTCAACTGGGGTATTGTATTGAGTGAGATTAGATTAGATTTCCTACAGTGTGGAAACAGGCCCTTCGGCCCAATTAGTCCACATCGACTCTCCGAAGAGTAACCCGCCCAGACCCATTTTCCTCTGACTAATGCACCTAACACTATGGGCACTTTAACATGGCCAAATCACCTGACCTGCACATCTTTGGATTGTGGTAGGAAACCGGAGCACCCGGAGGAAACCCACGCAGACACAGGGAGAACGTGCAAACTCCACACAGACAGTCACCCGAGGCAGGAATCGGACCTGAGACCCTGGTGCTGTGAGGTGGCAGTGCTAACCACTGTGCCATCATGCCACCCCTAGTTCTGGAAACCACACTTGGCATGATTTATAAGGCAATATGAGAGGATGCAGAAAAGATTCATAAATGTAACTTCCTCATTCCCAGAGCCAGAGGATTGGAGAAGTTGAGACCATTCTCCTTTGGGGAAAAGAAGGTTGATAGGAGATTTAATACAGATATTCAAATTCTTAGTGGCTGGGCAGAGCAGATAGGGAAAACATCACTGATCAAGAACCAGAGGGGATAAGTGTAAGGTAATTGGTTAAAGAAGCAATATCACAATTTAAAAAAAAAAAAGATTTTTCAGGCAGTAAGTAGTTCGCATCTGGATTGTACCACTTAACTTGCAATGGCAACTAAGCTGAGTCCTTTCAAAACAGGAAATGAATTGTGAGAAAGTAAACATTTGGTGGACTACAGGAAAAGACAAGCTGAATTCGAGCTTCAAAGTGTCGGCACAGATAACAGACCAAATAGCTTCTTGCTGTGCTGTAGCCATTCTATGACTTCACATTCATCTGAAAACAGCACTGTACTGGACTACTTTTGAAATTACTGACAGAATTTACATCTGTCCTGGCAATAATGGGTAAAGGTGAATCTGCAGACGATTCACATGCCATTAGATTTTATTATGAGGAATAAAGTCAACTAGGTAGCTGATTCAGTAGTGTCTAATTTGTACACCCAAAGACACAGATTTATGTTTCAGAGCTTTCTGAATTGAAATCAAAAATGAAGTGTTGGAACTATTTAGCAGTCAACATCTGTAAAGAGAAGCCATAAAATTACTGTTTAAATAAGCTCAAATGATTCTCAGTACAAAAGGAGGCCATTCAGCCCATTTTGTTCATGCCAGTCAACATAGACCTGGCTATACTAATCCCATTTTCCAGCTTTTAACCATAGTGACAGTACACATTAGTATCTAAATACTGCTGAAATAATTTACATTGTATTTTGTTTTCCATATTTTTTTTAATCTACAGGTAGCACGGTGGCTCAGTGGTTAGCACTGCTGCCTAACAGCATCAGGGACCTGAGTTCAATTCCCCCTCAGGCAACTGTCTGTGTGGAGTTGCACATTCTCCCAGTTTCTGCATGAGTTTTCTCCGGTGCTCCAGTTTCTTCCCACAGTCCAAAGATGTGCAGGCTAGGTGGATTGACCAAATGGCCTCTTTCTGCACTTTAGGGATTCCATGATTGCAAGAATTTCTGATACAGCTGCCCTATCAGCTGGGTGGTTCCAGAATCCCAACATCCTCAAGGTGAAATAGTCTCTCCAACTCTCCTCAGTCTTCTAGCTCTTATTTTAGATCAATGATGGACTCCTCTACTGACAGAAAAGTTGTTTTCCTATCTACTGTACCATGCACCTCATTAACTCATACACTTCTATCATCAGGTCCCTTCTCAACCATTGCTGTTCCAAGGAGAACAACCCCAGCCTATCCAATTCTTTCCCCCTTTGATCTGTCATTTTAAAATTCATTTGTGGAATGTCGGGGTCGTTGGCTGGCCAGCATTTATTGCCCCTACATAGTTTCCCTTGAAAAGGTTGTGGTTAGCTGCCTTCTTGAACCACTGCAGTTCCATTAAGGAGGGAATTCCAGGATTTTGACCCAGTGACACTGAAGGAACGGTGATATACTTCCAGGTCAGGATGATGAGTGGCTTGGTAGGAAACTTGCAGATGGTCATGTTCCCATGTATCTGTTGCCCTTGTCTGTCCAGTTGATTGTGGTCATGGCTTTGGAAGGTGCTGTCGGAGGACCTTTGGTAAATTTTTGCAATGCATCTTTTAAATAGTACATGCAGCTGCTACTGAGCGTCAATGGTGGAGGGAGTGGATGCTTGCAGATGTAGTACCAATCAAGCGGGCTGCTTTGTCCTAAGCTTCTTGAGCGTTGTTGGAACTGCACTCCTCCAGGCAACGGGTGAATATTACACTCCTGACTTGTGCCTTGTAGATGATGGACAGACTTTGGGGAGTCAAGAGATGAGTCACTCATCACAGTACTCCCAGCCGCTGACCTGGTCTTGTCGCCACTGTGTTTATGTAGTGAATCCAGTTGAGTTTCTTGTCAATGGTATCCCCCACTATCAACATCCTGGGGGGTTATCAGTGATGGGAACACCATTGAATGTCAAGGGACAGTGTCTCTTATTGATGATGGCCATAGCCTGACATTGATGTGGCATGAATGTTACTTGCCATCTCCAACAACCACAACGATCGTCCTGTGTGTCAGGTATGATTCCAACCAGTAGAGTGTTTTTCCCGATACCCAGTGATTCTAGTTTTGCTATAGCTCCTTGATGCCACACCTCAGTCAAATGTGGCCTTAATGTCAAGAACACAGTAGTTCAGTGGTTCGCCCTGTTCCATCAAAGCGCCACGGACCCAGGTTCAATTTCAGCCTCGGGCGACTGTGTGGAGTCTGTACATTCTCAGTGTCTACGCAAGTCTCCGCCAGGTGCTTCATTTTCCTCCCACAGTCCAAAGATGTGCAAGTTAGGTGGATTGGCTATGCTAAAAATGCCAATGTATCCAGGGATGTATGAATTAGCCATGGAAAATACAGGGAGTAGGGTAGGGAGCTGAGTCTGGTTGGGATGTGCTTTGGAGAGTCAGTGTGGACATGTTGGGCCAAATGGCCTGTTTTCCCACTGTAGAGGTACTATTCTATTGACTGTCACTCTCACCTCACCTCTGGAATTCAGATCTTTTGTCTATGTTTGAACCAAAGCTGTAGCGAGGTCAGGAGCTGATTGCCCTGGGTGGAAGCCAAACTGGGTGTCACTGAGTAGGTTTGTACTGAGCAGGCACTGCTTTATAGCACTGTTGATGAGACTTTATTGATGATCTCAAGTACACTGATGGGGTAGTAATTGGCTGGGTTGAATTATTGCTGCTTTTTATGTACAGAACACATTTGGTAATTTTCCACATTGCCAGGTAGATGCCAGTGTTGTGACTGTACTCGAAGAGTTTGACTAGGGGAGCTCCAAGTTTTGGAGCACAAGTCTTCAGTACTATTACCAGAATGTTGTCAGGCCCATAGCCTTTGCAGCATCTGGTGCCTCCGACCATTTCTTGATATCATGTGGAATGAATTGTGTGGTATCTGTAATGCTGGGGACCACTGGAGGAGATTGAAATTAATCATCCACTCAGCACCTCTACCAAAGATTGCTGCGAATGTTTCAGCCATATCTTTTGCACTGATGGGCTGGACTCTTCCATCATTGAGGTTAGGGCTATTTGTGGAGCCTTCTCCTCCAGTGAATTGTTTAACTGTCCACCCCTATTCATGACTGCATGTGGCAGGACTGCAGAACTTAGATCTGATCCATTGTTCATGGAATTGCTTAGCTCTATCACTTGTTGCTTATACTGTTTGACACACAAGTTAGTCTTGTTTGGTAGCTTCACCAGGTTGACACCTTCTATTACTAGCACATGCTTTTCATTTATTTCAAATTTTCAGTTTTTAAATTTGTTTAAAAATGTCAAATACAATATATATTTCCTTTTATTGGATTCACTGTCTCTTCCAATTGTTATCTTCTTTCTGCATTTCTTGTTCCAGTCATTTATGCAATTACAGCAGAACAGCAATATAAATTACTACAGCAATTTGCACTTACATGGCTACCTATATGACAGTTTATCAAGCATTTCACAGAAGCAAATAAAATTTCACATTAATGACAATTTATTCACATGGCCAATGGGGTAGGATTCAAGAGCATCTTAAATGAAAATCAGGAGCTTTGTTGATGTTCAGCATTTTACAGTACTCAGTACATCAAGATTTTGTTTCAAACAGTTTTCCCCATCTGATCAGGAAACATAAACTTCAACTCTCTGCTCAAGCACACATTCTGTCAACAGAACTTTAAAACAAATCAACATATACATGCTTGTGTTACCCACTTGAAACATTTCCAGGACAGCACTGCCGCAGCCTCCCTAATGCCATTGTGGGTGAACTGATACCAAATAGACTGCAGCAGTTCAAGGCCCCTCATCACCAAGAGTATCTAAGGATAGGAAATGAATACTGGGCCAGCCAGTATCACTCATCCTATGAATGGATTTTTTAAAAAAAAGATTTATTTTCCCCTGGTTTTGTTCTCTTCCAACGATGGTATTTACATCCTAATATGGAAGTGTCATTGTTCAGTTGTGTTCTCGATTCCACGTATCCCTCTATTATTGACTTGAACTCATCCAGCACTTAAACAGCATTCTTTGATGAATTAATTCAACTGCAAACCCCACCACCAACCTTTTGCACTTTTAAGAGCAGGCTGCACTTAAGGTAAACTATACCAAATAATATCGCAGCAATTTAAAAAATAGAAAATCGAACACCAGATGAGAGGGTTGCAAAGGGAAAGTGCCAAGAGAATCCCACAAACCATCCACAGAAAAGATTAGGGCAGGGAGATTAATTGCTGACCACTAGACCAGAGGACTTCACAGCAGTGCCACAAGAAATCAAAGGATCGCATTTAGGTGATTGATGTCAGTTAATATATCTTCACATAACATTGCCTACACACCAATGAATTCTCATGCTCGTAAACTAACATCGCCCCATCATTCACCCAGCAACACTCCATGACAATCAGGGCTCACACCTAACACCCTGATACTTCTTCACACACTAAACAATGATACCACCCTTACACCCAGCTCTTTAAGTTATCGTATGCTTATGTCTGTCAGTTAACCCAAATGCAGCAGTGAATTATTACTGGTATTCTACCCTGTCCTTTGAAGGAGATGGCTGTACACAATAAAAGAGAAGAAAGGATACCTGATTATGGACAGAAATGGCAGCGTCTACTCAGCCCTACAAAGTTAAAAATCACAACACCAGGTTATAGTCCAACAGGTTTAATTGGAAGCACACTAGCTTTCGGAGCGATGCTCCTTCATCAGGTGATTGTGGAGGTCTCGATCGTAACACAGAATTTATAGCAAAAATTTGCAGTGTGATGTAACTGAAATTATACATTGAAGAATTGATTGTCTGTTAAGCCTTTCATCTGTTAGAACCGAATCAGCCCTACAAAGGATTTGGCTCTCCCTCTCCAGAGTCCTGATGAAGTGTTATTTTTGAAATGTTGACTCACTTGCTCCTCAGATGCTGCCTGACCTGCTGTGCTTTTTCCAGCACCACATTTAATCGACTCAGCATCATGGGGCCAGCTACAAGCAAACTTACCTCAACCTTGTCACTAAGAAAATTGAAGACAGCAGCTTGTTGCCACCTTATGCTCTTTCCCAACTCTCAGATCACCCTCATCCCAAGATTTGAGCTGTCCATACATTTGGGAACAGAGAAGGGCAACGTTTGTCTGGGGCATCCTAAACAGGTCAGATACCTGGGTGACATTCACCAAAGTTCATTTGAATGATGATCACAGGATGGCATGCTGAAAAGGTAGCAATGTCCTGGGAAGTACAAAGGAAGAGGAGAATATGCAGTTTTTTTTAAATGAATTGTCACAGGTAAAAGTTAAGAGGGTCATCTTTGAAATATTAAGTTTAATTAAGATTTTAAATCTTTAGTTCTTAATATTCTTCAGGATAGAATGAAAAAGCAAAACACAGAAATAAAGGTGATTTGAATTGAAATATGAAAGACCAAATGGGGATTTAATAGAAATGTTTAAATTATATGAAGAATTTTGTTCAATGAATATGGCAAGATCATTTCCTTCACTTGATGTATCAGTAATGGGTGTATCGATGTGAGGTAGTCACTGAGTGCACAGAAGACAGGAATTTCTTTTGATTTGCTCTCGTTGAGAAAGGTATCCTCCTGTGCTATAAAAGGTCCATGATTTTTTTAAGAAATAATCATCAATAGCCCAAAATGTATTCGTGTAGTAAGCAAGTATTTCATACTTTGTGCTCTTCACTAAGAGGATATTTAGTTGTGAGTCTTGTCCATTTTTTCTGGAAATCTTCTCTAAACTTTCTACTTCTCCACTTTCATCCACATTTAAAAGGCAAATCTCTGACAAAATTATCTCTTGTGCCTGCTTAATCAGTGTTCCACAAGAATCATTGAGTCACAGAACAGAAATGGACTCTTCAGCCCAACGCATCCATGCTGACCAGGTTTCCTAAACTCAATTAGCCCCATTTGCCTGCATTTGGCCCATACACCTCTAAACCTCTTCTATTTGTATATCTGTTTAAATGTCTTTTAAATATCATAATTATACTTGCCTATGACAGCTCATTCCATACATGCAATATCCTTTGTGTGTAAAAGTAACTATTCACATCCTTTCAAAATATTTCCCATCTCACTTTAAATCTATATTCTCTGGTTTTGGACTCTCTTACCCTGGAGAAAAGACCTTGGCTATTCACCTCATCTATGTCTTTCATGATTTATAAATGCTCTAGGGGAAAAAGTCCCAGCCTACTCAGCCTCTCCTTACAACTTAAATCTTTCAGTTTAATAACACCATTCCTATAGCAGGGTAAACAGGATTGAATATAGTACTTAAAATTTGGCCTTATCAAGGTAGAGGAGTGTGCCAAATGCCTTCTTCAACACCCTAACTACCTGTGATGCCATTTTCAAGGAATTATGTATCTGTACCCCTAGGTCTCTCTGTTTGAGAACAAATCCCAGGGCCCTACTACTAACTGCACAAGTCCTGCCCTGGCTTGTCTTACCAAAACATAATACCTTGCATTTATCTAAGTTAAACTCCATCTGCCACTCAGCCCACTGGCCCAGTTGATCAAGTGTACCCAGCACCGATCCTTGTGGCATACTGCTGGTCACAGGCTTTCAGTCCGAATAACCACCCTCTCTATATATAGGGATTTCATGTTTTCTTTTCAGAAAAGTATACATAAAAGCAAAATTTTTTATTTCTTTGGTGACATCTGGAGTAACGGTACTGATCAAGTTCATTAGGACATCCCAGTGATGCTACTTAATGCAACTTAGAGACGACCAAACCCTTAACAGTGTTTCTTTCAATTCCCAGTATTAAGTCAAAACTATGGATGTGATAGAAAAGGGAACCCAGTTTAGTATTTGAGCAACCTTCCATACCACTCCACCCTATCAAGTCTGTGACTGCATAGCACAAATACATTGGACATTTTGCACTTTGCTTGAAGATTGTTAGGTCTTTTGCTGGAGGATGTTAACCTAGTGCTGATTTGTGAATCAGTTTTCAACTGGAAGATCTTATCTTCCCTCTTCACAGAGGGAACAGTTTCTTAATGCCAGTCCATTACCTAATCTGGAGAGCTCTTAAATCTCCTAAATTCCTTTTGCAAAGGAACTGTTCCATGCTAACTCAGGTAGTTTTCCTACAACATTATCTGAGGACCTATAATCCTGAGAATGTCCATCATGGAAAACAGTTGTTCTGTTATATCAAGTACTTCCTCCTTTGAAGTATCCTGGATTTCTGGAGTACGGATATCTTTCTAAATGGAAGAAATGGCTTCCGGGAGTCAAAAACACCTCATCTCACTCAGACTAGACAGCTTCAGCTGCCTCTTGTTGTTTGATTGGTGAACCTGACTTTATCATTAGTGGTGTTACTGGAAAGCTGTGGCTGCCTTCGCATTACATTTGCCACTAGCATTGGCAATTCTTTTGCATTCAAATTGTTCACACTACTCAACTAACATCTATTAAAAAAATACAAAATAATGTTGTGTTACTATTTCTTTTTGTTTAGTTGTTATTAGTAAACTCTCTCTGGTAATTCAAGAGGATCTAGTTAAATCCACTCCTTTTGAAGCAGAAGTTCATTTGCTTCTGGGAAAAAAAGCTATCCACAGGGTAATAGATTCTTGTTGAACTAATCTTATTGTCACCAATTAAATGAGGATTGGGGCGAAAACTGAGGGGAGCCAGTTAATCCCTCCTCACCCAGAAGCTTAATGATTTGAGATATCCCACTGGAACCATAAACTGGGGAATCTCATCCAGAGACTGCTCATAACATGGTGTATAGGGCAATGATTCAGAATACTTTGTTGCAGATAGTACATTCTACACTAATCTTCATAGGGAATAGGTGTATCCTGTATAGGTCCCAAGAATCTCTCTATTATGCCTGACTTGAAATGTGTGTTGTAGTTATTGCTATCGTGCAATAATCAGCTTCTTAATGAAGACACGTGCATCTTCTATTCTCTACCACTGATCTAAATAGAACAATAGCAGACAAGTCATTATGACAGTGAACTACCTATGTCACTCCTAGTCCTGTATCAAATACCACATGGTGGCAGTATTTGAATTCCATGCAGAAATCCCTAACATAAGGAGAAAATTTTCAATAGAGAAAAAAATTTTCTTTTTGAAGAAAACAAATTTCCCACTTCCAGACGCCACAGCTAGTCAGTCAGTCAGCTGAAATGCAATTACTGACAAGAGGTTACAGCTGCTCTGATAGCAGCAGCAGAACAGTTTTGGCACTGAAAGCGTCAGAAAGGAAAATTCAGACAGTGGATGCAGAATTGGTAAGGCCTCAGCATTGACTTTAGCTGGAAGAGAAAATTTGAATAAATCTACCAACAGAAGAAAAGTTGAGAGAGAAATTTAAAGATGTAAAAGAATCAAGATTCAATAATTAACCTGTAATTTTGATTTGAAGATCTATAAAAAGGACATAGCCAGTGAACTTTATATAATTTATTTTGCAAAAGTGCATTGTGTTCTTGGCTATGAGGTATGGGAAAGTTTCCATTTTGCACGGGAAAAAACAATATCTTTGTTGCAAAAGACAGAAAACCCTGGAAAGGGGAAGAATCCATCATCTGTTGGTCAAAATGGTGGGAAAATCCTGAAAAAAAACAGGAAAACACTGATAAAGTGGTGGGAAACCTCAGTAAACTGTAGAGATACTATGTTATGAAGGACTAAACTTTTGGAAGTTTGAAAATAGCAAATTGCCACAGAAGAGCCAGTAATTCAATTCAATGCTTTATTGAAGAATTTAATAGAATACAAAAATTAAAAGGACTGTCAAAGTAAGTACTGTACAGTTGAGCAGATTCTACAGTAATTTAATTTGAAACAGCATTGAATGTGAGCTTAAAAAAAAACAGATTGCAAGCAATATTGAAATGTTAGGTTAAAAAAAGCAACATAGTATTAGAATTAATGAACACAAGCAAAAGGTCAAATCTGACTCTTAGAGAAAGCCATTCAGAAGTGACTGAAGCAGAAACTTGGAAGCAGCATTGATCAACACCAAAGCAGGCAAGATCAACCTGACCACAGGAGCTCAGTAAAATCCATTTGTTCTTAATGTACCAACATTCTAAAGAGACAGACCTGAGAAAGGTGATAAAATCACGAGGGGCACAGATATGGAAAGTAGACAAAAAGTCTTTTCCATGGAGTGGGGGAGTCCAGAATGAGTGGGCATAGGTTTAGGGTGAGAGGGGAAGAATTTAAAAGGGACCTCAGGGGCAACATTTTCACACAAAGGGTGCTGCGTGTATGGAATGAACTGTCAGAGGAAGTGGTGGAAGCTGATACAATTACATTTGGATGGTGGTATGAATAGGAAGGGTTCAGAGTGATATGGGCCAAGTGCTAGTAAATGGGACTAGATTAGGTTAGGTCTGGAGCCGCAGGGGATGGGGAAGATACTAAACGAGTATTTTACATCAGTGTTTACTGTGGGAAAGGACATGGAAGATATAGAATATAGGGAAATAGATGGTGACATCTTGAAATATGTCCATTTTACAGAGGAGTAAGTGCTGGATGTCTTGAAATGCATAAAAGTGGATAAATCCCCAGGACCTGATCACGTGTACCCTAGAGCTCTGAGGGAAGTGATTGCTGGGTCTCTTACTGAGATATTTGTATCATCAATAGTCACAGATGAGGTGCCAGAAGACTGAATGTTGGCTAATATGGTGCCATTGTTTAAGAAGGGTGGGAAAGACAAGCCAGGGAACTATAAACCAGTGAGCTTGACGTCAGTGTGGGCAAGCTGTTGGAGAGAATCCTGAGGGACAGGATGTACGTGTATTTGAAAAGGCAAGGACTGATTAGAGATAGTCAACATGGCTTTGTGTGTGGAAAATCATGTCTCACAAACTTAATTGAGTTTTTTGAAGAAGTAACAAAGGTTGATGAGGGCAGAGTAGTAGATATGATCTATATGGACTTCAGTAAGGTGTTTGACAAGGTTCCCATGGGAGATTGATTAGCAAGGTTAGATCTCATAGAATATAGGGAGAACTAGCCAATTGGATACAGAACTGGCTCAAAGGTAGAAGACAGAAGGTGGTGGTGGAGGGTTGTTTTTCAGACTGGAGGCCTGTGACCAGTGGAGTGCCACAAGGATCGGTGCTGGGTCCTCTACTTTTTGTCAGTTACAGAAATGATTTGGATGCGAGCATAAGAGATAGTAAGTTTGCAGATAATACCAAAATTGGAGGTGTAGTGGACAGCGAAGAGGGTTACCTCAGATTACAACAGGATCTGGACCAGATGGCCCAATTGGCTGAGAAGTGACAGATGGAGTTTAATTTAGATAAATGCGAGGTGCTGCATTTTAGGAAAGCAAATATTAGCAGGACTTATTCACTTAATGGTAAGGTCCTGGGGAGTGTCGCTGAGCAAAGAGACCTTGGAGTGCAGGTTCATAGCTCCTTGAAAGTGGAGTCGCAGGTAAATAAGATAGTGAAGGCGGCGTTTGGTATGCTTTCCTTTATTGGTCAGAGTACAGGGGTTGGTAGGTCATGTTGCGGCTGTACAGGACATTGGTTAGGCCACTGTTGTGATATTGCATGCAGTTCTGGTCTCCTTCCTATCGGAAAGGTGTTGTGAAACTTGAAAGGGTTCAGAAAGATTTACAAGGATGTTGCCAGGGTTGGAGAATTTGAGCTATAGGGAGAGGCTGAACAGGCTGGGGCTGTTTTCCCTGGAGCATCGGAGGCTGAGGGGTGATGTTATCTAGATTTACAAAATTATGAGGGGCAAGGATAGGGTAAATAGACCAAGTCTTTTCCCTGGGATCGGGGAGTCCAGAATGAAAGGGCATAGGGTTTAGGGAGAGAGGGGAAAGATATAAAAGAGACCTAAGGGGCAACTTTTTCTCACAGAGGGTGGTACATGTATGGAATGAGCTGCTGGATGAATTGGTGGAGGCTACTACAATTGCAACATTTAAAAAGGCATCTGGATGGGTATATGAATAGGAAAGAGTTGGAGGGATACGGGCCAGGTACTGGCAGGTGGGACTAGATTAGGTTGGGATATGTGGTGGGCATGGGACAAGTTGGACCGAAGGGTCTGTTTCCATGCTGTACATCTCTATGACCCTATTTAATGAACTACCACAATTTTCAATAACTCAGCAATACCCCTATTAAAAGTAAACACCAGGTTTCTGTTAGTAACAGTAAAAAAAACTGTTTAATGTAACAACTTTAGCAAGCATAGTAAGAGAACACTATTTCTAATTTGTGATATGAATGTTACCCCTTTTAAAGCACACAAAAATAGGGGAAAAACAAACAGATATTTTGAGTCAAGTGATACGGCACAGGGTAAACCCCTCTGCCAATTTAAACCTGACACACAGTGAAGCTCACCTCATGCCGTAAACTGTCAAATTGAGAGGCAAAGATCCACCACAGAGGCCACTACTTGAAGTAAAAATTAACAATTTTATCCTTTAAGTACAACAGAGAATAATAAAACCATTAACTATTTACAACTCCTTTCTCTTAAACCTATCTTTTATCTCACTCTACAATACTGGTCTAATAAAAAAACCTGATTAAGACTTACAACAAAAAAGTTTCAAAACCAGTTAGCTTTGTCGATTCTCCTTTGTAGATTTTCATCTGTGGATTTTTCTCTTGGTCAGTTTCAATATTCTGCATAAATTTCTTATAGACAGGTACGTTTCCAAGAGCTTTTCAGCTAGTAGTCTATATTTGTCGGTGTCCTTGGCCATTCTTCCGCTAACTATTCAAAATGTCCAGTTTTATACCCCAAAACATCGGATCATTTCATTGGTTTTGATGTTGTTAAAATAATAAATTCAAATTTAATTGGATTTTGGTATCGTGGGGCATAATTTAAACTGATTGGCTGAATTTGAATTTGTTTTTGTATCATGGCGACTCATTTGCACTATTGGTTTCACAGTCAAATGTTACATTTTAAACTTCTTTCAGTATGCTCTGTGCCACTCTAAGTCCATGCCAGCTTCCGGTCTCTCAAAAGGTACAGTACACATTTTTACCTTCATTATACAAGCAAAAGAAAATGTCAGAGGAACAGAGTTCTCTATGTATTCTGTATGTTTCAATTAGATTCACTCCCCCATCCTTCTCAACTGCATAGAGTATAGACGCAGAGTCCTCAAACATTCCTCAGATGTTAAGCTTTTCATTCCTGGGACCATTCTTCATGAACCTCCTCTGAACACACTCCAGGGTCAGTACATACTTCCTGAGATCCAAGGCCCAAAACTGAGCACAATACTCCAAATGTGGTCTGATTAGAGTCTTATAGAGCCTCAGAGGTACATCCCTGCTTTTATATTCAAGTTCTCTCAAAAATAAATGCCATCATTGCATTTGCCTCCCTAATTACCAACTCAACCTGCAAGCTTGCCTTGAGAGAATCCTTGACTAGAACTCCCAAGTCTCTTTACAACTCAGACTTCTGAATTTTCTGCCCGTTTAGAAAATAATCCATGCTTGCTTTTCTTCCTACCAAAGTGCATGACCTCACATTGTACTCCATCTGCCACTTCTTTGCTCACTTGCCTAACCTGTCTAAATCCCTCTGCAGCCTGTCCCTCTACCTTTGTATCATCTGCAAATTTAGCCGGAATGCCCTCAGTTCCTTCATCTAGATCGTTAATGTATAAAGTGAAAAGTTGTGGTCCCAACACTGACCCCCACAGAACACCACTTGTCACCAGCTGCCATCCTGAGAAGAGCCATTTTATCCCCACTCTCTGCTTTCTGTCAGTTAATCAGGTTTCTATCCATGCTAGCACCTTGCCTCTGACACCATGAGCCCTTATCTTACTCAGTAGCCTTCTGTGTGGCACCTTGTCAAAGGCCTTCTTGAAGTCCAGGTAAATAACATCCATTAAATCTCCCTGGTCTAACCTGCTTTGTACTTCCTCAAAGAATTGTAGCAGATTTTCAGGCATGACAAATAGAGAGAAAGATCAGCATGGACTAGTTGGATTGGAGGGTCTGTTTCCATGCTGTATGACTCTTATGATTGATGCAGCTGATTTCTTGAAGTCTCCTTGCTTTAGTCTCTCACCCTCCCTCATACAGCATTAAAATGCAACCTAGTCCATCAGTAAATTATGTAATGCTAAGATCTTCTGAACCCACAAATGTAACCAATTGAAAAGCCAAAATAACAACTCTCTGCAGACTTGCCTCAAACCAGGGGCTGCTGGTTTTTCTGGACTCAATGTCCCCAGAAGAAACACTTTCATATGCACCAATTAATTCACTTATTTTCCCAAAGCTGCAAACAATTCCTTCTTCTTTCTCTCCTTTCTCTTTTATTTGCACTCGGAACTGAAAAAGATATTGTCACCATGGGATTGTGTTCAACTAACGACCAAAATCAGTCTGTGGTGAAAATAGATCCCTTATTCAACAACTACAGTAACACAAGATCGAGGTGGCAACAGAATCCTGAAATACAGTTCTTACATACATTAAAATTCCACTTTTATGATGTTACATTGTTTTATCTATAGTACACAAAGGTTTGAGGGGCTTCTGTCCTGGGAGACAGGAGATTAGTTAAAGCATGTGCTAAGTGCTGGCTGCCACTTCTGATAGGATTAAGAGTGTCTGTCCAGTCTGCTTGCATAATTAAGACGTTTTAGTCCTTTTTAAAGTTAGTAAATGTAAGTATAAAAAATACGAGGACTCTAAGCTCCAAAGAGAGAGTTAGAAAGTTGTACCTGTACTCAAAAGAGTAAAAGGATATTAAACGGATTACCACATCTGGGTTGAGAGATTTGTTTATTTTTTGGCAGTGAGTGTTTCATTCATTCATGCAAGTCATGTAAGTGCTGTTTAGACATTTAGTTTCTTAAAGGGATAACAGCCCAGTTAAAAGATATTTAACAAGTATATACTAATTAGGGAAAAGGTTTGGTGCTCTGTAACCTATTCAGGTCTGAAAGACAGTTGCTAAGGGCTGATTAATATTATAATCTTTCCATGGTTTTGGGGTAGGTCATGGAGACTTGATAGTAGGGGTGGTATGTTCTGAATAGGTTAGTATTGCTTTAATTTTAGTTCATCTTGCAATAATATACTACAGAACCGCAGTTTATGAGTGAATGAATGAAACCGTGTTATAGTAAATAACAGGTTAGTAAAGGGTTATGAATGAATGAACCAGAACCTGGTATTAATGAATATAGCAAGCTGGTGAGTTAATAAAGATAACCTCAAACACAATATTTCACATCAACTACAAGAACCAATGAGTAAGCTACCCCATGAGTTCAATAATGAATCTTTAACTGAAGTCATTCAGATTGCAACACAGCTAGGTAAATGAAGCATGAAACCAGGCTTCAGACTGTTGTCAGATGCTGAGAAGATGCAAGTTCAGGCAGAACATTTATTTATCCTCCCAGAAGCATCAGCAGCAGCAGTGACGGAGATCATGCCAAGCAGTATGTAATCCTTACAAAGGACAACCAAAGGAGTGAACATGCTTGTTTCACCAATGATACAATCATGAACAGCAAATGAAAACACCCAACCTAATGAACAATTTTAAGTAAAGATTCTGAGTACTTCAGTGGACTGAAAATCAAAATTTGCCCACCCTGACAAAAAGATGTGGTACACATACCATTATGGAAGCCAACCCGAGACAGATCAACCAATGTCCACAAATTCAGGACACAATCATATAGAATTTACTGGTCCAAAAATCCAGTATCCTGCAAACATAGAGATTGGTTGTTTCAACATGACAGAAAAATTAAAGAAATGAAAAAGGTCCTCCACATTTTCGAATGCAGCAATTACTTGCATCAACAAGAAAGTCTTCAATGGCATAGGAAACCGAGATAGTAATATAGAACATTACAGTGCAGTACAGGCCCTTCGGCCCTCGATGTTGCGCTGACCTGTCATACCAATCTGAAGCCCATCTAACCTACAGTATTCCACGTACATCCATAGGCTTGTCCAATGACGACTTAAATGTACTTAAAGTTGGCAAATCTACTACCGTTGCAGGCAAAGCATTCCATACCCTTACTACTCTGAGTAAAGAAACTACCTCTGACATCTGTCCTATATCTATCACCCCTCAATTTAAAGCTATGCCCCCTCGTGCTCGCCGTCACCATACTTGGAAAAAGACTCTCCCTGTCCACTCTATCTAACGGTCTGATTATCTTCTATATCTCTATTAAGTCACCTCTCAACCTCCTTCTCTCTAACGAAAACAGCCTCAAGTCCCTCAGCCTTTCCTCGTAAGACCTTCCCTCCATACCAGGCAACATCCTAGTAAATCTCCTCTGCACCCTTTCCAAAGCTTCCAAATCCTTCTTATAATGCAGCGACCAGAACTGTACACAATACTCCAAGTGCGGCTGCACCAGAGGAGTTTTGTTCAGCTGTAGCATAACCTCATGGTTCCGGAACTCGATCCCTCTATTAATAAAAGCTAAAACACTGCATGCCTTCTTAACAACCCTGTCAACCAGAGTGCCTGGACACCGAGATCGCTCTGCTCATCTACACTACCAAGAATCTTACCATTAGCCCAGTACTTTGCAATCCGGTTACTCCGACCAAAGTGGATCACCTCACACTTGTCCGCATTAAACTCCATTTGCCACCTCTCAGCCCAGCTCTGCAGCTTATCTATGTCTCTCTAACCTACAACATCCTTCGTCACTATCCACAACTCCACCGAGTTAATAGTACTCTCGATTAAAAAGAATTTATCAAACCTTGCATGATCAAGAACAGAATCAAAGTCAATAGTCTTCAACTCAGACCTGCAAATCAACAGTGACCCAATGACAATTACCTTCAAATGAATGTTAATACTGGTCATTGCAGCACCTGCCACAGGGTGCATGGTGGCTCAGTGGTTAGCACTGCTGTCTCACAGCACCAGGGACCCAGGTTCATCCCCAGCCTCGGGTGACTGCCTGTGTGGAGTTTGCACATTCTCCCAGTGTCTGTGCAGGTTTCCTCCCATAATCCAAAGATATGCAGGTCAGGTGAATTGGCCATGCTTAATTGCTCATGGTGTTCAGGGATATGGAGGTTAGGTGCATTAGTCAGGGATAAATGTTGTGTAATGGAATGGGTTTGGGTTGGTAACTCTTCAGAGGGTTGGTATGGACTTGTCGGGCCAAAGGGCCTGTTTCCGCACAATAGAGATTCTAGCCTGATATCTTCCCAGTTCCCACAAGCATTTAAGGATTTCACTTTTGAGGAGCTGATTCAAACTGTCTTACAAAGTCTTCCAGTCTCTGGATCATTTGGGACCAGACATCCAAATGAAGATGAGCATTTCAACACTTTGGAAGTCCTAATGCATGGACCTGCATGGAACTGTGATGGACAATTCAGCAGGAACGTTCACAAATGCCTCCAACTCTCAGCTTAAGTCAGAGACTCAGTTTTGCAGTATTTACCCAACCAAAGACTGTTAGGAAGATCAAACGTGATTTAACACCTCGGTAATTCCATAACAAACCCCACACACCACGGCCTCTACCCCAACCCATCAAACACCCAGACTACTCCCAAACCCCTGCAAGAAATCCAGTGGCATGGAGTTAGGGAGTTTCAGATAACAACAGCAATCAAACCATCACTGTTGCTACTCTGAAGATCCCAGACCACCATTCATTTGTAACTGGGACTGGAAATTTCTACTTTTCAGGCATACTTTTAAATGATTGCTTCATGAAGTTTGAACTCATTATTTCAAAGTTTAGTTAAAATTGCAATCATAATTTATTTCACAACACTTTTAGGAAAGATGTTGTTAAACTTGAAGAGGTTTAGAAAAGATTTACAAGGATGTTGCCAGGATTGGAGGGCTTGAACTACAGGGAGAGGCAGAATAGAATGGGGCCTTTTTCCCCCAGACCATTGAGCGGTGACCTTAGGGGTTTATAAAATCATGAGGGGCATGGATAAGGTGAATAGCAAAGGTCTTTTTCCCAGGGTAGGGGAGTCCAAAATTAGAGGGCATAGGTTTAAGGTGAGAGGGACAAGATTTAAAAGGGACCGGAGGGGCAACTTTTTAACAGAGTGGTGCGTGTATAGAATGAACTGCCAGGGGAAGTGGTGGAAGCAGGTACAATTACAACATTTAAAAAGCATCTGGATGGGTACATGGATAGGAAGGAATTGGAAGTTTAGTAGGATAAGGGCCAAATGCTAGCATATGTGACCAGATCATAGAGTCATAGAGATGTACAACATGGAAACAAACCCTTCGGTCCAACCTGTCAATGCCGACCAGATATCCCAACCCAATATAGTCCCACCTGCCAGCACCCAGCCCATATCCCTCCAAACCATTCCTATTCATATACCCATCCAAACGCCTTTTAAATGTTGCAATTGTACTAGCCTCAGTTTAGGATATCTGGTCAGCATGGATGAGTTGGATCGAACGGTCTATTTCTGTAGCTGTATAGCTCTATTGCCTCCAAGACACTATAACACAGCAGAAAACTTATAGAACAATAGATCAAAGTCAATTGTTTTCAGACTGTACATTACTCAATTATTTTGCAGCTTTGCACAAGTAATCTATCTTGCCCCACAGCATAAGACTGTCCCAGCTTTCAGATCTTTCTTGCTTCAATACTTCAACAATAAAAAAAGTTCTCTCCAAATGGATTTTCCAACTCTGCCCAATTAGCCTCCTTTGAAAATAGTAGAAAAAGTGACAAATCACTTGGTTAGCTTCTGGAAGGAACTCCTTTCAATGAATCTATTAACCACTTTTCATTTATGTACTTTACGTTCAGTGCAAAACAAAAAACTTTGTTTTCAATGTTTTTCCAGTGAAAAACATTGTCTTTTTCACAAACTGCAGGGTGGATCATACAGTTCCATCGAAGATGGTGCACATTACTGATACACTTAACATGCAAAAACCAGTTCAAATTGTAAAGCAGATAGCCAGGAAACAAAATTGGCGCAGTTGAGAATGCAGTTCGTTTTTTTGCTAATAAAATCTCCTCCCAACCTCCTAAAAGTTAGCAATTATTCCAATACTGAAATAAACACAAGCAAAATGTTACTAGGTCAAAGCTTTTAAAACCATTCTGAAGTCACCCATCTCTTTTGTTGCACAACCTCACTTGAGAGCTCAAAATGAATCACACACAAAGGCACCACATTCCTGTGAAGAACACAATCTGGCTCTCAAAACTTTAAAGACATTGAGCTAAAAGAGTTAGAGTCATAAAAATTGTATAAAACCTAGTGCTACCCAGGAGACAGTCTTAGAACAAGATAAACACACTAATTCACCTAGGTTTCATGTTCTGAGCTAATTCAATTCCAAGTTGCAAGAAAAGGAGGGAAATGTGCAGTTACATCTTACCACATCTTACGTTTGCACTCCTAACACTTGAAAAATAAAGCAAAGTTTAAAACCTGTAGGATACGACTACTACTAGCTTTGGCAGCAAATAATCCAAAAACTCAATAATAAAAAGAAATTTTAAAGCAAGTATGTAACATCTTTGAAGTCATTGTGTAAAATGTATATTTTGTATCTGTAAAATGAAAAAAAACTCTTAAAACTGAAAGGACTGTGAAGGAGTTACTATGCTTCCAAAAACGTGTTACTGAAACTCATTGTGTGAGGGCTTTACATAGCTGCTTTGTTCCAGCATTGGGAAACGACTGAAAGATCAGACACTCTCTCTTAGTAGTGAAAATAACTAGTGTTCTCCCACCAGGTGTTAGCTGTTTTCTTTAACCAGTGTATAAAAACCTTTGTAGTTAGTGTACCAATCACCTTCTGCCCTCTGCAAAGAATTAAAAAGAAACCTGGAGAAAGAGATGGAAGAACAGAAAATCCATGGAAGCAAAAGGATCATCTGAGCAAACTCAGTGGACTGGTGCTATTGAATGGAGGTACCCAGGTGTTTGCTTTTCCCTTAGTTTTTTTTTGGGTTTATATCTGTGTTTGTAGGCATTTTATCACGTGGTTATAGTTTCAACTAGTAAACCAGGATGTTGATAGTTCATAAACTGTTTATGATTAAATTTTACTTATTTGTAATAAACAGTAATTATTGTAATGTATAGGAACCTTGTCAGTCTTTCTTTCTGTTAACTTGATTTTAGCATATTTTCTCAAGTGGGCCACAAGAGTTGTATAAATGTAAGGTAATTTAAATAGTTAGTTACTTTATCAGTACAGAGACTGAGAACAAAAGACCAGGCATAAACACAAACTCCCTTTCCTCCGCCCTCATTTTCTATTCCTACTAGAAGACAATAAAATTAGCAGAATTCCATGATGTACATCATGTCCAACCTACTATGAGCAGCATGACCTCACTGAAATAGTTGCATATAATAAAAAGATCAATTTAGATTTGAATGATTTTACATCAATATGTGCATGAAAAAAAACTTATAGTAGTTGGTAGCATTCCAAAGCAGTTCCAAATTAATCCATTCTACTTAACATGCACTCATACTGTTATCCAAACAAATGCTGCAATCAGTTTCGTGCAAAAACAAAAGTCCTGCAAACAACAAAGCAGATGAAGAGCCTAATAATCAGTTCCAAAAACATGCAATTACCTCAAATAACTTATTTTATCTGGAGGCTGTCAAAATAAGTAAAGTGGAGTTAAAGGAAAAATTGCTCATTACGGGAATCGATTTCAACAAGAGCAAGTGATGGGCAGAAATGGATTGGGCTACTCTTCAAGGAATAGTATGCCCTCATTTCATTCAGATCGGGGAGGAACATCTTGGGTTGATAGACATATTTTCCAATGAATGAATAAACACACATCTTTTCATTTCCTCTTCTGAATTATAACATGACAGATCATCCCTCTATATGTGCTCCCCTCCACAATGTAACAGAGTGGTTGATTTTATTTAATTTTGTATGTTTGATGTATATATTTTACTTTATTCCATTTTAACATTATTACCTGTAGGTAATGAAAGATAGCTTATTTTATATATCAGGTGTTAATGAAAGTTTTTTTAAGGCTTAATATTATTAAGGGCATATATCAGGTTCAGAGGGCTAGCAGATTTAGAAAGGCTATTACGCAGCAGGATCAGTCAGATAGATGGGTAACTATCAGGAAAGGTAAGATAGTTTAAAAGTCTCCAGCGACCATTCCTCTATCAAATAGACATTTAGTTTTCTTTGGAACTTTTGAAGGGGATAGTCGCTCTGAGGAATATGGAAGGGGCAGTCAGTTATTGAACGCTAGGAATGATTCTTATGTTAGGCAGCATTTAACAAAATTTAATGGAATTATTGTAATGGGGGCTCTTCTGTCGGGAGAATAGACAGAGGATTCTGTGGCAATGAGTGTAAATTCAGGATGGTTTGTTGCGTTCCTGGTGCTAGGATGAAGGAAGTCTTGGGGGGGGGGGGGGGCATTTTTTTTTTATTAAAGAGTACATTATTGCTGTAACTAGGGAAGATATTTCTGAAAAATTGTCCAGTGAAAATATGTGGGTAGAAATTACAAAGAAAGAAAAGATCACTTTGGGATTATACTATTGCCTCCCCCCACTCCCAAAAGCTAACAGAGACATTGAGAAACAAATATGTAGGGAGATCTCGCATATATAAGGATAAGATTATAATAATGGGAGATTTTAATTTTCCAAACATTGACTGTGATTACCATAGTGTTAAAGGTTTGGATGGTGAAGAATTTGTCAAATGTTTAAGAAAATTTTCTTTATCAATAGGTGGATGCTCCTTCTAGAGAAGGGGCAAAATTGGATCTTCATTTTGGCAATAAGGCAGGGCAGGTGACTGAAGTAAAAGCAGGAAACATTTTGGGTCTAGCAATCATAATTCTATTAGTTTCAAAATGGTTATGGAAAAGGATAAGTCTTCCATAAAAGTTAGAGATATAATTGAAATAAGGCAAATTTTAATGGTATGAGACAAGAACTTTCAAAAGTTGATTGGAGTAGACTGTTTGCAGTTGTTAGTTATTATTTATTTATGTATTTAGTGGGTTATTTTCTTTTATTCCATAGGCATATTTATACATGAATGTAGATCAGTGCTTTTTCTGTGTACTCTTTTGAATGGTCTTGCTTGTTGTAACATTTAAAAAATCTTTCACAATAAAAACATTTTTAAAAATGGTACTTTACAAATATATCTATTAGTTATTGTAAATTGAATAACACCATACACAAATTAAGACATCAAAATGCTATCATCTCTAATTCATTCCTTTCCCTGTCTCCAAAACTCTAAATTTAAGTTGGGAGAAAAAGGATAGGAAGAGGGAAATGTTTGAGATGAGAGAGAGGGGGAAAAAAAAGCATTTCTGGTTCAAATCTTGGCCTGGAAAAACAAAACCACCCCAGGGATCCCACTCAGTGTTTACCATCCAGCATTCTCAGAGGGAAAATTCACAGCAACATCAACCTCCAATGCAGCTACTCAATCATTTGCAAGTTTACTCACAAGTAACAGCCATGCAGAGAAAGCACTGGAAAAACAGCTGCCCTGAAACATGGCTCCTGCATAAATTCTGATGTTAACTAAAACACAAGCTTTCTAAAATAATTGGAGACATTAATGTTGGTCTGGAATTCTGTCAATCAAATGGAGTTATTGCTCACCATTCAGAGACCTTGCAGGACACCCTATCAGTTCCATGGAGAAGGTCTGACTGTCCTTACAAGCATTTGCTGTACTCATGGCCCTGAAGGGGAACTCAGACCTCCCAGGCAATGGTGAGGCTTATGACTCTTCATGTTATCAGCAGCAGCAGTGTATCTTGCAACCGTAAATCAAATGCGCAGAGTTGAGGTGGGATTCCAGAGCAAAATGTGAGTGAGTGCAGGATGGAGATTGCAGGGTAGGTTGAGTCAGAGGCAGGGCATAGGGATGACTGAGTGGCCTTCCAAGGCCAAGGTAAGCTTGGCCACTATATTTGCCTCTATCAGGCTGCATTATTTTTTTTTATTGCTCGGAGACATTTGGGCCAAATGTTGGCAAATGGGATTGGGTTAATTTAGTTGGCATGGACAAGTTGAGCCAAAGGGTCCGTTACCATGCTGTACAGCTTTATGACTGTGCTCATTTCTACAGAATACTTAATTCCTAAGATTCAGATTATAATCATGGGTGCAATATGTTTTATTCATAAAAAAAAAAATTTGAAATGCCCAACACTTCCCACCCATACATCACAAAATCCGTCGGATTATAAAGTTTCATGCTTGTTGCTCCAACAATGCTGCCTGGAAATCTATTCCAACACTTGATCAGTCTGAGCTAATTAGTTTGATTTCATATTGTTATGAAGGTGAAGGTATGTATTATACTGGAGAGACTGAATGCTGTTTTGCACAGGGCTTACAAACACCTGTCATATGACTAACTAGCACACAGTGTACTGGAAAATTGAAAATATGTAACATTTGCCTGTGAACTAGATACCCGAGCTGACTGCTGTTTTGACAACAATTCGAATCTAACCAATTTAGATTATGCCCCAGGACAATAAAACCCAAATCAATTTTGAATTTATTGTTTTTGCCAACATTGAATCAGAAGATCTGATGTTGGGTATATAAAAGGCAGGCAGTTTGAAAGTCAGACAGAGTAACTGCCATCAACACACTCTCTATGAAAAGGTACCTTTTCATAGGAAAAAAAAGTATTCACAGTAAAAGAAAGATGACGACAGCCAGTGTATGGTTTTGAAATTAAGTTGATGCAATTTTTTTTAAAATATATATTTTTATGAAAAGAGACTTTAAATTCAAAACAGTACAAAGAAAAAAGAACAAAACTACACATCTACAAATACATAAAAAAGGACCAAATACATTAATAAATATTAGTAATAATAAATAATAATAATAATACAGCTCAGCAGGAAAATAGCTCTTGGCCATCAAGAGCGTTTATATATAAGTTTGTAATTCTTACTGTGAGATTCATTAAACATAATTGTTATAGCTATATAGAAGTCCTTATTAGAGTGGCAGTCAAATGTGTGAGCAGATAATTGTAAAAAGAGCCACCACATTGTATAGATATTCTCAGTTTAGGGATATGCTCATGACTAGCTTACACCAATCCAATAAACTCAGGCATTTTCAGACACCCAACCTAGCAGAATGCTTTTCCTTGCGAAATAAGTAAGGATATTGATAAGTTTCTTTTAATTCACATCTAAAGGAAGTATACTAACCAGGCTAAGAGGAGAGACCAGATCCATCTCCACTTATGTCCCAAAAATCCTTTATTACACCTACTACAGTGCCCTGCTATGTCCAGAGCCTGTGGCAGGACCAGAGACAGAGAGACCGTATTCGTTTTGCACTTGGGACAAGAAGATATGCCCACTTTAAATTTTGACAGACAATCTGGAGCCAAGTGGACCCGGTGGAGAATCTTCAACTGCAAGGCAAATAGAGATATTTTATGCATTTTCCCAAACATCCTCCCATTGTCTCAGAGGAGATCTCAACACCCATCTCTCTCTCCCAACCTTAAAAGCTGCTTGGTCTCATCCAAGGATCAGCACCCTCAACAGGTGATAAATAGTTGAAACTTTATTGCTGGAACAGCACAGCAGGTCAGGCAGCATCCAGGGAACAGGAGATTCGACGTTTCGGGCACAGGCCCTTCTTCAGGAATGAGCAGAGAGTGTTCAGCAGGAGAAGATAAAAGGTAGGGAGGAGGGACTTGGAGGAGGGGAGTTGGAAATGTGATAGGTGGAAAGAGGTCAAGGTGAGGGTGATAGGTCGGAGTAGGGTGGAGGCGGAGAGGTCAAGAAGAAGACTGCAGGTCAGGAAGGCGGTGCCGGGCTGGAAGGATCCGGCTGAGACAAGGTGGGGGGAGGGGGGATGAAGAAACTGGTGAAGTCCAAGTTCATCCCCTGCGGTTGGAGGGTTCCCAGTCGGAAGATAAGACGCTCCTCCTCCGACCGTCGGGTTGTTGTGGTTTGGCGGTGGATGAGTCCAATGACCTGCATATCCTCGGTGGAGTGGGAGGGGGAGTTGAAATGCTGTGCCACAGGTTGGTTGGGTTGGTTCGTCCGGGTGGCCCAGAGGTGCTCCCTGAATTGCTCCGCAAGTAGGCGGCCTGTCTCCCCAATATAGAGGAGGCCACACCGGCTGCAGCGGATGCAGTAGATGATGTGGGTGGAGGTGCAGGTGAATCTGTGGCGGATATGGAAGTTTCCCTTGGGGCCTTGGAGAGAAGTGAGGGGGGAGGTGTGGGCGCAAGTGTTGCACCTCCTGCGGTTGCAAGGGAAGGTGCCGGGAGTGGTGGTTGGGTCGGTGGGGGGTGTGGATCTGACAAGGGAGTCGCGGAGGGAGTGGTCTCTACGGAAAGCTGATAGGGGAGGGGAGGGAAATATATCCTTGGTGCTGGGGTCTGTTTGGAGGTGGCGGAAGTGACGGCGGATGATGTAATAAATGATAAATAGTGCTGACAGAAAGTGTGTTCTTAGCACTAAGCACCCTCTTCTCCATTTCGGAGACATTGGAGTCAGTTAAAAGTGTAGTTCTTTTTTGAATGAAGTCCTGGATTTGGAAAAAAAAAATTGAAAACATCCCTGCTAGGTAGCTCGTACTTCTGAGCTAACTGGTCAAAAGACATCATTGGGCAGTTAAGGGTGTGACTTGCCTGGGTGACTTATTTGAGGGAGACAGTTTAAACCCAGAATCCATCATCCTTGATGGAAAACCTGGCATGCCAATTATAGGTGCGAAGAATGATGTTTTGGCAATATTGCCTTACTCTGCCACATTTCCCTCCATGCTTTAACAGCATGGCAATATTGAAAGTGGGTCTCCACAGGCCCAGTCACGCACAAAATAAAAACAAGCTTATTTGAGTATTTTTAAATATTCGGGAGGTCCACTCACCTCAGTCTGTGGGGCAGTTGTAATTTAGTTTAATAAGGGGCCACTTACAATGCCAGATGAAAGAACTGAACCAACTATTCAGTCTCCTGAATGTTTGCCTAGTGAAGATCAAAGGGAGCGTTCACATAGGGTACAATAGATGGGGGAGAATATTAATTTTAAATGAGGGCTATCCGATCGAACCCAAGAAACAGGAAGCACCTCCCATCTTCGAAAGTCTTGTTTGATTTTGTCAATTGACAAAATTAGTTTTAAACAGCTAGTCAAAAACAGGAATATGAATATGCCTAAGAAAATTCCCCATGACCACTTAAAAGGGTAATAGAGATTCACCCTCGAGACCAGGTATTTTTGGGAGACCATCCATAGGCATAGCATCAGATTTTTTAAAATTGATCTTGTAACACGAAAAGGCAAAGGAATTGATACATTGTATCAGATGAGGTACCAAAACTGCTGGCATTGATAAAAACATATGGACATTATCCACATACAAAGTAATCTTGTGTGACTTTGACCCCACTTCTTCAGCAGGGATGTTGGGGTCCCTACAAACAGCCTCCGCCAATGGCTCAAATCACCAATGTAAAAAGCAAATGGTGAGGGGACAGCCCTGTCAACTGCCCTTAAAAGATATTGAAATTGCTTGACCGCACACCATTGGTGAGAACCACAGCAAGAGGGTCAGTATAAAGAACCTTTACCCATCTGATAGAGACTTCACCCAAGCTTAACCGCTCAAAGCAGAGAAAGGTATGACCACTCAACCTGACCAATGCCATCACTGCATCTAGAGAGATCACTAATCCCTGTACAGATTGTTGTTAGCATGCTTGCATCATATCAAGTAACCTGCTGACATTATTGGAAGATCTGGACCCCTTCATAAAAAGCCCATCTGGTCACTTTTAATAATAAAAGGCAAAACAGTTTCAAGCCTTAAGGCAAGGGTCTAGACAGGATTTTGAAATCATTCAAAAGGGAGATGGGGCCTACAGGAAGCACGGTCCTCTGGAGCTTTCTCTTTAAAAATAAGAGAAATGTTGGTCTCTCTTAAGGATGGCGGGAGGTGGTCATGACTGTATGAATCATTGAACATACTAAGCATTGGTCCTGACAGTTACGTTGAAAACTTAGTTATAAAATTCACAGGGAAGACCAGCAGAACCAGGCACCTTTCTGCTCTGCAGCTGCTTCACAGGCTCCTGCACTGACTGTGGGGCATGAAGGAAAAAGACTCTTGTTCAGGGGTTACACCTGGGAGATCCAAATTCTTGGGAAAAAGAATACTCCATCCTAACCTGCCCAGCCTCAACTTTCAGACTGATAATTTGAAGTAAAATCTCCGAAATGCCGTGTTAATCCTTTTAGAATCACAGATTAGATTTCCACCACCTTTCCTGATGGAGGTGATGGTTTGAGGGGCACTTTTTCCGGGCAAGGTATGCTAAGTACTGGCCCGGTTTATCACCGTGCTCAAACAACCTTGGTTTTGCAAAAGTAAGCTCCTTCTTAGCTGTCTGTGTATGTATGGAGTTCAGCGTAGACTGAAATGTTGTGATCCTCCAATTTTAGCCAACGAGGGGCTATCAAAGTATGTCTTCTCTGTTGCCTTCATCGGTGTTTCGAGTAGACATTGCAGGTCAGCCTTCTGCCACTCAGAATAGAAAGTCACTAACCCCTGGCATAGGCTTTAGTGGTTTCCCAGAGAATGGATGGGTTACTGGCCGAGCCTGAAAGTAGTGTTTTGGAAAGCCCTGAATTCATTGCAGAAAAACTCAACAAACTATTCTTAAGGATGAAGGGATCCATTCGCTAGTGTCCTGGACTTGCTATAATGTCTTTACTTTTAAATCAATAAGTACATTGGAGCGTGATCAGCAATGGCAATATTAACAATTGTACAGAACACCACCGGAGTCCAAGTGTGCTATGGGAATCAAAAAGAGATTAATCCTGGTGTGGCACTTGTGCGGATTGGAGAAAAACGTAAAATCCCTGCCTGTAGGGTGGAGATGCCTCCAGATGTCCACTAACCTGGAGTTCAACACACAAATCCTCTGATTGTTTAGATTATAACAAAGGTTTGGGGAGGCCTTTGGGCAATCTATCTACCATGGGATCCATAAGACAATTAAAATTTCCCCCCATGATAATATGCAGGGATGCAAGACTAATCAGTTAAGACAATGCGTTTACCAGGAATTTAAGGGGTGGGCCGGGGGAAAGTAAACATTTAAAATACCGCTTTCATCTCCATTTATCAAGGCTTTAAGGATTACCAACCTCCTGTATGTGTCTTTAACACACTATGGGAGATTCCTCCTATCAAGTATGGTCAACCCCCTATTCCCAGATTTAAAAGATGAGAAACAAACCCGATCAAACCCACTCTGTTGCAATTTCAAATGTTCTGTATCATCTAGGTGTGTCTCCTGCAATAAAGGTGACATTCACCCTTTCCTTTTTAAGGCTGGAGAGTACCTTGTTCCTCTTGATTGATGAGTGGCTCCCCTTAAAATGTTTCAGGTACACCATTTGAACATTAGCCATAACATTCTGTAGCAACATTTAGTTCTTCCTCTCCGGAGTCTCGAATTACAAAATCGCTGAGCCAGAATGAAAGAAAATCCACAGAACATAAAAACTACACAAACTAACTACAACTAACAAACCTGCAAACTTTCAAAAATTACATACAAGAAAAGCCAAAAAATAAGACCATGTATAAAACACCAATGGCATGGAGTACTTACACACCCTAAAACCCTATTTCCCACCCCATTGCCAATATGGCAACCAGGACAGTTAAACACCAAAACCAGGCTTAAACTGCCCTTTTTTGGGGATTTCCTCATGTTGAGAATGAAGGGGAAAAAAAAAAAAATTGAGATTCTACAATCGTTTCAGAGTCTTAATATGTAAAAATAACTGGACTGGGATGGGTTACAGCTCTCTTGCCAGTGTTGTGGTACACAGCCCAGTGATCAGTCTAGATCGTTGCCATCTTGGATCTCCCCACCCCCCCAAAGCTGTTGTCATTTTCATAAGTGCTTGCCTTGGAACATTATATTGTTATGGAGTTGTAGGCAGTTAAGACAAACGGGGGCTTAAAGTTGTGAGTAGTTGTTATTTAATGTTCACTTTTAGATTTAAGGAATAAAGTAAATTTTTCCTTTAAATAGTGGAATTTGGGAGTTCTCGATCACTCATTTTAACAGAATGAGACGAGGTGAGCTTTTCTGGGTGTTTGGTTTAATTAACAGAAGGGTTCACCGCCATGTCATAATATCCTTCCCAACATTTGCATTTTAAAGTCATAAGCAATCATTATATAACTGAAGCTGGAGTAGTCACTAAAAATCCAGATGCTCTAAATTAGGAATTCTCTTAATCAAGAGACAGCATTAAAAACCTCCCCCAGATACTCACATTTCACACAGGACAAACCAGCAAGTTAGAAAATAAAATAGAGGTCACTTGTGCTTCTTGATCAGGATTACTAGATCTTGCAAAACACATTTGAGGTAAGGCTTCTAAAGTTCGAGCACTCTTGCTCTATTGTCCCTCACAGAGCATAAACTCTCATTCAAGAAAGTTATTCATCAAATTGATCTGACATTTTCCACGTCCTTTATGCAAAAGAAAATGCCAGCTCCAGATCTATCCAGCTCCTTCATTATCTATGGAAAGATTTTGAAAAATTTCTACCAGCTCACAAAGATAAATCCCTTTAAATAAAATCCTTTGAAAGAGTCAACTTTCAATGATTCACAGAAGAATTATGAGTGAACTTTCCACATCCAACTTCCAGTCTTGCACAATTAAAATGATACTTGTGAGCTGCTGGAATCATGTTCCACACTAACATTAAACTGCTTCAGTTACATTTATCGTTATAATCCATATCCTGTTTCTAATAGAAGTATCTATTTTGGTGAAGATTTCTTTTTAAACGTTTTAGTGGTCAACATTAACGGCTTCAAAAAGGTCCAGATCATTTCAACTTCTACCCTACAGTTTGAAATATTTGCTAATCTCAATGGATTTTATCGAACATAGAACAGTACAGCACAGTGCAGGCCCTTCCGCCCAAGCATTTATCTTAAAATAAGATCAACCTAACCTACACATCCCTCAAATTTACTGCTTGTCCAGCAGTCATTTAAAATGTCCCTAATGTCTCTAACTCTACCACCACTAGCAGTGCATTCCACACACCCATTATTGTGTGTAAAGAACCTACCTCTGACATCTCCTCTAAATTTTAAGGTAATTGGAGGAAAATGATGACCCCTCATGACAGCCATTTCTGCCCTGGGGACAAGTCTCTGGCTATCTACTCTATGCTTCTCGTAACCTAAACACACCTTGTATCAAGTCACCTCTCTTCTTCCACTCGTGTGAAAAGCCCAAGCTCACTCAACCTCTTTTCATAAGAAAAGCCCTCCAATCCAGGCAGCATCCTGGTAAACCTACTCTGCAACCTCAAAGTATCTACATCCTTCTTATGAGGCGACCAGAACTGGACACAATATTCCAAGTGTAGTCTAACCAGGGTTTAATGGAGCTGCAGCAAAACCTTGCAGATCTAAAACTCAATCCCTCTCTTAAATGGAAGCCAAAGCGCCATACGCCTTCTTAATGACCTTATCAACCTAGGTGGAAATTTTGAGGGATGTAACCGGAATCCAAGATCCTGCTGTTCCTCCAAACTGCCAAGAGTGCTGTATTTCAGCACTCAAATGTGACCTTCCAAAAATGAATCACTTTGCATTTATCCACGTTGAACACCATCTGCTACTTCTCAGCCCAACTCTGCATCCTGTCAATGTCTCGTTGTAGCCTTTAACAGGCTTCAACACTATCTACAACACAACTGACCTTTGTGTCATCAGCAAACTTATTATCCCACCCTTCCACTTCTTCAAAACTACAAAAGAAGAGGCCCAAGAACAAATCCCGATGGGACACCACTGGTCACTGACTTCCAGGTAGAATACTTTCCAGCCACTACCACTCACTGCCTTTTTTTAAGCCAGCCAATTCTATCCAGCCAGAATTTCGCTGTATCCCATACCTCCTAACTTTCTGAATGAGTCTACAATGGGGAACATTACCAAATGCCTTACTGAAATCCATAGGCACCACATCCACTGTTCATGTCTCATCACACCCTCAAAGAACTCAATAAGGCTTGAGGCATGGCCTGCACCTCAAAGCCATGTTGACTATCTTTAATCAAACTATGATCTCCCAAATAGTTATAAATCCTCTCTCAGAATCCTTTCCAGTATTTTGCTTACCACAGACATAAGAGTGACTGGTCTGCAATTCCCAGGGATTTCACTATTCCCTTTCTTGAAAAAAAAACATTCACCTCCCTCCAATCACCTGGTACTACTCCCATGTAGAGCGAGGATGCAAAGATCATCGCCAGGAGTGCAGCAATATCATTCCTCGCTTCCTGTAGTAGCTTTGGATATATCTGGTCCAGCCCTGGGGACTTATTTATCTTGATGATTCCCAGAATTTCCAGTAAAACCACTTTCTTAATGTCAATCTGTTCAAGTCTATTAACCTGGTCCACAGTGTTCTTACTATCAACAAGGTCCCTCTCTCCAGTGAATACTGAAGCAAATAAAAAAATATTAAGGCCTCCCCGAGCTCTTCAGGCTCCAGGCACAAGTTCTTGCCACTATCTCCGGTCTGCCATACCCTCTCTCTGATCATTCTCTTATTCCTCACATAGGTGTAGATTGCCTAGGGTTTTCCCTAATCCTTCCTGCCAAGGCTTTTTCATGCCCCCTCCTAGTTCACTTCAGTCCATTTGAGTTCTTTTCTAGCTACCCTGTAATCCTCTAAAGCTGTGCCAGATCCTTGCTTTCAGCCATAAGTAAACATTCTTCTTCCTCTTGACAAGAAGCTCCTCTTCTCTTGTCAAAGACTCCTTCACCTTATTCTTTGCCTGTCTCAGTGGGACAAAGTTATTCAACACCCTCAACAAGTGCTCCTTAAACAGCCTCCATATGTCTATTATTCATTTCCTGTAGAATGACTGTTCCCAATTTATACTCCACAGCTCCTTTCTAATAACAGTATAATTTCCCCTCCCCCAAGTAAATACCTTCCCATACTGTGTGTTCCTATTCCTGCTTGCATTTGCTGTTCTGTGGTAGAAATAGGTGGAAGACCACCTTACTTAATAATACATTTTCTATATACTGGTCTTGTGCTGATAATGTATTCCTTTTCTGGTTTAGGCTGAATAACTCACTGCAAAGTATGGTTTACCAAATATAGATGCAGCACATTAAATGAAGCTCTCTAGTTCTTAATATTTGGTCATTCTAGAAGGATAGGCTGACAGCAGATCAACTCTCCAACAATTCAGAACATCAGACTTATGAGCAGGAATAGGTTATTTGGCCCCTCAAACCTACTCCAATAGGTAGTAAGTTCATGGGTAATCCAACTGTGACCCCAATTTCATATTTCCTCCTATTCCTGATAACCTTTTGACTCCGTCAAAAATCTACCAGCTATAGAGCTTAGACAAATTCAATGACCTTGCCTCTACAACTCTGAAGAGAGTTCAAATGACTCTTTATCATCCAAAAGAAAAGGAATTCTCACTTCAGTCTTAAATTCCTTATTTTTACTGAAAACAAAATACAGCAGATGCTGAAGATCAGAGGTTAAAAACAGAAAATACAGAAAAAACACTGTAGGTCTGGCAACATCTATGGAGGGTGAAACAAAGTTAACTTGAGTCCAATAAAGTCATGTTGGACTCAAAACAATAACAGTTTCTCTTTCCACGGATGCTGCCAGACAGGCTGAGTTTCTCCAGAACTCTTTCTATTCTTTACTTTTAAGCTATTCTCCCTCGTTCTAATTGTTCCCACAACTGCAATCATTGCAGCATTCACCTAGTCAAGTCTCCTTTAGAGATATTTATGTTTCAAGATCACCTCATTTTTCTAAACTCTACTGGATACAGACCTAGATTTTTCAGCTGTTCTTCACAAGAAAGCACCACCAATATACCAAATTGAGTATTTAGTTAAGTGAACCTTCTTTGATTGATTTGATTTACTGTCATCATGTAAGTACAATGAAAAGCTTTTTTGCAAAAAAAAAAATAGATCAAAGTAAGGACATACAGATCATAGGGTGAAAAAAAAACTTCTACACAGTAAGGCGTATGGGTTAAACCACACAGGATGTGCACTGGGCAACATCAAATAACATTGGTCTTGTAAATGATGAAGTTAGAGAGGCCATTCATCAGTTTAACAACAGTAGGAAAGAAGCTGTTCTTGAACCTGCTGGTGAGTGCTGAAGCTTCTGTATCTGCTGCCTGATGGACGAGGTTGTAGGAGAGCATGACTGGGGTGGGGATGGGTCTTTGATGATGTTGGCAGCCTTTCTGTGGCAATGAGACATATAAACAGAGTCCGTGGATGAGAGGTTGGCTTCTTTGATGATCTGGGCTGTGCACACAACCTTCTGTAGTTTCTTACTTTCCTGGGCAGAACAGTTGCCATACCAGGCCATTGTGCACCCAGACAGTGTTTTTTTTTAATTTTATTGAAGAAACAATTACAAAAATATGAAAAATAAACCAAGTACTATACTATCTACAAAAGAACTCAACTACACTCATTACACATCAATAAAGTAAATAACGCTGCTCAGTGTAACAGGACCTCAGCTCTCAACCTGGAGAGAATTATTAAACCCTATACTTGAAATTCTTCCTCTCAGACATTAGGTTTATTACACCAAACCACCATGGCTGGACAAAAGCCCTAATTAAAATGATGGGCAGATCTGCTTCCAAATAATTCAAAAAGGGCTGCTATGTCTTATAAACATTGTCCGTTTTCTGGTGCACCATGTAAGTAAGAAAGTCCAAAGAAATGTGTTCCATAATTAACTTATGCCACCCTGACAGACCCAGGGGGTTCTCAGACACCCAGCACATCAATGTTATTCCTCTCACAATGAGGATGCCAAACTTCTCTAAAAAAGGGAGATAAATTCAGCAAACCCAGGAGAAGAAAAGCCAGGTCCATCTTGACTTTGGCCCCCAAGATCCTCCCTATTACTCCTGCCACAGTGCTCCAGTATGTAGGGAGCCTGTGGCAGGACCACAATCAATGAGTGAGGATACCCATATTGATTTTACATTCGGGGCACATTGAAGACACACCCTGCTTAAATTTTGCAAGATGATCTGGGGTCAGATGAACCCTGTGAAGAATCTAACTGCACAGCATGGGTCCTATTACATATCAAAATCCTCCTTACATTCTCACAAAATGTCCTCCCACGTCTCTCTCTCTCTGTCTCACCTTCCATAATTGCTCAATGTCACCCAAGGAACCTCCTCCTAACAAATGATAGGGATTACTCACTGACAATGTGCTCTTAGCCGGAACACAATAGATAATAGGTGCAGAAGTAGGCCATTCTGCCCTGCGAGCCTGCACCACCATTCAATATAATCATGGCTGATCATCCTTAATCAGTATCCTGTTCCTGCCTTATCTCCATAACCCTTGATTCCACAATCCTTGAGAGCTCTATCCAACTCTTTCTTAAATGAATCCAGAGACTGGGCCTCCACTGCCCTCTGGGACAGAGCATTCCACACAGCCACCACTCTCTGGGTGAAGACATTTCTCCTCATCTGTCCTAAATGGTCTACCCCGTACTTTTAAGCTGTGTCCTCTGGTTCGGCACTTACCCATCAGCAGAAACATGTTTCCTGCCTCCAGAGTGTCCAATCCTTTAATTATCTTATATGTCTCAATCAGATACCCTCAGTCTTCTAAACAAGGGTATACAAGTCCATTTGCTCCAGTCTTTCAGCGTAAGGTAGCCCCACCATTCCAGGAATTGACCTCGTGAACCTACGCTGCACTCCCTCAATAGCCAGAATGTCTTTGCTCAAATTTGGAGACCAGAACTGGTCTCACCAGGGCCCTGTCCAGCTGCAGAAGAACCTCTTTGCTTCTATACACAATCCCTCTTGTTATGAAGGCCAGCATGCTATTAGCCTTCTTCACTACCTGCTATACCTGCATGCTTACCTTCATTGACTGGTGTACAAGAACACCCAGATCTCACTGTATTGCTCCTTTACCTAAATTGATTCCATTTAGGTAGTAATCTGCCTTCCTGTTTTTGCCACCAAAGTGGATAACCATACATTTATCCATATTAAACTGCATCTGCCATGCATCTGACCACTCACCTAACCTGTCCAGGTCACTCTGTAATCTCCTAACATCCTCCTCACATTTCACCCTGCCACCAGCTTAGTATCACAGCAAATTTGCTAATTTTATTACTAATACCATCTTCTACATCATTAACATATTGTAAAGAGCTGCGGTCCCAGCACTGATCCCTGCGGTACCCCACTGGTCACTGCCTGCCATTCCGAAACAGAGCCGTTTATCACTACTCGGTTTCCTGTCAGCCAACCAACTTTCAATCCAATTGCCCCCAATACCATGCACCCTAATTTTGCTCACTAACCTGCTATGTGGGACTTTATCAAAAGCTTTCTGAAAGTCCAGGTGCACTACATCTACTGGATCTCCCTCATCCATCTTCAGGGTTACATCCTCAAAAAATTCCAGAAGATTAGTCAAGCATAATTTCCCCTTCATAAATCCATGCTGACTCTGACCTATCCTGTTACTATCCAGATGTGTCGTAATTTCATCCTTTATAATAGACTCCAGCATCTTTCCCACCACTGAGGTCAGACTAATTTCCTGCTTTCTCTCTCCCACCTTTCTTAAAAAGTGGTACAACATTAGCCACCCTCCAATCCGCAGGAACTGATCCTGAATCTATTGAACTCTGGAAAATAAATCACCAACGCATCCACGATTTCTCGAGCCACCTCCCTGGGATGTAGACTATCAGGCCCTCTTTGCCATATCAGATCAATAACCCTCAGTCAGAAGTGTAGTCTCTTTTCAGCTAAAATCTCTGATCAGAAAGAAACGGAAGAGGTCCCTACTCTATAATCCATACTTACGAGTTATTTATCTAATGACATTAACATTTCATCTTCAAATACAGGTCACCTAAACAAGAGTCTCCCCTATCCACCCAGGACTGAAACCTGGGATCCATTGTCGCTGACCGGAAACCTGGCATACCAATGTGGGAGTATGGAAAATGTTTTAGACATATTATCCTCCATCTGTCTCATTGCCACAATCCAATAGTTATTTATACTGTCAAAGTGTGGAGGGCAACATTCTGCAACTATCCTAATTTTGTCCAGAAACAGGAGGACACTTTGCCTGGGAGGCCTCAACGTCCAACCCTATTGGCACCAAGCCCTCACAGGCCCAAAATCACTCAAAATATAGAAGGGAGCTCAATTGATATTTTCTTACATCTGGGAAATCCACTCCTCCCAGCCCCTGGGGGGTTTGCAATTTCATAAGTCTGATATGGGGCCGCTTCTGATGCTAAATAAAACTAAATCAACCACTTAATTTTTAAATGTCTTTCCAGGTAAAAGCAAGGAAAGCACCAACAGAGGGTATAATAACCTAGGAAGAACATTCATTTTAAAAAGAGCAACTCGACCTAGCCATGATATTGGAAAGGCTCCCCCACCCCACATCTTAGAAGGTCTTGTTTAATCTTGTCAAACAAATGAACAGAATTAGCCTTGAATAACTGATGGAAACTAGAGGTAACAGAGGACCAAATAAAGAAAGCCTCCCTATGCCCACTTAAAAGGGGAACCCACCTTCAACGCCCAGTATTCCCTAAGACCCCCATAGGCATAGCCTCTGATTTTGAAAAATTGATCTTGTAACCTGAGAAAAAAAAATGAATTAATACATTGTATCAAATAGGGCACTGAAACTGCTGGGTTCGAAAGAAAAAGGAGATCATCCACATATAATGGTGATCTTATGCACCTTTGACCCTACCTTTGGGACAGCTATATTAGGGTGCCCACGAATGGCCTCTGCCAGCGGCTCAATCACCAATGTGAAGTGCAAAGGTGAGAGGAGACAGCCTTGCTGACTGCCCCTACCAATGTTAAAATTATCAAAACCGTATACCATTAGTTGAGAACTGCTGCCAGAGGACCACTGTAAAAGGACCCTTACCCATCTAGTAAACACTTCCCCCATGCCAAACCGCTCGAGAGTATAACACAGATATGGCTATTCCACCCAGTCAAATGCATCCAAAGAAACCACCAACCCTTGAACGGACCGTTGCTGGCACATTTGAATAATGTTAAGCAGTTCTCCTAACATTAGGAGATCTGCGACCCTTTATAAGCCCCATCTGATCCTCCTTAACAATAGAGGGCAACATTCTTTCCAACCTCAATGCCAGAGTCTTTGATAAAAATTTTAAAATCAGTTTAAAAGCGAGATGGGTCTGGAAGAAGCACAGTCTTCTGGGGTCTTCCCTTTCTTGAGGATAAGAGGGATATTAGCCTCTCAAGAACGGTGGGAGACAATCCCAATTATATGAATAGTTATACACATTTAGCATCAGCCCTGACAGCATGTTTACAAATTCTTTATAAACCTCACCAGGCAGGCCATCAGGGCTGGGCGCCTTACCATCTTGAAGTTGCCTCACCTCCTTCTGTACCTCTTGGGTTGTTAAGAGCACTAAGGAGAGACGCCTGCTCAGTAGACACACCGGGAAGATCCGAATTCATAAAAAAAAACCTCCGCCTTATCCCATCCATCCTCACAGCATTCAGACTGGTAAAGTTCAGAGTAAAACCTCCGAAACGCCTCATTGTTCGTTTTTAGCATCGTATGTAAGAGTCCCATTCCCTTCCCTAATAGAAGCAATAGACTAGGAGGTATTCTTCTGAACCAAATATGCAAAGTATTTACCCAACCTATCACCATGTTCAAACAGCCTCTGCTTCACAAAGGAAAGTTCCTTCTTTGCTGATGCGTGGAGTTTAAAGTAGATTGGAGAGCTGTGATCTGCTGCAGTTTAGTCACTGACAAGTCTACTGTAATATGCTGTCTCAGCTGCCTTCAGTCGTGCTTCTAGCAGACGCTGCTGCTCTCCCTTCTGTTATATCTGGCTGGCAGAGTATGAGATAATTATCCCTCTAGCATAGGCCTTAGCAATCTCGCAAAGAATGGACTGACTATTAGCTGTACCTGAGTTAGTGGCCAAAAAAGCTTCAAATTCACTAAGTACTCTACAAACTTGCTTTTCTTGAGGATGAAGGAATCCATTCACTAGTATCATGAGCTCATTGCATCACCCTTAATACTAACCACTAAATGCACTGCTACATGATCAGAGATGGCAATTTTCCCAATCAAACAGGATACCACTAAATGTAAAAAAGCCATGGGAGTTACGAAATAATCAATCAATCCTTGTGTGACATTTATGAGGATTGCAAAAGAAAGTAAAATCTCTGCCCATGGGGTATAATATCTCCAAACGTCTACCAACCCTAGTTCCACAGAGATCATTCAACTGCTTCGATTGTGAAGCAAGCTTGGGGGGGGGGGGGGGGGGGGGGGGGGCGGTGCCTTTGTGCATTCTATTCAGCACAGGATCCAGAATGCAATTAAAGACCCCCCCCAATAATAATATGCTGCGATGCCAAGGCCATCAGCTTAGATTAGATTCCCCTTCAGTTAGTGTATCAGTCAGAAATTTAAGAGGGTGGACCAGAGAACAGTAGTTATTCAAAATACCATATTCCTCACCATTTATAAAAAGGGCCTTAAGAATAACAAACAGACCATACTCATCTTTAACAATTTACTAAATTAAATGGGAGACTCTTCCGGACAAGTATTGCCTCTCCTTTGCTCCTCGTACTAAAAGAAGAGAAAAACGATATTATGCTTTTTATGGTATATCTATAGAAGTTGTAGAGGGTCCTTATGGATGTGCCAAATTTCCTGAGCCACCTGAGAAAGAAGTGTTGTTATGCCTTCTTGACTGTTGCATCTATGTGGCAAGTTGAGGACAGGTTGTCAGTTATTGTCACTCCTTGCACCTTGCTGTAGGTAGTGGTGTGTTCTCCTTTCTTTCTGAAGACAATGATCAGTTCCTTAGTTTTGCTGACATTGAGAGAGAGGTTGTTATCATTGCACCATGTCACTATATTTTCTTTCTGTATTATGACTCATCATTGTTTGGTACCCTTCCTACCATGCTGGTGTCATCAGCAAACTTGTAGGATGGCGTTAGTTTGGAATTTGGCAACACAGTAGTGGATGTACAGGGAGTGCAGCAGATGGCTGAGAATGCATCCTTATGAACTGCTTCTAAAGCATTTGTATTGTGTGTTAAATATAAAGACCGAAACTGTCGTCCAAATGTGATCTTACCAACATTCTGTCTAACTGTAGCAAAACATCCTTATATTTTATTGCTCTTGCAAGAAGCTACAATACGTTTTTTGCCTTCTTAAATCATGTGATTCATGTACTAGGACACCAGAGTTCAAAAATAAATCTCGCCCTATTTAAGTAGAATGCTGCTTTTCTATTCTTCCTGTCAGAGCAGTCAAGTTCCCACTTACTCATTTTAAACTTCATTGAGTCAGAGATGTACAGCATGGAAACAGACCCTTCATCTGCCGAATATTTGCCCAACTGTTTCATCTAACTGTATAATTTTGCACCTTCCCCAGCTCCTCTGACAACTTACTTTCCTATCGACTTAGTATCACCAAAATTAGCAATCAATACATTTGATTGCTTCATCAAGATTATTAATATAGATTATAATGGTACAAGCTGTAGCACTGATCATTCACCACACCTTGCCAACCCAAAAATGAACCATTTATGTCCATTTCTTGTTGGATGGCCAATCCTCTATCCACACTAAAGGACTTATTCCCTCTAGTCCTATCATTTTGATAGTGAATATGCTGATGAGCAAGTAACCAGGTTGTAGAACATTTGACAATCAGCCATTGCCAATCAAAATTTCCTCCTGTAGCTGTGCTTACTTGCAAGAGTTACATTTCCATACCAAATCAGAGCTTCAAATAAACAGAACTTGTGTCCATTTATCAGTACCAGTATGATTTTTGGCAAATTTATGAAGTGAACACAAAACTATAATACACTCAACACCATGCGCTTAAAAGCATTTCATATTGCATTTTCTGAAATGCATTTTGGAAATCCAAGAGCAGCACATCCACAGGTTCCTCTTGATCCACTTTGCTCACTACTTACTCAAATAGTCTCCAATACATTAGTCAACTGGTCAATTTCTTTTCACGAAACCATTCTGACTGTGCCTGATGGCATTGTGATTTTCTAAGTACCCAAGCTATAAAGTACATAATAAATTCCAACATTTAGCCCAAGATATGTTAAGATAGCTGAACTGTAATTTCTTGCTTTGTGTCTCCCTCCTTTCTGGACTAGAATCACAAGCACTATTTCCTAAATTTGGCTAAAAAGGAGACAAGAAGTTGAAGCTTTTGTCTTGCATTCATCAGAACTAGAACATAAGCAACAAACTGAAAAGAAAAGAATGACATTTCATACTGCATGAGAAAAGGGTGATGATTGGTTGAACATTGGACTAAAGACACAGCAAGAACAGTTACCTATTGACCTTCATTCGGAGACCAGCCAGACAAATTCTGATTGGTCATAGTTTTGTCATGGAGATGCGACAGAGCTGGACCATTATATTTTTGTTAAATTGTGCAAATGTTCAAATTATTTTTGGCTACATAAAACAGGGACCAGTGTTTTTCTATATGTAGCTTCGAGCGCCTCGCAAATACATTACACTGTGAACCCAAATGATGACCTGGTTTCAGGTCTAACCATAACTTTAAACAGTTCAGATGAGTTGAAAAATAATTTTCAATAGCAGAAACACATCTAACGTGAATATACTTCTCAGAGGCTTGCCAACATGGGCTGAGCTGGTTGAGCACAAACAGCATGTTACCTATCCACTGTGTATGGTCTAGTGACATGTTATTTGATACAATCCACCAGCTGTTCAGACATACAACCTACATAGGCGAAAGTGGGTACTTGCAGATGATGGAGATTAGAGTCAAGATTAGAACGGTGCTGGAAAAGCACAGCATGGTCAGGCAGCATCCAAGGAGCAGGAAAAAAAAAGATGTTTTGGGCAAAAGCCCTTCATCAGGAACGAGAGGCTCATTTCTGATGAAGGGCTTTTCCCCGAAACGTCGATTTTGCTGCTCCTCGGATGCTGCCTGACCTGCTGTGCTTTTCCAGCACTACTCTAGCATATGACCTACATATCTGACATTACACAAACTCAAATCACATCAAAGTTAAAAATCACAACATCAGGTTATAGTCCAACAGGGTTAATTGGAATCACTAGCTTTCGGAGCGCCACTCCATCAGGTGGTTGCCCCACATCACTCATTTATATGTCAGGCAACACATCTTTTTGGCTTGCTGGCAACATCCTTCTCCATTAATGTATTTACTGAGACATATAGCCTCACCTGTTGCTCAAAGTTTTGAGAGACCTTTCCCTTCCAAAGTGATTAGAGGTAAACACATTACTCTAGACAGTAGGGTCATAGCAGCTGAAGGCTATGTTAGAAAAATGGGATGTACAGAACAGTAGAAACAGAGAGCCAAAAGATGCAAGTTATAAGACTCGAAGAGGTCAGGTGAGATAGTGAAGGAAATTGATACACAGATTTTTAAAATTCAAATTGAAGACAAAGCCAGTGTAGATGAACAACAACTGATGATAGCAATGTCAAATATGGTGCAGGCAGTATGAGTTTTGAATAAGTTAATGTTTATGGAGAATAGAGGATGGAGGATGGGAAGAATGACTTTGAAAATAAATTGAACTGGAATACAGAAAACATAGTTGAAGACTTCAATGGCAGTGGCTCTAATACATTAAATATGGGAAACCATTGTGGAAGCGCAAGTAAACCACTTTAGTGACGGACAAGTGATGTTTTACTCTATATAAAATAGGATGCTGTGATTTTGTATAAATTGAATCCAAGTGCTTGGATCAGCAACAAAGAAGAGTTTATTGTAGGAGCAAAAACTGATTCAGTTTTCTTGGTGTTAGTTGAAAAGCACTCTTAATTCAACCTAATATCAGTCAATGGTCTGACAGCACACAGTGTTCATCCTGAAATCAAGGAAACTGGTGAAGACTGTTGTCAACATATATTTGATTCCCTGACTGTGGAGTAACTGAGTAACTAATAGTGATGGGTTAATTGAAGGGAGGCATTCACCTGGGTGACAATAGCTCAGGGATGGGCAGGACTGGCAGCTGAATACTCAAGGATACAATTGCTACAGGAAGGATAGAAAGGGAGACAAAAGAGGAGGGGGAAGTGGCATTTTTGATAAGGGATAGCATTACAGCTATACTAAGGGAGGATATTCCTGGAAATACATCCAGGGAAGTTATTTGGGTGGAACTGAGAAATAAGAAACAGATGATCACCTTATTGGGATTGTATTATAGACCCCCCCACAATAGTCAGAGGGAAATTGAGAAACAAACTTGTAAGGAGATCTCAGCTATCTGTAAAAATAATAGGGTAGTTATGGTAGGGGATTTTAACTTTCCAAACATAGACTGGGACTGCCATAGTGTTAAAGGTTTAGATGGAGTGGAACTTGTTAAGTGCGTACAAGACAATTTTGTGATTCAGTATGTGCCTGTACCTACTAGAGAAGGTGCAAAACTTAACCTACTCTTGGGAAATAAGGCAGGGCAGGTCACTGAGGTGTCAGTGGTGTCAGTGGGAGAGCACTTTGGGGCCAGCGACCATAATTCTATTCGTTTTAAAATCATGATGGAAAAGGATAGACTAGATCTAAAAGTTGAAGTTCTAAATTGGAGAAAGGCCAATTTTGACGGTATTGGGCAAGAACTTTCAAAAGCTGATTGGAGGCAGATGTTCACAGGTAAAGGGACGGCTGGAAAATGGGAAGCCTTCAGAAATGAGAGAACAAGAATCCAGAGAAAGTATATTCCTGTCAGGGTGAAAGGAAAGGCTGGTATGTATAGGGAATGCTGGATGATGAAAGAAATTGAGGGCTTGGTTAAGAAAAAGAAGGAAACATGTGTCAGGTACAGACAGGATAGATCGAGTGAATCCTTAGAAGAGTATAAAGAAAGTAGGAGTATACTTAAGAGGGAAATCAGGAGGGCAAAAAGGGGACATGATATAGCTTTGGCAAATAGAATTAAGGAGAATCCAAAGGGATTTTACAAATATATTAAGGACAAAAGGGTAACTAGGGAGAGAATAGGGCCCCTCAAAGATCAGCAAGGCGGCCTTTGTGTGGAGCTGCAGAAAATGGGGAAGATACTAAATGAATATTTTGCATCAGTATTTACTGTGGAAAAGGGTATGGAACATATAGACTGTACGGAAATAGATGGTGACATCTTGCAAAATGTCCAGATTACAGAGGAGGAAGTGCTGGATGTCTTGAAACAGTTAAAGGTGGATGAATCCCCAAGACCTGATCAGGCGCACCCAAGAACTCTGTGGGAAGCTAGAGAAGTGATTGCTGGGCCTCTTGCTGAGATATTTGTATCATCAATAGTCACAGATGAGGTGCCGGAAGACTGGAGGTTGGCAGACGTGGTGCCACTGTTTAAAAAGGGCAGTAAAGACAAGCCAGGGAACTATAGACCGGTGAGCCTGATCTTGGTGGTGGGCAAGTTGTTGGAGGGAATCCTGAGGGACAGGATGTACATGTATTTGGAAAGGCAAGGACGGATTCAGGATAGTCAACATGGTTTTGTGCATGGGAAATCATGTCTCACAAACTTGATTGAGTTTTTTGAAGTAACAAAGAAGATTGATGAGGGCAGAGCAGTAGATGTGATCGATATGGACTTCAGTAAGGCATTCGACAAGGTTCCCCATGGGAGACTGATTAGCAAGGTTAGACCTCACGGAATACAGGGAGAACTAGCCATTTGGATACAGAACTGGCTCAAAGGTAGAAGACAGAGGGTGATGGTGGAGGGTTGTTTTTCAGACTGGAGGCCTGTGACCAGTGGAGTGCCACAAGGATCGGTGCTGGGCCCTCTACTTTTTATCATTTACATAAATGATTTGGATGCAAGCATAAGAGGTACAGTTAGTAAGTTTGCAGATGACACTAAAATTGGAGGTGTAGTGGATAGCGAAGAGGGTTACCTCAGATTACAACAGAATCTGGACCAGATGGGCCAATGGGCTAAGAAGTGGCAGATGGAGTTTAATTCAGATAAATGTGAATTTTTGGAAAGCAAATCTTAGCAGGATTTATACACTTAATGGTAAGGTCCTAGGGAGTGTTGCTGAACAAAGAGATCTTGGAGTGCAGGTTCATAGCTCCTTGAAAGTGGAGTCGCAGGTAGATAGGATAGCGAAGGAGGCGTTTGGTATGCTTTCCTTTATTGGTATTGAGTACAGGAGTTGGGAGGTCATGTTGTGGCTGTACAGGACATTGGTTAGGCCACTGTTGGAATATTGCATGCAATTCTGGTCTCCTTCCTATCAGAAAGATGTTGTGAAACTTGAAAGGGTTCAGAAGAGATTTACAAGGATGTTGCCAGGGTTGGAGGATCTGAGCTACAGGGAGAGGTTGAACAGGCTCACGCTGTTTTCCCTGGAGTGTCGGAGGCTGAGGGGTGACCTTATAGGGGTTTACAAAATTATGAGGAGCATGGATAGGATAAATAGACAAAGTCTTTTCCCTGGGGTCAGGGAGTCCAGAACTAGAGGGCATAGATTTAGGGCGAGAGGGGAAAGGTACAAAAGAGACCGAAGGGGCAACTTTCTCACGCAGAGGGTTGTACGTGTATGGAATGACCTGCCAGAGGATGTGGTGGAGGCTGGTACAATTGCAACATTTAAGAGGCATTTGGATGGGTATAGGAATAGGAAGGGTTTGGAGGGATATGGGCCAGGCACTGGCAGGTGGGACTAGATTGGGTTGGGATATCTGGTTGGCATGGACGGGTTGGAGCAAAGAGTCTGTTTCCATGCTGTACATCTATGACTCTAAATATGATGTAATAGTATTATTGAAAAGGCAAGGTAACAGAGGAAGAGAAGTGGATAGATGAGACAGCAGAGCGAAAGTTGAAAGCAAGATAGTTAAACAGATCAAAAAGCACAACTTACACTACACAGGCCATTGCAGAAAGCCAAACATAAAACTGTGGATGTCAAAATGAAAGGAGTTGTTCCAATAGCTGTGGAATGATTTGAGGTAGAATCCTTCGGACAATAAGTAACAATATAGGATGTCTTTTCCAGAGCTGAATTGGGTGCACGGTTCAGCGGGAAAGACCCAGGGAAGCAGTGTGGAGAGAAACCAGTAATACACAAGCAATCTAGCCTGAAATCAACATAGTAATGAAGTGGAATTCAGTCCAAAACCTAGCAGAACGTAGCCCAAGGAGGCCTGGTTAATGGGACTTAAATGAAGTGGTATAAGAGAAACCAGAACAAGTATAGCCTTTGAGGAGAGCAATCGCATTCCCTCTTCCGATAAGAATTTTAAACAAAACCTTATTATCTATTCCTCTCCCTATTATCAGTTTGATTGTTTTCAATCTAACGATAGTCGATGTTCTATGATGCAGTTTAGTCTGAACTAAAAATTGAAGAAAGCGCGTTAGCCAATCATCGAAAGCGGACAGTCGTGTAGTCTCCAGCCCTCACGGGCCGCAGGGAATATAATCCAATACCAGACCGCCATTTAAACTGGAGAGTGAGAAAAAAAATCCTTCCAGGGAAGAGTCGCCGGAGTTGTACGTTTCCCAGGATTCTGGGCTGGCTCCTACGGTTACCCTGTTCACAGGTTTCAAACTTGGCATTGTAACCTGGTAACAGCTGGGAGCAGGTTTGCCCGAGGCAGCTACAAAGAAGCCGTGCAGTTGAACCAGATGGAAGAAAAGCCGAACAATAAATTGGCCGAGTTTGCTAAGATCTCGGCGACAATGAGTCTTGAATCAATGATATTTGGGGGTGAGTGTCAGCACACTTTTTTACACAAACAAATGTCAACCAGCTCTGAGCAGCTACTCTTACATCAAATTGGAAATAGTTCTAATTTACCTCTTGCGAAGTTCAAATTCCTGTTTAAAAGAAATCGACATCAATCCAACTCCTCAGCCGGGTTCTGCCTGGACTGGAAAGAACGTTCAGTCATAGAGCCGGAGTGTGGAGACGAACAGCAAAGCTCCTTGAAACTGTACGGATTTGCTTTTATCAGCCAAATTCAGCAGATATTGCTTTTCCGGAACTCCCAAGTTTGTGATTTTGTTGCGACCTGTGCTTGCCTTCGAGGGAAGAAGTTGAAAAGCTGACGATACAGACTATACGATGGGTATTGGTTCTTGTTTGTCTCCTCCTCCACCCCATGGGGCGACCAGCTCTTGATCAGTCTCGGGCCGTAATTAACAAGCCCATTACCACATCATTTCCTCTCTGTCCAGTTTCCTCAGGCAGATACCCGGGGGGGTGGAGAAAGAGGTAATATGTATTTGAGGCGTAGGGGCGGAGATCCGACCAAGTGAAAATCAGACCCTGTCTGTTGAAATTTCACTGCGCGTTCATTTGCAATTGGAAAACCAATTGCACCTTTTCAGTGTTAAATAACCCCCATGATAAAGTTCATCACAAAGTAGTTTTGCAAATAGAGTCATTGGAGTTGCATAGCATGCAAACACACGCTCCGGTCCAACTCGTTCATGTCAACCAGCTATCTTAAATTAATCTAGTCCCATTTGCCAGCTAGGCCTATATCCCTCTAAACCCTTCCTATTCATATATCCATGCAGATGTCTTTGAAAAGTTGTAATTTTACCAGGTTCCACACTTCCTCTGGCAGCTCATTACATACATGCACCAACCTTTGCTTGAAAAAGATGTCCTTTTAAATCTTTCCCCTATCAGGCTAAAGCTGGGGACTCCCCAACCCCAGGAAAAAGATCCTGTTTATTTACCCTATCCATGCCCCTCATAATTTTATAGACCTCTATAAGGTCACCCCTTAGCCTCTGGTGCTCCAGGGAAAATCTTATGTAACCATCAATCTAATTCACACCTATTGACTGAAATTGTTTCCAAATCAAACAGAACATTTGCTATTCAGATTTAAATCAAATTGTAAAGCTAACATACCATACAAGAATGCTTACTGTGTTCTTCCAGCCTCCTGCTTGTCTACGCTGGATTCCAGCATCTGCAGTTTTATTGTCTCTGATAGGTATTCTTGTTTTTGTCTTTTATATACAGCATTAGCTGATCTCACCTTGATTTGCAGGGTATAAACAATAGAAGTGTTCTAACTTGAGATGTTGATGTTAAAATGCATTGATGTATGATGGCGGATTGAGCCAAGTCTGTTTTTATTAAAGAGTACTGGGGATTTTTTTTTTTTTACAGAACATCATTCCATTATTCTCTACATATTTTGTAAATCAGTGACCTTGGTTATCTATTGAGGAATTAAAACTTTGTCCCTAACATTCCCTTCTAACTTTTTCTCAAGCATGTACACAAAATTCTGAACCATGCTAAATTTTATATTTTGCACTGAGAAAAAAAATCATGGCCTGTTTTTGCAGTTTTCATTTTGAATCGCAGAAGGAGGCCATTCAACCCATTGTGTTTATACAGGCTCCCAAAAGAGCTACCCAGCTAGCCTCACTCTCAGCCATATCTCCATAGTCCACATTTTAACAATAAAATGCAAATGAATTAAACATCCTTCTTCTCTCTGTTTCTGTCCAGAACATGAAGGAAGTATAGGAGTGGGAGCCACAACAGGACATTAGGTAGAGCACTTTTGGAAAACTACATTCAATTCTGGTCTTCCTGGAAGGATGCTGTGAAACTTAAAAGGGTTCAGCAAAGATTTACAAAAGTTTTGCTAGGGTTGGAGGGTTTAAGCTACAGGGAGAGGCTGAATAGGCTGGGGCTGCTTTCCCTGGAGCTTTGGGGAATGAGAGGTGATCTTGTAGAAGTTTACAAAATCATGAGGGGCATAGATAGTCATAGAGACATAGAGATCGACAGCACAGAAACAAACCTTCGGTCCAACTCGTCCATGCAGACCAGATATACCAACCAATCTAGTCCCAACTGCCAGCAACAGGCCCATATCCCTCCAAACCTTTGCTATTCATTTTTCCATCCAAGTGCCTTTTAAATGTTGCAATTGTACCAGCCTCCACCACTTCCTCTGGCAGCTCATTCCATATACATACCACCCTCGGTGTGAAAAGATTGCCCCTTAGGTCTCTTTTTATATCTTTCCTCTCTCACCCTAAACCTATACCCTCTAGTTCTGGACTCCCCCACTCCAGGAAAAAGACTGTCTATTTACCCTATCCATGCCCCTCATAATTTTGTAAACCTCTATAAGGTCACCCCTCAGCCTCTGACGCTCCAGGGAAAACAGCCCCAGCCTATTCAGCCTCTCCCTATAGCTCAAAGGGAGGGGAGTCCAAAACTAGAAGGATAGGTTTGAGGTGAGAAGAGAAAGGTTCTTTTTAAATCTAAGGGGAAACATTTTCATGCAGAAGATGTTGTGCGTTTAGAATGGGTTGCCAGAGGAGATGGTGGGGGCTGGTGCATTTACAACATTTACAACTGGATAGCTATATGGGCTCTGGTAACCTATCTGTGTCTACACAATGTATCAGGCACTGTAATTTTGTGATTCCTGTATTCTTGAACCTTTCATATATCATTTATGGGGTAGGCAATGGCCAAGTGCTTGCTAAGCTTGTAAGTTTGTTTGCAGATGTTTCATCACCATCTAGATAACATCATCAGCGCGCCTCCGCTGAAGCATAGGTATTCTGTCCTGCTTGTTATTTATGTGTCTGTTCTGCTGGGGTTGGTGGTGTCATTTCTGATTTTGTTGCTGTCTCTGTTTCTTAGTGGTTGGTATATGGGGTGCAACTCCAAATGTTTGCTAATGGAGTTCCAAGTTGAGTGCCAGGTTTCCAGGAATTCCCATGTATGTATCTTTTTGGCTTGACTAGGATGGAGATGTTGTCCCAGTTGAATTGGTTTCCTTCATTGTCCGTGTGTATGAATACAAGTGAATGCTGGTCATGCCTCTTGGTGGCTAGAATCAGAAAATAGAATCATAGAATTGCTACAGTGTGGAAACAAGCCCTTCCACCTAACAAATCCACACTGATCCTCCGAAGAGTAACCCACCTAGACCCATTCCTCTACCCTATTATCCTACATTTACCCTTGACTAATGCACCTAACCTACACATTCCTGAACACTATGGACAATTTACTAATCTGCACCTAGAGTGATAGTCATAGAGATGTAATTGGTGTGTATACATCCTGGTGGCTAATTCCCTTCTTGTTTGTCCTATGTAGTTTTTTGGTAGTCTTTACATGGTATTTTGTATACACTATAACATTGGTCCTGGGCCAAATGGTACTAGACTATTAATCCAGGGAGCCAAGTAATGATCTGGGGACCTGGGTTCAAATCTCACCTCAGCAGATGGTGGAATTTGAAATCAATAATAATCTGGGAATAAAAGTCTAATAATGGCCATGAAAACATTGCCAATTGTCAGGAAGAGCCCATTAGGTTCACTAATGTCCTTTAGGGAAAGAAATCTGCCATCCTATGGCCTACATGTGACTCCAGCCAACCCCCCCCCCCCAAGCAATGTGGTTGATACCTAACTTCCCTCTGGGCAATTAGGGATGAACAATATGTGATGGCTGAGCTAGTGACACCCTCATTCCATGAATAATTTTTTTTAAAAATCACATGCCTGACACCAGGCTCCCAAAAATCAACAAACCTTCTCAAAAGTTACTCATGGCAAAAGACTCACAGGAGTAACAGGGAAACACTTTAGAGAAGTCCTCAAAACATCCCTGACAAGATGAAAGATCTCTACCAAATGCTGGGAAATGGCTTTTGATTCTCCAAAATGGAGAAGATTCATTTGGAAACACACGACACAGTAAGAAACTTTCATAAAGAACATAGAGGTGATATTAAAGCATAAGAAAGAGCACACACATCTCCACCTCCTCATCTACATGACCTTTGAAGTGCCACTTATCCTGAAATATGGCAAAGTCTGTAGATCACAGCTTGGACTTATCACCTATCTCAGAACCCATTGAATCCGAATGAGAGTCAGTCATCTTTTTCTAAGGATTTGCCTAAGTAGAAAATTAGAGGCTCAGTCATTTTTTTTGAGGAATTAACCAAAAAGATTGTGAGGACAGCGCCGTCAATGTTGTTTAGTTGGGTTTTAGTAAATCCTTTGACAAGATTCTGCATGGGAGACTAATTAGTAAAGTTAAATCCATGGGATTCAGGGTGAGCTTGCCAATTGGATACAAAATTGGCTTAATGGCAGGAGATGGAGAGTGATGGTGGAGGTTTGTTTTTTGACTGGAGGCCTGTGACCAGCAGTATTCCACAGGAATCAGTTCTGTTCACTTTTGTTTGTCACTTACATAAATGATTTTAGATGAGAATATAGGAAGCATGGTTAGTAAGTTTGTGGATGACACCAAAACTGGTGATATAGTGGACAGTGAAGAAGATTATCTAAGATTACAAAAAGATCTTCATCAATTGGGTCAATGGTTTGAGGAGTGGCAGATGGAGTTTAATTTGGATAAATGCAAGATCTTGCATTTTGGTAAAACAAACAAGGGCAGGACTTATACAATTAAAAGTAAGGCAGTCCTAATTAAGGGTTAAGCCTGAAACGTCAATTCTCTTGCTCCTCAGATTCTGCCTGACCTGCTGTGCTTTTTCCAGTGCCACACTTTATCGACTCTGACTTCTCCAGTATTTGCAGTCGTCACTTTCTCCTTGGGTAGTGTTGTAAAACTGAAAGATCTTGTGGTTCAGGTACATAATTCTTTGAAATTTACAACATATGTAGACAGGGTGGTTAAGAAGGCATTTAGCACACTTGCCTTCATTGCTCAGACCTTCAAGTATGGGAGTTGGAAAGTCATGATGAGGCTGTACGCGATGTTGGTGAGGCCTCTTCAGGAGTACTGTGTCCAGTTCTGGTCATCCTATTATAGGAAGGATATTATCAAGCTAGATAGGGTCAGAAATGATTTACCAGGTTGTTACCAAAATGGAAGGTTTGAGTTGTAGGGATAGGCTGGGACATTTTTCACTCTGATTGGTGGTTGAGAGGTGACCGTATAGAAGTTTACAAAATCATGAGGGGTACAGATAAGTTGAATGGCAGGTATCTTTTCTCGAATTTCAAGACTAGGAGGCACATTTTTAAGGTGAGCAGAGAAAGATTTAAAAGGACATGAGGGATAACCTTTTTAACAATGAGTGGTTTGTGTGTGGAATGAACTTCCAGAGGAAGTGGTGGATGCAGGTACAGTTTCAATATTTAAAAGACATTTGGATAAGTATGTGAAACAGAGGTATGGAGGGATATGGGCCAAGCACAGGCAGGTGGGACTTGTTTAGTTTGGGATAATAGTCAGCATGGACTGGTTGGACTGAAGAGTCTGTTTCAGTGCTGTCTGATTTTACGACTTTGACTGCATCAGTTTAAAAACTGTAAAATGGACATGACATTATTGATTTTCGAGGGTACTGTTTGATTTTTCACTAGTGATTTTTTTTCCCCCTATGAAATTAGAATCTGCCAGTCAGCTCAGCTATTCTGTTCCAATTAGAGTCGTATTGTTCGTGAACATCAGTATTGTCAGACTGATCTTTTCTTAATGTCAGGTTCATCAAACATGTGCTCATTTGCCAAATAAATGACTGCCATTACATTGCTTAGTGTTCCTGTCATGGCTAATCTGAATGTGGTTCCTACCTGACACCAATACTTCACCCTGGAGTTCTTTGCTTCAAGCTCCAACTTGCAAATCCCAATGCTGTGATTGATTATGAATTCCTGTCTGTTTACAGGAATTCCTCTCCCCTCCAAAAAGTAGCAGTATCAGGAAAGAGCTGCAGCTGGATAGAGTTTTGATTAGATAACCAAGGAGAAAAGTGTGTTTGTGTGAAGTGGAGACAGCAGTTTGAAGAAAAGTACTTCTCTTAAATGTGGGGCATTTGGAGGGAAAAGTACATCTGTTATCTAGAAGGCAAAGTGTTTCTCCATGAACCCAGCAATTTGGTGAAGAGGGGAGTACCTCTGAGAAAGAAAGGGTGTGTCTGTAGTTTTTAAATAATTCTGACACAGTTTGTTGAAGAAGGTCAAACTGGAATGTTAGTTTAATTTTTTATATTTAAAATCCTAATAACTGTAAAGTAAGAATTTTCAAAGTTAAGATTGAATTATTTTTAATGAAAATATTCAGAATTTTTAAGTAGGAAGCAATTAGACTCCTCCCCTGACTGAAATGTGCTGATTTAGCTGGGGAATGAATCCTGTAACTAATTGTATATCGTTCTAAATGTTCTGCCTACAACCTTGCTACAAGAGTACCAGATTTGATGCTTGGTCTGTGCTGTGGATCACAGCCAGGCCAGCAGTGGAGATTCTGAACTTAGCCTGGAATAGTTGCAGATTAGGTAGATGGAAAGTTACTCCAACATCATTCATAGTTCTGATAAAGAATCTAATAGCAAATTCCATGGCGGAATGAAATAACGCCCTGTTAGCAACAAGCATTTTCACATAATTGTTAAGCTATTATCCAAACAGTGAGCCTAGCATTTTGACAGACTATTTTAATTACCATGTTTTGGAGACCCAACATTAAAGCAAAACAAATTATTCAATTAACGTTGATTGAAAGCAATGTTCCACAACACCACCCGCAACGTATGTCATTGTGAGAAAACTGAAACAGTAAAGATAATGAAGTAAAGTAATTTCTTCTTTTTCAATTCTAATTTCACATGGACAAACCTTACACAAGTTGCTGAATGACACTATCGCTGTCATATTTGTAAAAGCCTCTGTTCAGATTGAATTTAAACAGCAATTGAAGCAAGGAAAGGTTAGGAGGACACAAAGCAAAGCACTACTCCACTCAAAGGAGGCAAGTAAGAAAATAAAAAGATTTTTCTGTAATAATTGTTGATTTTTGTCTGAGGCATAGCAAAGTAATTGAAAATGTCAAATAAAAAAATCCATCGCTGGAGATTTGAACAAAAATACAAAATGCTGGAAGTCATTATCAGGAAAATCACCATCTGTGGCAACAATAGATAAGTTAACATTGCAGCTACAAGCATTCTGTTTTGGAAAATTTTTTTCTGTTTTGGAAATAAAGCAAATATCCTTTTTGGATATATCCAGTCATACAATTTATTAGTTGTATTTTCTCCAGTGATCACTTTGTAATTCCATCATTTTAATGCATAACATTGATCTTTCTTTTCTTTTCCATCTAGCTTACTTTCTAGGCACAAAATAAAGGAAGCAGGAACAGAAACTGGGCCCCTAGAACAATACCAAGTGTGAAAAATATTATGCAAATAAAGTGCAAGCGTTTACAAGTGTCCTTGTCTCACTTTCCAATTCACCACCAGTTAGGTCACATTTATAGATGCTGCTAGGAAAGTTATGTTGCAAGATTTATCAGAGGTGTACATGACAAGGACACGGAGCAAAAAGTGATTGCATTTGGAAAACCTGATATGTAATTGCCAAGTCATGATTGAGAATACAGAGGAGTCCCCCTTCAAACTGAGTACTGTGCTGACTTCAGGAATTTGTATCTCTACCTAAACTCCATTTTCAGTTTCATAGAATTCAATTTCTTTGTGGAAGCTGCTGGACAATGCAAAAACATCAGCTGGCAGCTTTGAAAGAGCATCTACCTGCAACCATTCAGGTTCTAGTTGCCCTCATCTCCAGTTTGGAAAAGCTGCCAATCATGTCAACTGTCAAGTTGGTAGAATGGATAGAACCTTTGGTTTACAGACTATGGTATGTGTTTTCATTGATCAATGGGAAAGATTAGAACTGGCAAAATGGTAATTTTGTACGATACCACAACAAAATAACAACAACTTGCATTAATATTTCAATTTAATATGGCAAGTATTATCAAATAAAATTAGAGATCAAGCCTCATAAGCAGAAAGGGAGACGCAATGGAAGATGAAGTGAAGGTGATCAAAGGTGTGCAAGCTGCTATGGCTGAACCGGAGCTTGGGTATTTCCTTGAATTGGTCCATTATTACAGAAAATTCATACGTAATTTGGTCTCCATCCTGGCACTCTTACATCTGCTATTTAGAAAGGGTCAGCCTTGAAAATGGTCTCACAGGCAAGATGTAGCATTTCAGAAAGTGACGAAGTAGCTATTGTCATTTAAGATGTTGGCACAGTATGATCCCAAATGAGATATGGTGCTGAGATGCGATGCCTACCCGTATGGTATTGGGGTCATATTGGCTCACCATTGGCCTAGTGGAGAGGAACACTTGATAGCATATGTTTCCCATACTTTGACTGATGCTGACTAAAAATACACACAGATAGAGAAGGAAGGTTTGGTGATCATCTTTGGTGTTAGAAAATTCCACTAATATCTTTATTTATAAATTACAGATATAAATCTGTAATACTAATAGATCACAACCACTACTTGGGCTAGTTAAACAGGACAGGGCCATGCCACCCACAGTTTCAGGTCCAATCCAGTGGTGAGCTCTTATTCTGAGTGCGTATAATTAAAAGTTAGAACTACATCCAAGAGGCCAAATAGCAAATGGGGATGCCTTGAGCTGCTTCCCTCTGGTGGATACATCACCAGTGGTGCCTCCCCCAAAGGAGTCCATTCTGCTTTTAAACTTTCTGGCCACACTTTGGGCACCACTGACTATATCAGACTGAGGTCACAAAAGGATGCGGTCCTGGCAAAACTGAAACAGCTGGTGGTGATGGAGCAAACAAAAGGGTTACCACTACCAAAATTGAAACCTTTCTGGATCCAGCAAGACCAGATCACCATAGAGGATGGCATTTTATTGTGGGAGCAAGAGTGATTCTCCTGAGCAAAGGTCACCGTCAGATACCTCCATCAGGGTCATCCAGAGGTTTCCAAAATAAAGATGATGGTGAGAAGTTGTCTGGTGGCCAGTATTGGATGTCAACATAGCCCCATTGGTGTGGCTGTGTCCAGCGTACTAACAAGGACAAAATTTACTACATTCATGGCAATGGTTAGGTAAATCCTGGACTCAGTTACATGTCAGCTATGCTGGTTCTTTTGTGGGCTTTATGCACTTAGTCATTGTGGTGTCCCATTCAAAGTGGTTGGAAATACATAGAGTTCAATCGGCAGACAAGGGGACAATGATTGAAAAGCTGCAAGCATCTTTTGCAATACACAGACTTCCAGAGGCATTGTCACAGATAACGGGTCATCATTTACCAGCAGGGAATTCAAGTATTTCCTAAAGTCAAATGTAAGGACAGCTCTGTACTATCCATCATTCAATAGTCTGGCCGAAAGAGCGGTCCAAACTTTGAAGGTAGGCTTAAAGGAACAGCCTGGAGGATTCAAGATGGCAGCGACCCAGTGGGTCTGCCCTGCTGAGCTCTGCAACAGAACCCACACAATGTGGCACACTCACCACCTACCCTTTATTACCAATGTGGTAGAAACAGTTATTTTTTGACCCTTACAAATGTTCAGTGTCAGTTTAAAAGAGTTAGGAAAATGACCAAAGGGAAGGGACCATGAGGATTGCAGCAAGCAGAGGCCCCACACACAATAACGAACACACCCATGGCCGCAGTGTCAGTCTCCGCGATCGCTCCAGGGACTTAGCTGCGGAGTAGAGCAGAGCTTGTAAAACTCCAAGAGAAGATTGACTCAGCAATGGAGGAGACTTGGACCAGGCTTGAACGATCTCAGTCATGCTGCAGAAGAATGACCAGGAGATCCAGCGTCTCAGGCAGTGTGTCGGGGAGGTAGAGCAATGAGCTGTGGCCTCCGAAACCGCGGCGGAATCCTTGGCGGGTCGGGTTCATGCCCTGGAACAGTGGGTACAGACCTTGGAGGAGCAAGCCGACAACCTCGAAAATCGAGGCCATCGGAAGAACATCCATCTGGTGGGGCTTCCAGAAAGGGAAGAGGAAGGCCAGCTCATCAGCTTCTTAGAGCAATGCCTCCTGCAGTTTTTGAAGCTGGAAGTCGAGGCAGGCCAAGTGCGAGTCATGCTGGGCCCACTGGGTCGCAGTGCACAGGCTCCGATCGGACCAACGCCTTCGCCTGGTCCAGTGGACTCCAGCACTACAGAGATAAGCAAATGATGCTGGAAGCCTCTAGAGCACTGGGGAAGGATCCTCAGGCTCTGATGTACAAAGGATCATGAATTATGCTTTTCCAAGACTTTTCTGCAGTCATGATTTGTAAGAGGGAGGCCTTTGATGAGGTAAAAAGGCAGCTGAGGGACTTGAATGTCCAGTATTCTGTTAGATTTCCGGCAACATTACATTTCAGCCACGGAGGGTCCGTGTTCAATTTTGACTCGCCAAAAAAGCAAAGGACTTTCTGGATGCTTTAAAATAGACTGGCTGGCTTGAATAATATGGGCAATGATGTTTATTTTGCTTTTCCCTTTAATTTGCCTGGTTTACCTGGTTGACAGGACGTATTTTTTAAATATACGTGGGGGTCATAATTGTTTTATTTCTTTTTCTCTCTCTTTTCCCTTCTCTCTCCCCTCCTGTCATGCTTTTTTTTTCTTTTCATTTCCTTTTGCTTTTCTCTTCTGGTATGGGATGGAGGAGCGTGATTGGGGGAGGCGGGGAAGTTATATATTTCTATTCTACCAGAAGTGCCTATGGTTACAGTATGGATGGGACGGATTGAGTACCCACTTTTAACTTTCTTGTTATAAGATGTGTGTATTTTTTCTTAACTTTGTGTTGCCTGGGGCAGATGCTTGGCATGGCTTCAGCTGGAAGCCATGGAGGGGTTAATGGGTAGTATGAGCGCACCTGTGGGCAATGAGGAGAGTCTCATTTCATTTGTATTTTCTGTTGGTATGTTGTAGAAGTAGCTGTTAGAAGTTTTGATTTGGTAGTTTTGGAAACTGTATTTTTAAGTTTATACGAACTGTTTGGTTGTTTCCACTAGGCGTGCTATGTGTGGGGTTCTTCCTCCGGGGGGGGGGGGGGGGTCACGGATTGTTTCGGACGGCTATGGCTAGTCATTCGTTCAAATGATGCACCTGGAATGTTAAGGGGAGTCATTCACCAATTAAGAGAAAAAAGATACTTTCAAGCCTTAAAAAAGAGAGGGTCTACATAGCCTTGCTGCAAGAAACATATTTAACCAGTAAGGAGCACTTGAAGTTGCAGCAGGGAGGGTTCGAACAAGCGTTTTTCTCATCATTAAATTCGAAAAGTGTTAGACCAAATTAAGGATGAATATGAGCGGTTCATAATTCTTAAAGCTTTAACACATGGAGAGGAATATGGGATTTTGAATGTATATTGCCCCCGGCACATCCCCTTAAAGTTTTAACGGATGCACTTTCCAGCTTAATGGCCCTCAGGCTGCGTCATACAATTGTAGGGGGAGACTTTAATTGTCTTATTGACCCCAAAACAGAGGTTATTTGAGTATGGTGACAAACTGGGTAGATATCTAGCGTATCTGGCCAGAAAGAAGAATACCCCCCCCCGCCCCCCCCATCTATCACATCCATCAGAAACAGTGTTGGTACTCTTGCAATGCCAAAAAGATTAATGCAGCATTTAGGAAGTTCTACTCTAAGCTGTACCAGTCGGAGGGCTGTGAGGACAGATTGGCAAATCCTTTATTAAGACCCTGGACCTTCCAGGTGTAATATCAGAGCAGGCATCCTTTCCGAATGTCCCCCTGACAATCCAGGAAATACAGGAGGCGGTGAGGTGGTAAAGCGCCCCCTGTGGGCAATGAGGAAAGTCTCATTTCATTTATATTTTCTGTTAGTAGATGGTAAAGTGCCCGACTCAGGTAGATTTCAAAGTGAGTTTTATAAGGAGCTTATCGACATGCTGGGCAGGCCATTCTTGGATATGTACAGCTACTCTTACAGTCAGGACTGCCTCCCATCCTCTCTGAGAGAAGCAGATTTTTTTTATTCTTAAGAAAGGACTGTTCTTCGTACAGGCCCATTTCGTTACTGAACATGGATTTTAAAATTCTGTCGAAAATGCTGGCGTTAAAGTTGGAGAGGGTTTTGCCTTTCATTGTAAAGGAGGACCAGACAGGTTTTATCAAGGGTTGTTGGTCTACCAACAATATTAGAAGAGTATTAAACATGGTCTGGTATGCTAGCAAGGTTCGATTCCAGGCTTGGTAGTCTCCCTGGATTCAAAGAAAGCATTTGACTGGGTGGAATAGATGCACCTCTTTAATGTACTGGAGCGGTTTGGTCTTGGAGAGGTTTTTGCCAAGTGGTTGGCTGTGTGGGTGGTAGTGGTGTGGTGGCAGTGGGTGTAATGGCATTGGGTGGTAGTGACCCGAAAGCAGCGGTTCTCATTAATGGTATAAGGTCGGATAATTTTAGTATCGGCAGTGGCAGCCAACAACAGTGCCCTCTCTTGCCACTATTATTTACATTGGTGATTGAGCCGCTGATGGAGACCATCCAGAGGGATCCCAACATAATTGCCCTGGCTGTAGAGTCAGGCAGGCATAAGATCGCCGTTTATGCGGATGACATTCTTCTCTTTCTAAGTGATCCAATGACATCTCTGCCCCGTTTAATACAAGTGATTAATCTCTTTGGTTTGTTCTCAGGGTATAAAATTAACTTTATGAAGTTGGAGGCCATGTCTGTGGGGAGCCTCACTAGAATATCCAATTTTGGGGATGGAACCAGTTTCCCTTTCAGGTCGTCACAGGGAGATTTTCTGTATTTAGGCATTTTTATCAGCCTGGCCTTTGATCAATTATATAAAGCTAATTTTGTGCAGTTGCTAGAGAAGATAAGGCAAGACCTTCGGTGCTTGGAGGATCTTCCGACATCTTGGTTGGGTAGAACAGCTCTGGTCAAAATGAATGTTCTTTCTCGCTTATTCTATCCCATGTGAATGCTCCCCTTGATGCAGCCTAGGCAAGCACTACAGAGGCTTTACGGTTGGCTTGGATCTTTCATCTGGCATCATAGGCGGCCTCTTATTAAGCTGGACAAATTGCAGTTTCCGGAGGGAATGGGAGGTTTGGATTTCCTGGACTTTAAGAAATATCAATTGAGATCCTTAGTATCCTACGTGGTTGGCTGGACCTGCCAGGACCAGTGGTCAATTCGGTTGGACATTGAGGACTCCCAGACAAAATGCCCCCTTACCAATTTGTTGTTTATGGACAAGCTCAGGACATTTATGGACCATTACAGAAATCCGATTGTCCTTAACACAGAATGATTCGGCAAGGTGAGGGAAACTTACAAAAAACTTTCCCTTTCACTCCCATAGTGGGAATGTTAGGATTCCGGCCAGCGCTGTTGGACTCTGGCTTTAAGCTCTGGGAATTTAGCAGAGTCTCCTGTTTGGGAGATTTATTTGATGGGGAGGTCATGATGTGTTTCGAGCAGCTGAGTCAGAAATATGAGCTATGAGCTATATGAGCTATTAGTTACTTTCAAGTTAGGGACTTTATACAGAAAAAGACCACATTGATGGTTAATCCCGATAACTCAGCTATGGAGAGGAGAGTGCTCCAGTCTATGAGCGCTCTCTCGGTCAGCACCCTCTATTACTTGTTAGGAAGTAATGCTTCAAAGGACATTGAGTGGTTATGCGGAATCTGGACTCGGGAATTAGAATCATAGAGTCATAGAAATGTACTGCATGGAAACAGACCCTTCAGTCCAACTCATCCATGCCATCCAGACATCCCAACCCAATCTAGTCCCACCTGCCAGCACCCGGCCAATATCCCTCCAAACCCTTCCTATTCATATTCGCATCCAGATGCATTTTAAATGTTGCAATTGTACCAGCCTCCACCACATCCTCTGGCAACTCATTCCATACACGTATCACCCTCTGAGTGAAAAAGTTGCCCCTTAGGTCTCTTTTATATCTTTCCCCTCTCACCCTAAAACTATGGTCTCTAGTTCTGGACTCACTCACCCCAAGGAAAAGACTTTGTCTATTTACCCTACCCATGCACCTCGACTTTATAAACCTCTATAAGGTCACCCCTCAGCCTCTGACGCTCCAGCCCCAGCCAATTCAACCTCTCCCTATAGCTCAAATCCTCCAACTCTGGCAACATCCTTGTAAATCTTTTCTGAATCCTTTCAAGTTTCACAACATCTTTCCAATAGGAAGGTGACCAGAATTGCATGCAATATTCCAACAGTGGCCTAACCAATGTCACGTACAGCCGCAACATGACCTCCCAACTCCTGTACTCAATACTCTGACCAATAAAGGAAAGCATACCAAACACCTTCTTCACTATCCTATGAACCTGCACTCCAAGATCTCTTTGTTCAGCAACACTCCCTAGGACCTTACCATTGAGTGTATAAGTCCTGCTAAGATTTGCTTTCCCAAAATGCAGCACCTCACATTTATCTAGATTAAACTTCATCTGCCACTTCTCAGCCAATTGGCCCATCTGATCAAGATCCTGTTGTAATCTAAGGTGACCTTCTTCGCTGTCCACTAGGTCTACAATTTTGGTGTCATCAGCAAACTTACTACCTATACCTCTTATGTTCACATCCAAATCATTTATATAAATGATGAAAAGTAGCAAGGTGAATTGGCCATGCTAATTGCCTATAGTGTTAGGTGCATTAGTCAGAGGGGAAATGGGTCTGGGTGGGTTACTCTTCGGAGAGTTGGTGTGGACTGGTTGGGCCGAAGGGCCTGTTTCCACACTGTAGGGAATCTAATCTAATCTAGTGGACCCAGCTTCGATCATTGTGGCGCTCCACTGGTCAAAGGCGTCCAGTCTGAAAAATAACCCTACACCACCACCCTCTGTCTTCTACCTTTGAGCCAGTTCTGTATCCAAATGGCTAGTTCTCCCTGTATTCCATGAGATTTCACCTTGCTCACCAGTCTCCCGTGGGGAACCTTGTCAAACGGTTTACTGACGTCCATATAGATCACGTCTACCACTCTACCCTCATCAATCCTCTTTGTTACTTCTTCAAAAACTCAATCAAGTTTGGCGGAAATCTCGTCAGAGATGTGTGAGAATGTTTGGGAGAAGGTAACAAAGATTTTGATTTATAACAGGATGCAGGTTATGCAACTGAAGGTATTCCACAGGGCTCATTTGGCACTGAAGCGGCTTGCAAAATTTAAGTCAGGAGCATCCCCAACGTGCCCCAAATGTAAAACAGATGTTGGCATTCTTACCCATTGCTGTGGTCACGCCACAAGCTTCATAGTATTGGGGTGCCACAGCGAGTGTTTTGGAAGAGGTCTTGGAAACTGAGGTTAAGTTGGATCTGGTGTCCCCCTTCTTGGGGATACCAAATCTCCCCTGTCTGGACATACATAGGAAGAAACTGTTTAATATTCTTTCATTCTGTGCGAGGAAGAACATTCTAATGAGCTGGGTGTCAGAGAATCCCCTGGAACTATCGGGCTGGTGTAGATTAGTTATGGAGCACAGTTTGTGAGAAGATTTGTAGCTCGAGTGCTCGTTGGTATGGTTCTGTTCGCCGAGCTGGGAATTTGTGTTGCAGATGTTTCATCCCCTGTCTAGGTGACATCCTCAGTGCTTGGGAGCCTCCTTTGAAGCACTACTGTGATGTTTCCTCCAGCATTTATAGTGGTTTTTCTCTGCCGCTTCCGGTTGTCAGTTCCAGCTGTCCGCTGCAGTGGCCAGTATATTGGGCACATGGAGCACATCCCCCTGGACTTCCTTACGAGCATGGTGCACCAGAAAATGGAACTGTTCTGAAGAACACGGCAGCCTTTTCTGAATTATATAGATGTAGACGTGTCAGCCATATTAGACAGGGCCTTTGTGTAGTGATGAGGGCTGTGTCTAGTGGTCCGAGGACCCCTGGGGGGGAGGAGTCCTGAACAAATATGGGTTTGCTTACTAATGCTCCCAGTGGTGGGGAGCTTGGGTGGGATTGTGCTGAGTGCAGTAACTTAACTAAATATAACTTAATTTACCTTGGTTTAATTTAATTTTTTTCTCTCAGTTATTTATTGAATTGCTGAATTTGTAGGGTTTTTTTTTCAGTGGTTTGTGGAGTAGTGTAGTAGTTTATTTTCCACTTTTTTTGTCATTATATTATAAGGTTGTTATACGATTTTGTAGTGATTTTGTAGTTTTGTGAAAATATTTAAAACCTTTTTTCTCAATAAAAATATTTACAAAAGAGAAAGGAACAGCCTACAGCTTCACTCAACATCAAACTATCCTGGTTCCTATTAGATTATAGAACTATCCCTCATGCAACTATAGGGATAGCTCCAGCAGAGTTACTAAACGGAAGAAGACTCTGCATCAGGTTAAACTTGATTTTCCCAGCCGGATGTAAGATTCCTCTAAGTGAGAGGAGCAATTTACTTCAGGGGACAATATTTGGTGTTGAAACCATGGGAATAGCCCTTCATGGGCAATAAGAATGATTGATACATGGTCACATCCAATGATGCACAAAGTTTGGGTAGGTCAGGTGGTCCTCAACAAGCATGTGGGCCATATGAAAGTTGCAACCTCGCAAACAGGCCAGGAGCAAATCATATCCAGCCCCTCAGAACATCCAGCAAGGCTGTCAGAACCTGTGCATTTTCATCGTTCACCTTTGATGACAAGATGGACACAGCAGCCTCAATACTGTTTCTACCTGAAGAAACTGAATCTCTTCTGAGACACTGCAAGCACAAGAGGTGGTCTATGGTCTGGTACTCGCTGTCAGTATCCGAAGCAGTGTTGGAGGAACCAGACTAGTGTGCTAAACACACTAGGAAAGGCGACAAGATAAAGAATGGGCCTATGTCCCAGGACTTAGATGGTAAGGGATGTCTTGATTGGAACAAGGTCAGCCAGATGGATCTCATAGAATATGAGTTCCCTGATTGGGGCTGTTAACTTCATTTAATTAGGGAGCCCTGGCTGACATATATAAACAGAAATGTTAGAGGCTCTGTGCATTCTAGGAGCTGGCTCTGCGCTAACTGGATCAGTATCATGTATTATGCGCATGTAAATAAAGTGTGACTTGGTGACAGTATACCCGCCTTTGTGGAGCTATTTCAGTTCTGCAGTGGGGTGGCAAGTGTGGGCAGGTACATGTTACAGTGTGAACATCATGTCAATTGCTACTGAAAAAAATTGCCTTTCACTTCACAAGTTGCCATGTAGTTCTGTTAAAAGTCAGTCTTTGCTCTTCAGCATTCTACGCTTCAGTGTCAAGCTCAGAAGTCTGTATTGAAACCTATTCACTAGTTCAAACTAAAATGATTGATTTAATATAACTCTTGTTTGAAAACTAATAAGCTGCTATCTGGAGTTGATCCCTTGCATTTCAGCAGAACATTGCCACAACCAGAACTGTGACAGTATCCGTTCTGTTTTCAACTCCAGGTGTTCATAAGCTAGCTGTTCCTACTGAAAATTGCTGGGGCATTCGACTGTTGCAATATGGCAACATCGTGACATCTTCCTGTGAACTGCACACAAACTTCCATAATTCTCACATTATGATCAAAGTCATGTTCAATGTTCAGCCATCAAAACCTGTGCAAAATTTTAAAAAGTAGCTGTCTCAAGGAGAGGTGCCATGTGTATCTAATCTAATACTCTTTGGGAAGCCAGTAATCCCAAAGGCAACAATCTGTTCTTGTTGGCTACTTTTCAGATATATACATGTATGCTTACTTTCCAAAGAAATGGACATGATATTTATGGAAAATGGGGGAAGAGGCCAAAAATGCCCAATGATCTCCAGCAAGGCTGGAGGCTAGGATGTGCTGCCAAACCTATTGGCTCGATCTCATTAACATATTGTAGCTCTGTCTCCAATTTTCCAGCTAGCGATATAGACAGTCTGGTGAGCGGACAAGCTAAAGGGGACATCAGCAACAGGAGGTATTGCCACCTGCAACTAAATCTCAGCCAGGTCAATAAAATGCAAAGGAAAGACATTTCTATCTTTCTCTATACCTTTAGATTCAAGGCAATGATCTAATTATAGTCAGATATCAATTGAATCTTAAAATAGGTAAATCATCTGACATTATCACACAGATTTCAAATTTTCTCTGATCTCTTCTGTTAGTCTTGTGCATTCTTCATCAGCTATTTTTAATGGAATTTTTAGCCATTGAAAATTAGGAAGTATCTTTATATTCATTAATATTTAGTGAACTAAGATAACATTTTAACCAATCTACTCTGCATACCATTGAAGTGCATACAGTATCAAAAACTACAGAATGAAGGTAGTCCATAATTAATACATTAATTTGTGGAATTCCACATGGCAGCAGGGTAGCAGGACAGAGCCCAGGGCTCATCCACTCCCATTTGTTTTCTTTCTTTTGTTTTCTTTCCCTCTTTTTACTTTTGCACTTTTCCTTTTCTGTTTTCCTCATTTTCTTTTCTTTAAAGCCTTTTGTGGCAAATCGGCGTCATCAGCATGGCACGAGAGCGGGCTATGTGTGGAATAATGGCAACCTCCTGGCAATCTGAGGGAGCGGCAGGATTGGAGGCAGTGGCCTCTCGGACTCCATTCAGTGATCGAAGACAGCAGCAGCATGACATCAGCAGCAAGAGCAGGCCTTTTGTATAATGCTGGCAGCCTCCCGGCGATCCCGGTGATTGAGCGTGGTGGTGTACGTGGTAGCAACGACATGGGTCTTTCCTGCATTCTGGTCAGTGGCTATAAAGCTCCTCCCAACGATCAGAGGTGGCAGTGGCATCAGCAGCAGCAACAAGAATATGGCTCCTTCCAGTGATTGATGCAAGACTTGCAGGTTGACCAACTATCCAGGCCATGACTAGGTCTGGGTACATGCATTAGTAGCTAAGCTTTCCATAGACTTTTATGGAGATAAGTGACTTTAAGATTTTTAAGATCTGAAGGTTTTATTTCCTTTTGACTTTTTAAAAAAATTTTCTGTGTTTTTTTTCATTTTGGTTTTGTAACCAAGATGGCACCAGAGAATAGCGAGCTTGTACACTTTTCATTGTACTCATGTCTTCCTATACTTGAGTACACATGACAATAAAATCTAATTCTAATTCTAATTATTGGGTTATAAATCCTTACAACCTGCAAAATTTGTTCAAATTCATGGAATTATAGATTCATAGCACGGTTACAGCACAGAAAGAGGACATGCAGGCATTGTGTCTAGTCTAGTTCTTTGAAGGAGCAACTCACTAAGAAATAGAACTAGGGGGCATAATTTAAAATTAAGGAGTTACCCATTAAAATAGCTGAGAACATTTTTTCTTCCCAACAGTGTAGTTGGTCTTTGAAATTCCCAGAGAGAAGCATTGACAATATCTTTGGTGATTTTTAAGGTGGAAGTAGATAGATTTTTGATTAACAAGCAAGTCAGAAGTTATTGAGGGTAGGTAAGAATGCGACACTCTAGACACACATCAGTTCAGTCATAATCCTATTGAATTGTGGAGGAGGTTTGAGGGCCAGATGGCCCACTCCTGCTTTTAATTTTTATATTTTTATGTTTGTGGTGCCATCCCCTTGTCTTTCTTTCCCTTGACCTGTATTTTCTCTCCTCATTAAATAATGGTCCAATTTTCTTTGGAAAGCCATGATTGAATCTGTATCAATCACGCTCTCAGGCTTTGTATTCCAGATCCTCATGGTATTACCTCTTTAACAGTACTTTTTGTACTAGACTGTTCTTCTGACAAACTGGTGCCCACATTCATAGCTGCATCTGTCAAAACCCTCTGAAACACGCAGATCCAAATCTCTTTTGGTTACTTCATGTGTGCACCTACCTTTTCAAACCTTTTGATGCGATCCTCAGTAAATTTTGCCATAGTTTCTTCGTTTAATCAAATTCTTCATTGGAATCAAAATCATATTCCAAGCTATTATCTTCTCCTTACCTAGTATCCAAAGCTTTTTTTCAGTAAATCCATGTTTTATAATTTATCTATCTTTTTTGAAGTTCAAGTTTTTTTAAATTTCATCTCTTTTTCCTTTTCAAGTTTTCTGTCCTTTTTTTCTGTCTTAAATTTCTATCTTTTTATCTTTTTCCTTAATTTCCAATATCTTTTCATTTTTAACTATATCTCAGCTAACTCCAGTTGTGACTTCCCAATTTTAGGGGTTTTTTTCTAGTTCTAAATGTTGAATAATCACTTGAAGCATCTATTCTTACATTATCTTATGTTTACTTCTGCCCTTCCATTTATCTGCTAATTCTTTCAGTTTAGCTTTTGTCAAAATTTTTTAAATAATCCACTGTTATATCTTACACCCCCAGAAACTCTTAGAAAATTCAAAATGGTCTTCAAATTCCAAACATAAACTTCACCAGAATGCGGTTACTTTATGTTCAGAGCCACCATGCACCAATTATTTTAAAAAGAAAGACAGATCCTTCTTAAATCCAGTGAATTAACAAGTCCTGGATCAGCCAACAATTGTTATGATGAAACAGGTCAAATCTCTGTCTAAGATCTGGCATGATAAATCAAATTTTGTTTCATTTTTTTTAACAAAGTGATCTTTCACTGAAACAGAAAATGCAATGCTGCAGATTTCAGTTTCGCAATAAAAAAGGTTATTACACAAAAAATGAAGGTAAAATAGAACAAAACAAGCTATTTACATATAATGTAAATTTAAAGATTTTAAAGCACATGGTAAAAGACAATATCGTCATTAATCCTAAAAGCACCTTTAACAGTACTCACATGAGGGAGCATGCCCTTCTCTATCACACTTTTAGTGCTTAATTTTAATATGGCTTTAACACATGATCTTGAGCATCTGATAGCATCTTCCTGTAACTTTCATACAGCTAAGATAAACCTTTTTCACCTTCAAATAATCTTTTCAGCGTTCTAGCCAAACATTTCTGGTTTGGAACTTCTACTACGTTCCTTACACTGACCTATTTTTAACAATTCTAAACTATCTTTTCCCTTTCTCAGGACAAAATGCTTTACAATCTAGCTACAGCCAAGATTCCTGCAGAACAGTCCCAACTGAAAGTAAAAACACATTTCTTTTTTCCAAGAAATGGATGCTTCCCGTAATGAAAAGAAAAATGAAAGCAATCACTGACTTCCTAAACTGAAAACCATTGCCAACTGCTTATATTTGTAAATCAATCATCAATCGTAAAATTGTCCCAGGGCAAACAAACAGAATTACCATCTTTCTCTCACGTTGTGTTTTAAAATTAATTACCATGACTATAGAAATACTTACAATTAATCATTAAACCCTTCATATACCATTAATTCAAATTCAATAATCCAAGCTCAAATAAATAATATTAAACTATATATAAATTACACACCTTGTCTCGCGATTTCATATTTGTGGTGTTCAAATTGTTAACTTAAATAATTGTGTGAAACAAGGTAATTAAGCGAATGCAAGGGGTCCCTGATTTATAAATGCTCACACTTATGAATGTGATCCTGTACAGGAGTGTATTATAATTAATTTTACACATACAACATACAAATATTTTGTCATACCTATGAACAGCTTTTTACATTGTCCTGCATTGTGTGTTGACTTGCATACAAATTGACTTGCAAATGTACTCAAGAATAGAACCTATTTGTAACCCAAGGACCACCTGTAGTTGAATTAAGCCACTTAGATATAAGAAATACTTCACATTATTTCATTCAACTACTTTCATTGCCTGACTTTCAGCTTTTCTATCTATCATATTTAGGTCATATGCCTTGAGGGCAAATATGTCTGCTTATAACTACATAGAACATCTGTTTTTAATCTCCTTGTTAAAATTCTATTTTTAACTTCCACCATTAATTTTCTAGGGCATAGGATAGTAGCCCAACTTGTTAAAAAATGCTTTCAAAATGAAGAAGTCATATACATTACACAAATTACATAGTTCTTCACAGTTTAGTATGTTTAGTACTGTGCTGCCAATTTTAGCTAGTTACTAACATTTGTTACCATCTCTGGAAGAACAACAAGAACTTTCCAGTATCTTGGACAATATTCCTTCCACAACCATCCCACCAAAGAGTATAATCAGTCAATCATTTCCTTGCTGTTTGAGGGTCTTTGTTATGCACAGATTTGCTGCTGTATAGCAAAATAATTCATTGGTTTTAAAATGCTTTGGGACTTTCCAAACAAGTTTTAATTGAATACTAGTCTTTTTAGCAAGTTTTGAGAAGATTTGCAGCTCAGTTTGAGGTTCTGAATGCAGGTTTGCTCACTGAGTTGGAAGGATCAGTTTCAGACATTTTGTCACCATATTAGGTAACATCACAGTGAGCCTCCAGATGAAGCACTGGTGGTATGGTCCTCTTTTTATTTATGTGTTTAGGTTTCCTTGGGCTGGTGACATAATTTCCCATGATGCCATTTCCTGTGGTGATGCCATATTCTGTTCTCCTCAGGACGCTCCCCCGGAAGAAAAAGAACAGGAAATGACACCACCATAGGAAATGACATCACCAGCCCAAGGAAACCTAAACACATACATAAAAAGTGGGCCATACCACCAGTACCTCATCCGGAGGGTCACTGATGATGTTACCTAGTCAAGTGACGAAATGTCTAAAACCGAATCTTCCAGCTCAGCGAGCAAACCTACATCTACTTGTCCTTTACTTATACAATGGTCTGAGGATTAATTTAATGTAAAAAGTTTAGCCAATACAAACAGTTTAAATCAAAAATACAGTTTTGATTGAATTTTGTGCAGAAATAACAAAGAGGATTGATGAGGGCAGAGTGGTGGACGTGATCTATATGGACTTCAGCAAGGCATTCGACAAGGTTTCCCTTGGGAGACCGGTTAGCAAGCTTAGATCTCATGGAATACAGGGAGAACTGGTCATTTGGATACAGAACTGCCTCAAAGGTAGAAGACAGAGGGTGGTGGGGTGGTGGGGTGGAGGGTTGTTTTTCAGACTGGAGGCCTGTGACCAGTGGAGAGCCACAAGAACTGGTGCTGGGTCCTCTACTTTTCTTAATTTATATAAATGATTTGGATGTGAGCATAAGATGAATAGTTAATAAATTTGCAGATGACACCAAAATTGGAGGTATACTGGGCAGTGAAGAAGGTTACCTCAGATTACAACGGGATCTTGATCAGGTGGGCCAATGGGCTGAGAAGTGCCAGATGAAGTTTAATTTAGATAAATGTGAGGTGCTGCACTTTGGGAAAGCAAATCTTCGCAGGACTTATACACTTAATGGTAAGGTCCTAGAGAGTGTTGCTGAACAATGAGACCTTAGAGTGCAGGTTCATAGCTCCTTGAAAGTGGAGTCGCAGGTAGATAGGATGGTGAAGAAGGCATTTGGTGTGCTTTCCTTTATTGGTCAGAGTACTGAGTACAGAAGTTGAGAGGTCATGTTGCGGCTGTACAGGACATTGGTTAGGCCACTTTTGGAATATTGTGTGCAATTCTGGTCACCTTCCTATCGGAAGGATGTTGGGAAAGGGTTCAGAAAAGATTTACAATGATGTTGCCAGAGTTGGAAGATTTGTGCTAAAAGTAGAGGCTGAACTGGCTGGGGCTGTTTTCCCTGGAGCGTCGGAGGTTGAGGGGTGACCTTACAGAAGTTTATAAAATCATGAGGGGCATGGATACAATAAATAGACAAAGTCTCTTCCCTGGGGTTGGGGAGTCCAGAACTGGAGGGCATAGGTTTTGGATGAGAGGGGAAAAATGTAAAAGAGACCTAAGGGGCAACATTTCAGCACAGAGGGTGGTACATGTATGGAATGACCTGCCAGAGGAAGTGGTGGAGGCTGGTATGATTGCAACATTTAAAAGGCATCTGGATGGGTATATGAATAGGAAGGGTTTAGAGAGATATGGGCTGAGTACTGGCACGTGGGACTAATTAAGTTGGGATATCTGGTCGGCATGGACGAGTTGCACCGAAGGGTCTGTTTCAGTGCTGTACATCTCTATGACTCTATGATTCAATGCTGACCTACAATTTTTCAAATTAGCAACTGCCATTATCATTAATTATTGATGACAATTTTTGTAAATATTTTTATTGGAAAAGGATTTTGAATTTTTACAAAATTATAAAAGTACTACAAATAGTATAACAATTATGTGATATAACAACAATAACAATAAACAAACTGCTACACCACTGCACAAACATTTTAAAAGAAAAAAACAGATTTTAAAAAACGTACCCATACTACAATTCAATAAATAATTAAACAAATAAAACTAAATTAGATCGGATTGAACCAAGGTAAATTAAATTAAATTAAGTTACAACACTCAGCACAATCCCACCAAAGCTCCTCATCACCGGGAGCATCAGGTGGCATACCCGTATTTATTTGGGATTCTTCCTTTCAGGGGACCCTGGCCCCTGCCAGACTCAGACCCCGCTGCTACATGACAAGTCTGCATCTATATAGTTCAAAAAGGGCCACCACATCCTATTAAAGCATTTTGTTTTCTGGTGCACCATACCTGTAAGGAAGTCCAGGGGAATGTGTTCCATAACTAACCTATGTCACCCTGAAAGTTCTGGGGGATTTTCTGACACCCAACTCATCAGAATTAAACAGGTTCTTCAAATGCACATCCACAAATGAGCGATTCAGCAGACCGAAGAGGAGAGACACCAGATCTACCTTGACATCGGTTCCCAAAACCCCTTCCAAAACACTCTCTATAGCGCCCCAACGCCTACGACATTTGTGGCATGACCACAAACAATGAGTAAGAGAACCAATATCTGTTTTACATTTGAGGCACGTTGGAGACGTTCCTGTCTTAAATTTTGCAAGCTGCTTCAGTGTCAAATAAACCCTGCAGAGTGCCTTGAGTTGCATAACCTGCCTCTGATTACAAATCAAAATCATTTTCATGTTCTCCCAAATATTCTCCCACACCTCTGACGAGATCTCCACCCCTAATTCCTGGGTCCAGATCCCGCACAGCCATTCAATGTCCTTTGAGACACTACCTCCGAATAAATGATAGAGGGTACTGATTGAGAGAGAACCTGTGGACCGAAGTACTCTCCTCTCCACATCAGACTTATAGGAATGAACCAATAATGTCGTCTTTTTCTGTATAAAGTCCCTAATCTGAAAATAACAAAAGAGGTCCCTCCTAGATGGTTCATATTTCTGGCTCAGCTGCTCGAAAGACATCATGACCTCCCTGTCAAATAAATCCCCCAAACAGGAAACTCCTCTAGACTCCCAGAGCTGGGGTGGCATGGCGGCTCAGTGGGTAGCGCTGTTGCCTCACAGCACCAGGGACCCGGGTTTGATTCCAACCTCGGGCGACTGTCTGTGTGGAGCTTGCACATTCTCCCTGTGTCTGTGTGGGTTTGGTCCGGTTTCCTCCTGCAGGCCGCACGAATTGGCCATGCTAAATTGCCTGAAGTGTTAGGTGCATCATTCAGGGGAATGGGTCTAGGTGGGTTACTCTTTGGAGGGTCAGTGTGGACTTGTTGGGCTGAAGGGCCTGTTTCCATATTGTAGGGAATATAATCTAAAGCCAGAATCCATCAATCCCGGCCGAAATCCTGACATTCTTACTATGGGAGTAAAAAGGGGAGTTTTATGTAAATTGCCCTCACCTTGTCGCATCATTCTCCATGCCTAAACAGTGTTAAGGACAATCAGATTTCTGCAATGGACAGTTCTCATCTTGTCCATAAACAATAAATTAATGAGGGGGCATTTTGTCTGGGAGGCCTCGATGTCCAGCCAAATTGACCGCAGATCCTGGCCAGCCCAATCAGCCACATAGGATAATAAGGGAACTTAATTAATATTTCATCAAATCTGAAAAGTCCACACCCGGCCATCCCCTGCAGAAGCTGCAATTTAGTAAGCTTAATATGAGACCGCCTATGGCGCCAGATAAAAGAACTGAGCCAACTGTTAAGCCTCTGTAGCGCTTGCCTAGGTAACGTCAAAGGGAGCATTTGCGTGGGATATAATAAACGAGGAAGAACATTCATTTTAACCAGTGCTATTCTACCCAACCAAGATATCAGAAGAATTCCCAGCGTTCAAGGTTATCTTCTCTCGCAACTGCACAAAATTAGCTTTATATAATTGATCAAAGGCTGGAATAATAAAAATGCCTAAATACAGGAAACCTCCCTGTGACCACCAGAAAGGAAATCGGAATCCCCCTCCCAAGATCCTACAAGACCCCCCCCCAAAGGCATGGCCTCCGACTTCGTAAAATTGATTTTATACCCCGAGAAAGAACCAAAAAAATTAATCACTTGTATTAAATGGGGCACAGATATTGTTGGGTTAATTAGAAAAAGAAGAACATCATCTGCATAAAGGGTGATCTTATACTCCCTGATCCCACTTCTGGAGCAATTATATTAGGTTCCTTCTGGATAGCCTCTGCCAATGGCTCAATTACTAATGTAAACAGCAACGGTGTTGGCTGCCTCAATCAGTGTTAAAATTGTCAGACTTTATGCCATTTGTGAGAACTGCTGCCTTATGGTCACTATATAATACTACCACCCACCTGGTGAAGACCCCTCTAAGACCAAACCGTTCCAGGACGTAAAAGAGGTATTAGCAGGTTTTGAGAAGATTTGTAGCTCAGTGGAGGTTCTGGATGTAAGTTTGCTCGCTGAGCTGGGAGGTTTGTTTTCAGACTTTTTGACACCATACTAGGTAACATCATCAGTGAGCCTCTGGTGAGGCACTGGTCATATGGCCTGTTTTTTATTTATGTGTTTAGGTTTCCTTGGGTTGGTGGCATAATTTCTTGTGGTGATGTCATTTCCTGTTCTTTTTCTCAGGGGGTGGTAAATGGATTCTAAGTCAATGTATTTATTGATAGAGTTCCTGTTGGAACCTGAACTTTATCAACAAACACATTGACTTGGATCCTATTTACCACCCCTTGAGAAAAAGAACAGGAAATAACATTACCACAGGAAATGACATCATCATAGGAAATGACATAATCATAGGAAATGATGCCACCAACCCAAGGAAACCTAAACACATAAATAAAAAGCAGGCCATATGACCAGTGCTTCACCGGAGGCTCGCTGAGGGTGTTACCTAGTATGGTGACGAAACGTCTGAAAAAAAACATTCCAGCTTAGCGAGTAAGCTTACATCCATAAATGAGGTTTGGCCACTCCACCTGATTCAGGCGCTTTCTCTGCATCCAAGAAGACTAGCAAGAATCGACCCTTGCTGGCATACCTGGACCATATTCAGTACTCTTCTAATGTTGTTAGAGGGCCTGCAACCCCTAATAAAAACTGTCTGGTCTTCCTTTACGATAGAAGACAAGACCTTCTCCAACCTCAAAGCCAACATTTTCAACAAAATTTTGAAATGCACATTTAATAGCGATATGGACCTGTACGAAGTACAATTGTCTGGAGCTTTTGCTCTCTTGACAATAAGGGAGATATTAGCTTCTCTCAGAGAGAATGAGAGGCAGTCCTGACTATACGAATAATTGTACATGTCCAACATTGGCCTGGCCAACATGCATATAAACTCCTTATAAACCTTGCTCTGAAATCCATCTGGGCCAGGTGCTCTACTGCTCTGGAGCTGCCTCACCGCCTCCTGTATCTCTTGGATTGTCAGAGGGGCATTCAAAAGAGACACCTGCTCCGAGGTTACACCTGGGACGTCCAAGGTCTTAAAAAAGGATTCTATCTTTGCCAACCTGTACTCACAGCCCTCCAACCAGTATAACTCAGAATAGAATTTGGGGCAGCATGGTGGCTCAGTGGTTAACACTGCTGCCTCACAGCACCAGGGACCCGGGTTAGATTCCTGCCTCAGAAATTTGCACATTCTCCCTGTGAGTTTCCTCCAGGTGCTCCGGTTTCCTCCCACAATCAAAAGATGTGCAGGTCAGGTGAATTGGCCAGGCTAAACTGTCCGTAGTGTTAGATGCATTAGTCAAAGGTAAATATAGGGTAGGGGAATGGGCCTGGGTGCGTTACTCTTCAGAGGGTCAGTATGGACTTGTTGGGCTGGGCGACTGTTTCCATGCTGTAGGAAATCTAATCTAGAATTTCCTGAATGATGTGTTAATCTCTTTGGAATCGCAGGTGAGAGTACCAACACACTGTCTGATGGATGTGATAGATTGAGGGGCACTCTTCTTTCTGGCCAGATACGCCAGGTATCTGCTCGGCTTATCACCATACTCAAATAACTTCTGTTTCACAAAGGAAATCTCCCTCTTTGCTGTTTGGGTGAGCGCAGAGTTCAGAGCAGCCCTGAGAGCTGTAATGCACTGCAACTTGGTTACAGACGGTCTGTCAAAGTATGCCGACTTGGCTGCCTTCAGCCGGGCCTCAAGTAAATGCTGCTGCTCTCCCCTCTGGTGCTTCCAAGTTGCTGAGTAAGAAATAACCAAACCCTTTGCATAGGCCTTGGCAGTCTCCCGGAGCACCAATGGGTTATTGGCCGTACCCAAATTAGTATCCCAAAAAATTTCAAATTCCTGTGAAAAATACTCAGTAACCTTACTGACCTTCAGAAGGAAAGGATACATGTGCCATTGCCACAAGCCTGTCCCATTGCCTCTAGCCTTAACCTCCAGATACACTGCTGCATGATCAGAAATGGCTATGTTCCAAAGTCTACAGGACAGCACGAATCCAAAACGGCCAGTGGAGCAAAAAACATATCAATCTTAGTGTAGCACTTGTGTGGGTTAGAGAAGAAAGTAAAGTCCCTACCCTCAGCATGAAGCCATCTCCACACGTTCACCAGTCCCAGCTCCCCACTCCGATTAACCAGTTGTCTAGATTGCTGGGATATGCCCACGAGACCCCTGGGCATCCTATCTACCTCAGGGTCCATAAGACGATTAAAGTCCCCTCCTATAATTGTATGATGCACTCCAAGGACTATCAACCTGGAAAGTGCATCTGTTAAAAATTTGAGCAAGTGTGCGGGGGGGGGGGAGCAATATACATTCAAAATCCTGTACTACTCTCCATATATTTTTTTAGATTAGATTACATTACAGTGTGGAAACAGGCCCTTCGGCCCAACAAGTCCACACCAACCCGCCAAAGCGCAACCCACTCATACCCTATCCCTACATTTACCCCTTACCTAACACTACAGGCAATTTAGTATGGCCATTTCACCTGACCTGCACATCTTTGGACTGTGGGAGGAAACCGGAGCACCCGGAGGAAGCCCACGCAGACACGGGGAGAATGTGCAAACTCCACACAGTCGCCTGAGGCGGGAATTGAACCCGGGTCTCTGGCGCTGTGAGGCAGCAGTGCTAACCACTGTGCCACCGTGCTGCCCAACATATTAAAGCTTTAGGGACTACAAATCATTCATAGTTGTCCTTAATTTGGTCTAACAGCTGAAATGGGAGATTCTTCTGGATGAGTATAGCAACTTCTCTGCTTTTAGAAACAGAGGACAAGAAAAACACCCGACTGAACCCTCCCTGCTGTAACTTTAAATGCTCTTTATCAGCTAAATGTGCTTCTTGCAGCAGGGCTACATCGACCCTTTCTTTTCGAAGGGTCAAAAGTATCTTCTTTCTCTTAATCAGTGAGTGACTGCCCTTAATATTCCAGGTGCACCAGTTAAATGGGCTATTAGCCATGGCCTCCTGGGATAGCCCGCGACCCCCCCCCCCCCCCCCCCGGGAGGAAGAATCCCGCTTATAACATGCCGAGTGAAAACAGTAAAAAATTTGTATAAACTAGAAAATACAGCTACAAAAACTACCAAAGCAAAACTTCTAACAACTATTTCTACAATGAACCAACATATAAAACAAATAAGAGGAGACTTGCCCCCATGCCCACAGGGAGCACTCACACTACCCACTAACCCCTCCATGGTTCCTTCTAGCTGAAGCCACGCCCCAAACCCAGGCAAAACAAAGTACATGCATCTTATAACAACAAAACTAGGAGAGGGCATTCAACCTGTCCCATCCGTACTTTGAGCCCAGTCAGTATTTATAAAAAATACCGCAAACCACACCCCTATCCCAGACCAGGAAAGAGAAAACAGAATAATAGAACAAAAAGACAATGGGAGGGGGAGAAAGAAGGGAAAAGAGAAAAAAGGACCCCAACATATTAAAAGAGCAAAACCAGGTAAACAAGGTAAACCACAGAGAAAACAAAGAAAACACTATTGTCCATATTACTTGAACCAGCCAGTCTATTTTAAAATGTCCAGGAAGTCCTTTGCCTTTTCTGATGAGTCAAAAGTAAACACGGACCCTCCGTGGATGAAACGTAACACTGTTGGATATCTTACAGAGTACTGAATATTCAAGTCTCTCAGTCTCTTCTTCACCTCATCAAAGTCCTTCCTCTTGCAGATCACAACTGCAGAAAAGTCCTGGAAAAACATAATTTTTGATCCCTAGTATATCAGGACTTCTGAATCCTTCCCTAATGCGCTGGAAGCTTCCAACACAATTTATCTCTGTAGTGCTGGAGTCGCACTAGGATTGAGCAGGACGCTGGTCCGATCCAGGACTGCACACTGCAATGCAGTGGACCTGCTCCACTCGCATCCGGCCCGCTTCAACCTCCAGCCCCAAGAACTGTGAGAGCAATTGCTCCATAAAGCTGACTAGCCGGTCTCCTTCTTCCCATTCCGGCAGCCCGATCAGACAGATATTCTTCCGACGGCCTCGATTTTCGAGGTCGTCGATCTGCTCCACTAACGCCTGTATCTGCCCTTCCAGGGCCTGAACCCGACCCACCAAGGATTCTACCGCGGTTTCTGAAGCTACAGTCTGTTGCTCCACCTACACCATGCGCTGCCCGAGACACTGGATCTCCTGCTCATGCTTCTGCAGCATGGCCAAGATTAGTTCCAGCCTGGTCCGGGTCTCTTCCATCGCTGAATCACTCTTCTTTTGGAGTTTCACAAACTCCTAGACCAGGCTCTGCTGCTCAGGTAAATCCACAGGAATGTTCACGGAGGCCGACGCTGCGGTCACGGGCATGTCAGTTCCTGCAGGGGAGTGCCCTGCTTGTTGCGATCTTCACGGCCCTTTTCCTTTGGTTGTCTTCCCTGATCAGCAAAATTAATACACAGTAATTCTGGGGACCTAAAACTGCTGATTTTGCCACAATAGCTAAAAAAGGGAGGGTAAATGCACCACCTTGCCTGGGTTATGGTGCAGAGCTCAGCAGGGCGGACCTACTGGATTGCCGCCATCTTGGATCTCCAATTGTTGATTACTCTTAAGCTTGCAAAGTTGCTGGTCCATGTGTATGTTTTGCAGATAAATGAGTTGAACATTTATTAATATGGTGACAGTGTTTTATAATTAATGTAGGGAGTTCAAGTTGCAGTAGCAAAGGCACTTTCACGGGCATATTACATTTTGGAGATATAAATATTAATGGGAGAAGCCCTAACTTTCTTTCCATCTTATGCCTGACTAGGAATGTCTCCCCCAATGACCACCTATCATTAGCACATATTGGAAGGATCTGCAGGTTGATACTTAACATGTTTGGTAATATTATGAATGCAATGTCCTTGATCATCAAGTCCTGAGCTGAACTTGAACCTGGCAATTCTTGTTCAGAGGCGGGGCGTGATCCATTGTGCCACCATATCTCCTATCAAGGAGATAAATCAGCTAAATTAATAAAATCTTTGCAATATTTGTGAACATCAGACAAAATCAATTGAAAGGAGGATAGGGTAAGATATATTTCAAGTATGCCCTTGTTAATGTTAAATCATAAAATAAATAATAAAACTATCTGTGAAAACGAATGCAAATGGTTTCACCTAATAATCATATACATCAGCTTTACCTGCTTGGTAGCATTTCTGTCATTAACAGTGTAATTCCAGGCTTGAGTATAGATCTAAACCGAAAGTATAAATGTCAATGTTAAAAGTTATGGTGTGGAGGTGCCTGTGTTGCACTGGGGTGGACAAAATTAAAAATCGCACAACACCAGGTTATAGTCCAACAAGTTTATTTGGAAGTATTAGCTTTCAGAGCTCTGCTCCTTCATCAGGTAACTAATGGGACAGGATCATAAGACACAGAGTTTATAGTAAAAGATCATAGTGCCATGCAATTAAAATGATATATTGAACAAACCTATATTGCTGATGAAGGAGTAGCGCTCTGAAAACTAGTACTTCCAAATAAACCTGTTGACAGCAATCTAGATTTGTTCAGTATATTGTTTTAATTGCATGACACTGTGATCTTTTGTGATTAATTCTGTGTCTTATGATCCTGCCCCACTAGTTACCTGATGAAGGAGCAGCACTCTGAAAGCTAGTACTTCCAAATAAACCTTTTGGACTATAACCTGGTGTTGTGTGATTTTTAACAATGTTAAAAGTTGACACATTGTTTTAAAAAGAAAGTCAAGAATAGCCCTGACATGTATCTTGTCTTAAACATAAGATAAATAAAACACTCCATCACTTTTATTTGAGAAATAAAAGGCATTATACACAAGAGATTGAAGAGAAAAATAAAATATTAAAGGCACAACATTGTTGGAACTAATCTAGGATGATCTGAGATGCAATCAACCTGAAAAACTACGGTTCTTTAAACATTCAAACTCATTAATGCTTTTAATTTTGACTTTTCTCATACTTAATAACTAATAGATTTCATTTTTCTGTGAAGGATTTTGGGAGAATCGCTTACCTTCCACTCACCTACACTTAATTCTCCCATATCCCAGTTCACACCTGCACTCTACATCATCTAGTGTCAGTTCACAGAGGCATTGCACTCCAATTCATCCCCAGTACCTTGCTGTGAAAATTACTGCTGATAATCTAACCACTAGTCACCATGCACGTAAAAGGACTCAAGAAACTCTGAAAGCTGGACGCTTACTGGCGAGCAAGCCAGTCAGAAATAAATAGGTCAAGAGGACTCTCTGACTCTCTCAAGCTGATAGCTGCCAGCCAACTGCTGCATAAAGGAACCAGGACAAAAGGATTACAACCAACTGCAAAGCCAAGAATCTGAAAAGCAACTGTTAAAATTTTAATGTTCCACTATCACCTCTTCATGAATCAACTAGCAAGGTTGACTTACTTCTTAATGCTATATTACATGTAGGATGGCATGCTGGCTCAGTGGTTAGCACTGCTATCTTACAGTGTCAGGGACCTGGGTTCGATTCCCATCCTCAGGTGACTGTGTGGAGTTCATCCCCTAATTCAAAGATGTACAGGTTAGGTGAATTGGTCATGCTAAATTGCCTGTAGTGTTCAGAGATATGAAAGTTGGGTGCATTAGTCAGGGCTAAATGTAGAGTACTAAGGTAGGAAAATGATCCTCTCTTCAGAGGGTTGCTGTGGACTTGTTGGGCCGAATGGCCTGTTTTCACACTGTGGTATTCTGTGTTGCGTTATTAAATTCTTTTCAAAATTAGTAACTAATAAACCCACTTTTTTGTTATTGAAGAAAACCTGGTTAAATTATTTCCTTTTAAAAAAGAAATCCATTTGATTTTTGAAAAAGGCACCTACAAAGAAGGGAACTTTTTCTAATTGAAAGCAAAATTCTTCTTATTGTGGAAATCTGAACCAAACACAAGGAATGTTGGAGAAACTCAACAAGTCTAGCAGGTGATGTGTTGTAGCTGTATGACGTGGGAGCTGGCTGATCCCATTACGAGCTACAAAGACCGCACCTCCGGCAAATGTTGATGGCCAGAGGAACTTCAGCTCAGGATTAGAGTCATAGAGTCATAGAGATTTGCAGCACGATCCAACTCGTCCATGCCGACCAGATATCCCAACCTAATCTCGTCCCATTTGCCCACTTCCTATTCATATACCCATCCAGATGCTTTTTAAATGTTGCAATTGTACCAGACTCCTCCACTTCCTTTGGCAGCTCATTCCATACACGCATCACCCTCTGCATGAAAAAGTTGCCCCTTTGGTCCCTTTTATATAGAGTCATCGAGTCACAGAGATGTACAGCATGGAAACACACCCTTCAGTCCATGCCAACCAGATATCCCAACCCAATCTAGTCCCACCTGCCAGCACCCGGCCCATATCCCTCCAAACCCCTCCTATTCATATACACATCCAAATGCCTCTTAAATGTTGCAATTGTACCAGCCTCCAACACTTCCTCTGGCAGCTCATTCCATACACGTATCACCCTCTACATGAAAAAGTTGCCCCTTAGGTCTCTTTTATATCTTTCCCCTCTCACCCTAAACCTATGCCCTCTAGTTCTGGACTCCCCGACCCCAGGAAAAAGACTTTGTCTATTTACCCTATCCATGCCCCTCATAATTTTGTAAACCTCTATAAGGTCACCCTTCAGCCTCTAATGCTCCAGGGAAACCAGTCCCAACCTGTTCAGCATCTCCCTATAGATCAAATCCTCCAATCCTGGCAACATGCTTGTAAATCTTTTCTGAACCCTTTCAAGTTTCACAACATCTTTCTGATAGGAAGGAGACCAGAATTGCACGCAATATTCCAACAGTGGCCTAACCAATGTCCTGTACAGCCGCAACATGATCTCCCAACTCCTGTATTCAATACTCTGACCACTAAAGGAAAGCATACCAAATGCCTTCTTCACTATCCTATCTAACTGCGACTTCACTTTCAAGGAGCTATGAACCTGCACTCCAAGGTCTCTTTGTTCAGCAACACTCCGTAGGACCTTACCATTAAGTGTATAAGTCCTGCTAAGATTTGCTTTCCCAAAATGCAGCACCTCGCATTTATCTGAATTAAATTCCATCTGCCACTTCTCAGTCCATTGGCCCATCTGATCCAGATCCAGTTGTAATCTAAGGTAACCCTCTTCGCTGACAACGCACACCTCCAATTTTGGTGTCTTTTGCAAAGTTACTATCTGTGCCTCTTATGCTCGCATCCAAATCATTTGTGTAAATGACAAAAAGTAGAGGACCCAGCACCGATCCTCGTGGCACTCCACTGGTCACAGGCCTCCAGTCTGAGAAACAATCCTCCATCTCTGTCTTCTACCTTTGAACCAGTTCTGTATCCAAATGGCTAGTTCTCCCTGTATTCTATGAGATCTAACCTTGCTAATCAGTCTCCCATGGGAACCTTGTCGAACGCCTTGCTGAAGTCCATATAGATCACATCTACTGCTCTGCCCTCATCAATCCTCATTGTTACTTCTTCAAAAAACTCAATCAATTTTGTGAGACATGATTTCCCATGCACAAAGCCATGTTGACTATCCCGAATCAGTCCTTGCCTTTCCAAATACATGTACATCCTGTCCCTCAGGATTCCCTCCAACAACTTGCGCACCACCGACGTCAGGCTCACCGGTCTATATTTCCCTGGCTTTTCTTTATGGCTCTTTTTAAACAGTGGCACCATGTTTGCCAACCTCCAGTCTTCCGGCACCTCACCTGTGACTATCGATGATACAAATACCTCAGCAAGAGGCCCAGTAATCACTTCTCTAGCTTCCCACAGAGTTCTCGGGTACACCTGATCAGGTCCTGGGGATTTATCCACCTTTACCCATTTCAAGACATCCAGCACTTCCTCCTCTGTAATCTGGACATTTTGCAAGATGTCACCATCTATTTCCCTCAAGTCTATATCTACCATATCCTTTTCCACAGTAAATACTGATGCAAAATATTCATTTAGTATCTCCCCTATTTTCTGCAGCTCCACATAAAGGCTGCCTTGCTAGCCTTTAAAGGGCCCTATTCTCTCCCTAGTTACCCTTTTATCTTTAATATATTTGTAAAAACCCTTTGGATTCTCCTTCATTCTATTTGCCAAAGCTATCTCATGTCCCCGTTTTGCCCTCCTGATTTCCCTCTTAAGTATTCTCTTACTTCCTTTATACTCTTCTTAGGATTCACTTGATCTAACCTGTCTATACCTGACATATCCTTCCTTCTTTTTCTTAACCAAACCCTCAATTTCTTTTGTCATCCAGCATTCCCTATACCTACCAGCCTTTCCTTTCACTCTAACAGGAATATACTTTCTCTGGATTCTTGTTATCTCATTTCTGAAGGCTTCCCATTTTCCAGTCGACCCTTTACCTGTGAACATCTGCCTCCAATCAGCTTTTGAAAGTTCTTTTCTAATACCGTCAAAATTGGCCTTTCTCCAATTTAGAACTTCAACTTTTAGAGCTGGTTTATCCTTTTCCATCTCGATTTTAAAACAAATAGAATTATGGTCGCTGGACCCAAAGAGCTCTCCCACTAACACTTCATTCACCTGCCCTGCTATACTTCCAAGAGTAGGTCAAGTTTTGCACCTTCTCTAGTAGGTACAGCCACATACTGAATAAGAAAATTGTCTTGTACGCACTTAAGAAATTCCTCTCCACCTAAACCTTTAACACTATGGCAGTCCCAGTCGATGTTTAGAAAGTTAAAATCCCTGACCATAACTACCCTATTATTCTTACAGATAGCTGAGATCTCCTTACAAGTTTGTTTCTCAATTTCCCTCTGACTATTAGGGGGTCTATAATACAATCCCAATAAGGTGATAATTTCTCACTTGCACCCAAATAACTTCCCTGAATGTATTTCCGGGAATATCCTCCCTCAGCACATCTGTAATTCTATCCCTTATCAAAAATGCCACTCCCCCTCCTCTCTTGCTTCCCTTTCTATCCTTCCTGTAGCATTTGTATCCTGGAACATTAAGCTGCCAGTCCTGCCCACCCCTGAGCCATGTTTCTGTAATTGTTATGATATCCCAGTCCCATGTTCCTAACCATGCCCTGAGTTCAACTGCCTTCCCTGTTAGGCCCCTTGCCTGAAATAAATGCAGTTTAATTTATTAGCCCTACCTTGTCCCTGCCTGCCCTGACTGTTTGACTCACTTCTGTTCTCAACTATACCAGTCTCAGATTGATCTCTTTCCTCACTATCTCCCTAGGTTCCCCCCACCCCCCACCTTACTAGTTTAAATCCTCCCGAGCAGTTCTAGCAAATCTTCCTGCCAGTATATTAGTCCCCTTCCAATTTAGGTGCAATCCGTCCTTCTTGTACAGGTCACTTCTACCCCAAAAGAGATTCCAATGATCCAAAAATGTGAATCCTTCTCCCATAGACCAGCTCCTCAGCCATGCATTCATCTGCTCTATCCTCCTATACCTGTCCTCACTAGCTCGTAGCACTGGGAGTAATCCAGATATTACTACCCTTGAGGACCTTCTTTTTAAATTTCTGCCTAACTCTCTGTAATCTCTATTCAGAATCTCAACCTTTTCCCTTCCTATATGGTAGGTTTCGATGTGGACAATGACCTCTTGCTAGCCCTTCTCCCCCGTGAGAACATTCTGCACCCTCTCTGAGACCTCCTTGATCCTGGCACCAGGGAAACAACACACCATTCTGCTACTTCTCTGCTGGCCACAGAAACATCTGTCTGTACCTCGGACTCCAGAATCCCCTAACACAATTGATCTCTTGGAAGCTGACGTACCCCTCATTGCATTAGGGCCAGTCTCAATACCAGAAACGTGGCTGTTCATGCTATGTTCCCCTGAGAATCCATCACCCCCTACATTTTCCAAAACAGCATACCTGTTTGAAATGGGTATATCCACAAAAGACCCCTGCCCTAGGTGCTTACCTCATTACCCTTCCTGAAGTTAACCCATCTATGAGACTGTATCTGAGACTTTCCCCCCTTCCTATAACTGCCATCCATCACATACTGTTGCTGTTGCAAATTTCTCATCGCTTCTAACTGTCTGTCCAACCAATCCATTCGATCTGATAAGATTCGCATCCAACAGCATTTATGGCAGATTTAATCCGCAGTAACCCTTAATCTTTCCCCTCTCACCCTAAACCTATGCCCTCTAGTTCTGGACTCCCCAACCCCAGTTAAAAGACTTTGTCTATTTATCTTATCCATGCCCCTTATGATTTTATAAACCTCTATGAGGTCACCCCTCAGCCTTCGATCCTTCAGGGAAAACAGCTCCAGCCTATTCAGCCTCTCCCTGTAGCTCAAATCCTCCAAACCTGGCAACATCCTTGTAAATCTTTTCTGAATTCTTTTAAGTTTCACAACATCCTTCTGAAAGGAAGGAGACCAGAATTGCATGCAATATTCCAAAAGTGGCCTAACCAATGTCCTGTACAGCTGCAACATGACCTCCCAACTCCTGTAGTCAATACTCTGCCTTCTTCACTATCCTATCTACCTGCAACTCCACTTTCAAGGAGCTATGAACCTGCACTCCAAGGTCTCTTTGTTTAGCAACACTTCTGAGGACCTTACCATTAAATGTATAAGTCCTGCTAAGATTTGCTTTCCCAAAATGCAGCACTTCACATTTATCTAAATTAAACTCCATCTGCTTCTCAGCCCATTGGCCCATCTGATCAATATCCCGTTATAATCTGAGGTAACCTTCTTTGCTGTCCACTACGCCTCCAATTTTAGTGTCATCTGCAAACTTACTAACTATACCTCCTAGATTCATTTCCAAATCATTCATATAAATGACGAAAATTAGTAGATCCAGCAACAATCCTTGTGGCTCTCCACTGGTCACAGGCCTCCAGTCTGAAAAGCAACTCTCCACCACCACACTCTGTCTTCTACCTTCGAGCCAGTTCTGTATCCAAATGGCTAGTTCTCCCTGTATTCCATGAGATTTAACCTTGCTAACCAGTGTCACATGGGAAACCTTGTCGAACACCTTACTGAAGTCCATATAGATCACGTCAACCACTTTGCCCTCATCAATTCTCTTTGTGAAGAGCTTCAGACACTGTAGCACATTCAGGAGTGGGAGAGTTACCTGGCTGCTCTGTTTCAGGAGGCGGTCACACCTGGTAGATTATGTACAACAAATTTGGTCAGTGGCCAGGCACAGCAGCCACTGTAAGTGAGGCAGGTAAAGGATCCTGTGTTCAGGAACAGAGGAGCTTCAGCTCTTGGCCTTGTCAAACAGCTACAAGTTACTTGATCCCTGTGTGGATGAGGAGGGGATCAAGTTGTAGGGAGGGGGACTCAGCTGACCACGGCACTGTGGCACAGGAGGACATTCAAGAGGGGCTAGCAAAAAGACAGGTGGTAGTTGTAGGGGATTACATGATTAGGAGAATAGCTAGAATCCTTTGTAAGCAGGATAGAGAGTACCACATGGTGTGTTGCCTGCCGGTGCCAGGATGAGGGACATCTCTGACCACCTTGAAAGGGTGTTGGAGACAGAGTGGGAGGATCCAGTTGTTATGGTCCACGTTGGGCATTCTAGGAAAGAGGACATGTTTAGGGATTATCAGGAACTCGGACCTGATTATTAAAGAACAGGTCCTCAAGGGTTAAAATCTCTGGATTACTGCTTGAGGCATGTACAAATCGTGAGAGGAAAATCATATGGGTATATGAACAGAAAGGGTTTGGAGGGATATGAGCCAGGTGCTAGCAGGTGGGACTAGATTGAGTTGGACCGAAGGGTCTGTTTCCGTGCTGTACATCTCTATGACTCTATGATTCTATTTGTCCAGTGGCACTTCTGCATACCTGTTAGATTCCATCTTTGGATTTCCTTTTATTTCAAACACAGATATTCATCCTTATTATATCATCTTTCTTTTCTCAATAGAATATATGTTTGTTGAGAATTACAAAATAAATGTTTGCTCTCTTTCTCCAATGCCTTACCTTTTCTCAGTCAACCTCAGCCGACTCGCTTCATACCTTTGCTGTAGATTTATAACTTTAAATTCAAACACAAGTTTCTCACACCCAAACTGAATTCTATAATGTTTCAAGCACTATTTCTCAAGGGATCCCTTACTGTGGGATCATAAGTTAACCCTGTCTCATTACAGTTCTGTGGTTCTACAATGTATTATTCTAAACACTGTCCCAAATACACATTACGACCATGGCCTTAATGCTATGATTGCAAATTTGGTTTGTCTAATTCATGTGAAGATTAAAATCACCCATGATATCTTGCATGCCTTCAGTATATTTTGATTTATACTCTGTCCCACACCAAGATGGCGTTGAGGAGTTATAAAATGCTACCACCAGTGACTTATTTTGTTTATTTCTTAATTAAACCCAAATCAATTCTACATTTCTTAATTAAACCCAAATCAATTCTACATATTCATCTTCTGAGTGACGATCATTTCTCACCATTGTTGTGATCTCATCTTCATATGTACATGGTGGACACCCACTGATATCGCTAACAAAGAAGAAGCCAAATTCAATATTCCTGCAATTAGACAGTGGCAACTTCTACTGGTGATGGCCTTGTGGTATTTTCGTTGAATTGCCAATCCAGAGACCAAGGTAATGTTCTAGACACATTGGTTTGAATCACTTCATGACAGATGTTAGAATTTGAAATCAATAAAAATCAGGAATTAAGAGTCTAATGATGACCCTTAATCTATTGTTGATTATCAAGAACATCCCACCTGGTTCACTAATTGCTGCTCTTACCTTGACTGGCCGACATGTGACTCCAGACTCACAGCCATGCAGCTGACTCTTAACAATTAGGAATGCAATAAATACTGGCCTAGCCAGTGATACCTTCATTGCATGAATGGATTTTTCAAAAGCGGAAGAAGTGGAAGCCATGATCTAAAGTAGCAGAGAGGACTGCTATCTTTAAAATGGCAGTAAACATTCTCTGTCACTCAATTGACCTGGACAAGAGGTGAGAGGTCAGAAGGCTAGGAGAGTATCCCTGTGTGGGGGTTCACAACTGTCTAATTGTTCAGCTGGACATCCTCCATTCTCATCACCTCAGTGCCCCTAATTTCAGCCGGATGCCAGAAGGGGGATTTAAATCCATCATGACATTTCCTAAAAATGGGTTGTCTAGGCTTAATTCTATATAAAGTAGCAAGACCTTACTTTACAAAAACAATACCTGAAGGAATCCATACACAAAACTGACTTAATGTATTTCCTTGGAAATTATTCCAAATGTGAAGTTAGTGTGGAGTTCCTGAGCTGGGATATTTGGAGAATAATTTCAAAAAAAAGTGATTTAATTCTTTAATTTGTTAAATAAAATTCAGCAGTGGCAATACGTAATTTATTAAGTACCAGCCAATGCTACCTTTTCCTCCAAAGGCATACATTGACTGACATTGGGAAAGGATGGTTATTTATAATTAAGTTACTGTAGGGGAAGTGTAGGGGATTACTGGAATAATTTATTGGACCCATAGTTTATTGATGAACTTATAAGAGTCAGTCAAAGGAGACTTATAATTTATTTATTATTGTGCCCCCAAGGGTATAGGAGGACTTTAATTAACTTAGATGGAAAGCTTCAAAGAAAGATTGTAGGAAGTAATTTAGAGGTGAACATTATACCACGGCCAGTGTGAGGCTGAAGGAGAATTTTATTTTTAACTTACTTAACTGTCTAAAAGCAGACAATTATTGAAAAGGATTTGAGTCCTAAGGTAGCACCACTTGAATTGATCCAAAAGAAGGAAGACTATATTGAAGACACAATAATGAGTTCAGTAACAACAGCAATGCCCAATAGATTCCAAGGCATTGAGTAAGACTAGCAACAACTATGAGTCAGGCAGTGGCCACTATAGGGTTCACCGCCAGAATAAAAGTGCATCAGGTTATAGGAGTCACTTCATGCTTCAAGAATTTATTTTGCTAATATAAGGAAATTGAGCCAAACAACCTCACATATGTGATAGAAAAATCATATGGCATGAACTGATCCACTTTGTATTCTAACAATTCACTAAATATTTGAAGAGGTTTTGTGGCTCATTTGTTGGTGCTGGGGTTTGTGGCATTGGAAGGAACTTTTATGATGTCATACAGCATAGAAACAGTCTCTTCAGCCTACCATACCTATACCGACCAATGCCAAACTACGTTAATACCATTTACCTGCGCTTGGTCCATAGCCTCCTATGCCGTGGCATTTAAAGTGCTCATCCAGATGCTTCTTAAATGTTGTGAGAGTATCTGTCTCCACCACCATGTCAGGCAGCATGTTCCATATTTTTTACCAACCTCTGAATGAAAAAGCATTTCTCAGATCTCCTCTAAACTACATACTCCTGACTGTAAACTTATACCTTCTGGCCTTAGACATGGCTGCCAAGGGGAAAAGATTCTATGCCTCTCATAATTTTGTATACCTCAATCAGATCCTCCCTCAGCTTCCTCTGTTCCAAGGAAAATAAACAGACTATCCAGTCTCTCTCCTCATAATTGAGACTTTGCATCTCAAGTAACATCCTGGTGAATCTCCTCTGCAGCCTGTTCAGTGTAGCCATGTGACCAGACTGCAAGAGGTATTCCACCTGTGACCTAACCAACGTTTTACAAAGTTGGAACAAAATGTAGTTCAACAGGCTTGACAATCAGCTTGCTAGTTCTTCCAACACCTCCCCCATTCCCAAAAGGAAAGAGAGTGAAGATTTTAAACAAGCTATTCAACTTTTTTTGGAGCTGCTTGTTTTATTTCGCAGGAACAGGAAATGTTTGTTATCAGGATAACGGGAAATGATATGCACCCAGAATCAATGCAGGTTTCCTTCTTGCCAGCAACATTCTTTATAACTGCAAATAATAGAAAAGAGCGCAGGCAAATATGCCATGTTCATCTTTCCAGCAGAACTGGAAAACCTCGACCCCATAGAAATCCCACGGTGTTCAGGGTTAACCGAGTGAATAGCAAGCCCTCTCTAAATCAACATTACCACAATCTGGAATAAAGAGATTGTACACCACTGGTCTCCCTGCTATAGGAATGATGTTGTGAAACTTGAAAGGGTTCAGAAAAGATTTCAAGCATGTTTCTGGGGGAGGGTTTGAGTTATAGGGAGAAGCTGAATAGGCTGGGGCTATTTTCCCTGGAATATCAAGGTTGAGGGGTGACCTTATAGACGTTTTTAAAATCATGAGGGGCATGGATAGGGTGAACAGCCATTCTTCTTCCCAGAATAGGGGAGTTCAAAATTAGAGGGCATAAGTTTAAGGTGAGAGGGGAAAGATTTAAAAGGCACATAAAGGGGAAAAGTTTTCATGCAGAGGGTGGTGCATGTATGGAATGAGCTGCCAGAGGAGGCTGGTACAATTACTACATTTTAAAGGCAGCTGGATAGGTAAATAAATAGGCAGAGTTTAAAGGAATAAGGGCCAATGCTGGCAAATGGGACTAGATTAATTTAGGATATCTGGTCAGCATGGATGAGTTGGACCAAAGGATCTGTTTCTGTGCTGTACATCTCTATGGCTCTATAAAAGCTTTTCCCACATTGAAGTAGTGTAGTGACCAGTTTATTGAACATCTTGATGGCATTAAAATAATCTGCACATATTGTTAATTAAATCCTTCCTTTAAAAATCCATTTAATCATGACCAGTTAGACAGTTAAGTTTGAAATACGAATGTGAAAAGCAGGTTCATTAGTATCTCTGAAAACAAAAGATAATATAATATTTCAGATGAACTCTTCCAGCCTTTCCTGCTTGCACTCAGATTTCCAGCATTTGCAGTTTCCTTTTTTAACTCATTGGATACTAAGTAGATTTCTCCAAATTGATTTGGTCAATTGCACTGAAGAATACAACAAATCTGAGAGAGCCACGCAACAACTGGAGGTTTCCTGGTGAGAGACATAAGGGTTGGAAAAGTTCAATTAAAATAAGCCTATCAGCCTAAATAATTTATCTGTTAATGCTTCCATCATCGGGCCTGAATACATTTTAGAAATATACATTTGCTCACTGTCATACCTCTTCGGATTTTATTCTGAGATTCAGCAGGACCTCTCATCCAAAGTGGACTTTTTTAATTGAATATTTCATTAAAATATACTCTAATGTCACACTGGGGGAGCAAGCTGGAAATCAATTCTCTCTATTCTGAGAGTCATCATAGAAGTTAAAGATGTTTTTAAAATCCTACTAATAGATTCCCCAATTTACCTGGTTTTCAGACGCAGATTGACAGAAAACATTGACTAGGCTTCGATATGCAATCAGAATTTCAAGTTAGTAGATTCAAGTTACAGGTAAACAATTATAAACAGATAGCATGTAACTCTACTAGTCAAAACTGTAACCCTTTATAAACTCCCCTTATAGATATATATATAGATTGGAAAAAAATGGATACTATGGATGGAAGGAAAGATTAGTAAAGCAGTTCAGTGGTTCCTGTTCATGAGATCTGCTGAGATGGCCCTTGTGCTGATCAGAATGCTGCTTTTCAGTGTTCCTTCTCCAGATGATTTCATTGCTTTGCAGAGGCACTGGGTGACTGCTTCACACTTATAAATACCTGGATTTTATTAATTAAAAGTCACAGTTACGCTAACTGTGGAAGGAAAAGTAAACTGGCTTACTTCAGGCTTAAAGTGGCTTTTACTGCAGAAAGCAGAGAAAGCTCCTGTGCTAATGGAGACCTGATGGATTCTTCCTATCTGAACTAGTCTGACTCAAGGTTGAGATACAGACAGACTAAACTTACACCTTTAATGCATTGTCTGAGCTGAGATGTCACCTTTTTTTTTAATACCGATAAAATCTTAAGTTGTCTCAGGACTGTGATTTGAAAGAAGTTCTGGGATTTACATATTAATCAATCGAAACCCATATCCCCATTCTAAGTGATTAACGGCTTAACAGCAATCTAGGTTGGTTCAAAACATTGCATCAGTTGTATGACACTTTGATCTTTTACAATAAATTCTGTGTCCTATGATCCTAGATTAGTGGTGCTGGAAGAGCACAGCAGTTCAGGCAGCATCCAAGGAGCTTCGAAATCGACATTTCGGGCAAAAGCCCGTTCCTGATGAAGGGCTTTTGCCGGAAATGTCGATTTCAAAGCTCCTTGGATGCTGCCTGAACTGCTGTGCTCTTCCAGCACCACTAATCCAGAATCTGGTTTCCAGCATCTGCAGTCATTGTTTTTACCTCATCCTATGATCCTACCCCACTAGCTACCTGACGATGGAGCAGCACTCCAAAACCTTGTACTTTCAAATAAACCTGTTGGTCTATAACCTGTTGTTATGTGATTTTCAACTTTGTCCACCCCAGTCCAACACTGGCACTTCCACATCTTCCTATCTTGTTCACAGCCCTAAACTGTTCAGCTATCTGAGAGGCAATCACAGATTGTTGGCAGGCAAAATGTCATTGATAACTGAGCTTTAGACCAATAATTGTTGGTGAAATATCCATTTGTACACAGCCATGGCTCCAGCTCATCTTCTTTTTTGCTTGAACCTATATAATCAGTACCTACAATGGGTGTCATGGTTATATTATTTCAAAAGCATGTAGTGATCCTTCGGCAAACCTAAAATAGTTTTTTTCCTATTTCAGCCCTCAATTAAAAATAGAGACACCATCTTTACAATGTCATGATCCACAGGTTATGACCATCATGCTGCACATGGTGAGGCAATGGTCCCGTGGTATTATTGCCAGACTATTCTCCAGAAACACAGGTAATGTTCTGGGGACCTGGGGATAGTAGAATTTGAATTCAATAAAAAACTGGCATTAAGAATCCAAAGATGAGAATAAAACCATTGATTCATTAATGTCCCTCTAGGGAGAGAAATCTGCTATCATTACCATTTGACTCAAGACCTACAGCAATGTGTGGTTGACTCGTAACTGCCCTCTGAAATGACCTAGCAAGCAATTCAATTATCACAATACAAAGAATACAATACAAAGAAATGAATCGACCTAGGCACCAGAAACAACATCCACAAAAACAGCCTTGTTAGCCCTGCAAAATTCTCGTTAGTAATATCTTGAGGCTAATGCCAAAATTGGTAGAGCTGTCTTACAGACTAGTCAAATAGCAGCCTTGCATATTCTTACTCACACTGCCACATCTTAATGATCCAGACTTCACCATCTCTGCCCCAACGGCAGGACAGGCCTAGTAGTAATGCTGGTGGCATGCAAGTAGTCCAGAGTTGCAGCTGGTATATAATCAGGAGGGAGTTGCCCTTGGAGTTCTCAACATTGCCTCTGGACACCATAAAGTCTCATGACATCAGCTCGAACATGGACAAGGACACCTCCTGCTGGTGATCATGTATTGCTCTTCCTCAGCATCAGGTAAAACTCAAGAAAGTGAGATGTTAATCAGGTGAAACTGCAACACAGGACTATTTGCATGCTAAACGGCATTAACAGAAAGTGATAGACCGAGTTAAGCAGTCCGGCCACATGCAATCGTGAATGCTAAGGACAATTAAACAACTTACCGCAGGAGCAGGCTGTAAAAATAGTCCCATCCTCAATGACAGGGTAGCTTGGCACATCAGTGGAAATCACAAGTCTGAAGCATTCACAACAATCAATTAGAAGTATCAAGCAGATGATCCATCTCGTCTTCCTCCTGAAAACCCCAGCATCACAGATGCTAGGCTTCAACCAATTCAATTTACTCCACGTGACATCAAAAAATGTTACAAGGCATTGGATATTGCAAAGGCTATGAGCCCTGACAACAGTATTTCTGAAGATTTCCACTCCCAAAATGGCTGCACCCCTCACCAAGCTAATGCTACAGATCCAACACTGGCATCTACCTGACAATGGGTAAAATTGTCCAGGTACACAAATCGAACCCTACCAACTAACAACCCATCAATCTACTCTTGATTGTCAGCAAAGTGATGGAAAGTGTTAACAAGGGAGCTGAATTCCACAGATGAAGTGAGAGTGATAACAGGGCTGCATTTGGCTGAGTGTGGCATCAAGGAGCCCTAGCAAAACTGGATTCAATGGGAATCAAGGGGAAACTCTCTGTTGAGTGATATCATGTCTAGCACTTAGGAAGATGGGTGTGGTTGCTGGAAGTCAGTCATCTCAGTTCCAGGACATATCTATAAGAGTTCCTCAGAATAGTGTCCAAGGCCAAAACATCTTCAGCTGCTTCATCAATGACCTTCCTTTCATTGTAAGGTCAGAAGTGAGGATGTATGATGATAAATGCACAATGTTTAACAGCATTCATGACTCCTCAGAAACTAAATTACCATCTCCAATAAGAGACAACCCTTTGATATACAGTGACATTACCTTCACTGAAAAGCCCATTATCAACATTCTAGACTGGAAGCTGTAGCCATATAAAGACAGTGGCCATATAAATAGTGGCTACAAGAGCAGATCAGAGGCCAGAAATACTGTAGTGAGTGTAACTCACCTCCTGACTTTCCAAAGCTTATCCACCATCTGCAAGGCACAATTCAGGAGTGTGATGGAACCTGGGCAGTTCCAACAACACTCAGGAATGTTGACAGCGTCCAGGACAAAGCAGCCCACTTGATTGGCATCATATCCACAAGCATCCACTCCCTCCACCACCAATGCTCAGTAGCAGCAGTGGGTACCATCCACAAGATGCACTGCAGAAATTCACCTAATCTCCTTATACAGCAGCTTCCAAAGTCACAACCATTTCCAACTAAGACAAGCGAGCAGATACATGGGAACACCACCACCTGCAAGTTCTTCTCCAAGTCAGTCACCATCCTGACTTAGAAATACACTACCTGTCCTTCAATGACATTGGGACAAAATCCTGAAATTCCATCCCTTGTGGGTGTATATAATGGCAATGCATTGCAATAGTTCAAGAATATAGCTCATCACCACCTCCTCAAGGGAAACTAGGGATGGGCAATAAACCTAGCCCAGCCAGCAATATGTATCTCTCATGAGTGAATTTAAAAAAACATGGATTGCTTATGCAATGTAAGCCATGGCTATGAGACAAGGCACAGACTTTAAATCATTGATTTATACTAAAATCATTTACATATGCTTGAGGACATAATTTGTTACCTGTATTCTTCAATAATTACTGACCTCCAGATGAAGTAGATTTTGAAGGCAGATAGATAGCAAATTCCTGCCTCACAGAAGAAAATCAGTGATCAAGCTCTTCACACTTTGCATGCAGCCACAGTCATTTTGTGACCTTATTATGCATTGACTTCCAATCTGATATGACAAGGTTCAAGGTTCCAACATTGAACCTGGAGCTCTTGTGGTATAGTGGTAGCATCCCTACCTCCAAGCCCAAAGGTCTAGGTTCAAGTCCCATCTGCATCAGAGCTGCATAAGTAACATCCTTGAACAGATTGATTACAAATATCGCTGACATTGAATTTGCATGAGTGACTTGTAGCCTCCACCTAGGAAACAAATTTCCCCAATTCTTTACATTCCATTTTGTATTGCTATGCCTATGGCCTCAATGATCATTCAGCTTCCACCCATTTTGGTTGAGACGCTTTACATCATTGGTAATTTTTCTGCATTAACCCCAAATTCCATGACTCAATAGGCTCCTATGAACTTGCTGCTCCTATACCAACCGCGTGTAGAGACTGAGTAACTGTGACAGCCTGAACCACCCTCGCAAATCTGAGTCCCCTCCCATTAACTATGAATTCCCATTAACTATCTGTAAATGCCTCCAATCAATGTTACTATTCCCTCAATTGCCACATACAATGATAGAATCCCTACATGTGGAAACAGGCAATTTGGCCTAATAAGTCCAAACCAATGATCTGAAGAGTAACTCACACAGACCCATTCCCCTACCTTATTACTCTACATTTACCCCTGACTAATGCATCTAACCTACACTGTGGACAATTTAGCAAGGCCAATTCACCTAAATTGCATATTTTTGGATTGAGGGAGGAAACCCATGCATACATGGGGAGAATGTGCAAAGTTCACACAGACAGTCGCCTGAGGCTGGATTTAAAGCTGGGTCCCTGGTGCTGTGAGGCAGTGCTAACCATTGAGCCACCATGCCGCCCCATGGGAATGAAGGCCATTGCCAGACTTGATCTGCCTTCTTTCCTCAAGATGCCATGTACTGTCCCTGATAAGTCCCTTAACTATCAGTGATCAAGCCCCATAAATGACTATGGCTGACTCTCTGGACTGATCTCTCAACAACACCTGGACTGATCAACATGTAATTACCAGACAGTTTGCATTTGTCCTCAGATTGGAAAAGAATGGAATTCTGGACTTATGTGGGACTAATCTCCTGACTAACCGTGGCAAAACCTCTGACTGGAAGCAGGCCAACCCCTTGACTGACTGTGGCAGTATCCCTTAACTGACTGAAGTCCACTTTCATCCCACTAAGCACTTGTCCCCTTTGACTTTCACATATGACTGTCTTCTTTAAGCACATGTAGCATATTTGTCATGAAAACTGCTGGCACATACTGTAGTTCTAACGTTGATATGCCTCCAACGACAAGTCTACCCACTCTGACAGATATTTTTACTCTCAGTGCTCCCTGCTGTCATAAACTGCCTGCCTCTCCTGCACTAAGAAGCAAACTAAGATGTAGAGGCTTCCACCTCTAAGAAAACATCAAAGATCTTAATTCCATGTGCGTGCTAAAAATCTTGTGTGGGTATAAAACATACTGGGCTATCCCTCAGCAGAAACCAACAAGAATGTAAGCCCAGGCTGGCCTTCAGCTCTGAGGTACGTACATGATGCCCTGAATTAGTGACTGTCAGTGAGCCAAGAGAAAGTATGATATTGTTGTCAAGCTGGTGCTTTGCTTATGCCAAGTTGACTGAATGGACAGTCCAGGAAAAGTTTTTGCATTAACTATGGAGGTACCTTGTGCAGAAGAAGTGGTTCAATGTAAAAAATCTAGATGGCTTGCACAGCCATTCTGGGAGTTGTAGTGGGTGCTAGAGAGTTATGTCATCAGGAATTAATTCTATTTTACCACTTGAGTTTCTGCACCATCAAATTTCTCTATTGCAGAGAACAAATTTGGAAGTGTGATATCAATACTGTGAGTTGGACTGACAACGAGATGTAAGTGCATGGAAGTAAGCTTCCCACGATCTGACAGTGAGATTCTGAAATGCCCAACGAAAGCGTGAGGAAATAATCAGAACAGATTTTTTTGCTCAACATCAACATTTTGCTCTTTGGATTCTCGCTCAATTGAATCATCTTGCTCGTCATCATTCTTGCCACTTCACAGGGAAGAAACTTCTGACCAGAAACCCAAATATTGCTGTCAGAAATACATTGCTCTATGAGTCATAGAGTCATACAACATGGAAACAGACCTTTTGACCCAACTCATCCATGCCAACCAGCTTTCTTCAACTGAACTAGTCCCATTAGCTTGCATTTGGTCCATATCCCTCTAAACCTTTCCTATCCATGTACTTATCCAAACGTCTTTTAAATGCTGTAATTGTACTCACCTCCACCACTTCCTCTGGCAGCTCATTCCACATACACAACAATCTTTGTGTTAATAAGTTGCCCCTCAGGTCCCTTTTAAATATTTCCCCTCGCACCTTAAACCTATGACCTCTAGTTTGGACTCTCCCACTCTGGGGAGAAGATCTTGGCTATTCATTTTATCTAAACCTTTCATGATTTTATAAACCTCCTTAAGGTCATCCCTTAGCCTCCTAGGTTCCAGGGAAAGAAATCCCAGCCTATCCAGCCTCTCCTTGTAACTCAAACCCTCCAGTTTTGGTAACATTCTTGTAAATCTTTTTTTGCACCCTTTCCAGTTTAATAATATCCTTCCTATAACAGGGCAACCAGAATTGTATGCAGTACGACAAATGTGGCCTCACCAATGTCTTGTATAACATGACGTCCCAACTCCTGTACCCAATATTCTGACTGATGATGGCGAGCATGCTAAATGCCTTCTTCACCATTTTGAAGAAGCTATGTAACTGCACTCCTAGATCTCTCTGTTTGACAGCATTTCCCTGGGCCCTACTATTAATTGTGTAAGTCCTGCCGTGGTTTGTCCTACCAAAATACAACACCTCACTAATTCCACACTAAAATGGCTAAAAGGTTGAGGCTGGCACAGATAGGAATAAACAACAGTTTAAATACATTAAAATGTAATTAACTGATTACTATCCTCTCTAGCAATGAAAATGTCATTTTTCAAACTTAGTATCACATTCCTTCAGAAGAAAATTAGTTTTGGCAATTTTCAAATACTTAAAAATTGTATTAACTTTTTTTCACTCTATTAATTCTATGTGTTTCCCTTTTCTATTTTGCTATCTGTATATCATTTCAATCATGCTCATATTTTCTAAATTTGCATTGCATGGTAGAGACTCAATGAAAACTCTTCAATGTGGATTGCTGAAGAGGTGCCCTGCTCCTTGGCCAGCTCTCAGACTTCACAGGTCCCCTGTTGAGACTGACGTTCTGGATCAGACACCAGTTTACAGCCAGCTTATTTCCTGAAATCTGTTTGTTGTCATCAAGCTCAACAACAAGCATTGTTCCTTTATCTCTGCTCCTCTAAGTCTGAGAAGACTGAATAAACTGGGATAGAAAAAAATCCCCCTTTCTTTACTACTGACTACAAAACCCTGCAATCATAAATTGGGACAACTTGCTGTGATTTTTTTCTAAGAAATAATTTTAAAACTTACAATTTTTAGTGTTTTCCAGGGTGTCTGATTTTTTTCAAGCCAATCAAGCAGACGTTGTTGCAATGTAGTCAATATGTACTGTGCACAGTAAACTCGCGTAAACATCAATATGGTAGCTACATTTTGTTTGATGTTGAGGAATGAAGTATTGGTCAAGACATCGAGGATACCACCCCTGCTCTTCTTTCAAATGTTGCCGTGGATTCTTTAAAAAATGTTAGAATTACTTAGCACATCCAGGATAGAGCGAAATAGAGATACCACTTCAAGGTTTATCATCTCATACTGAAGACCAGAATTCCTTCAGGACTGCAATTGAGTGTCAGCCTTTATTTCTCAAGCCCGAATGTGGGACTTAGACTCCGGTACCTTATGATTGGGAGGCGATTGGGCTACCGACCGAACCACATATAACATAATAATAAGTGCATGTTAAAATTAATACTACTAACGTTTATTTCATGAAGTCCTCTAATGTGGTACTCATTCCTAACAGGTCAGAGCAAATAATAATACTTCCAAAGTAAAATATCGCAATTGTGGTAAACCAGAAGTTAGAGAAGGCTGTTTACATTGAGTAGGAAGATGCAGAGAGAGCAACCTCTGGGCGGGGAGTTGGGGGGAAGAGATCATATGACCTTTCGGCGACATTGTAACATTCTGGTTGCTACGGTCACGGCTTGGCGTTGCTATGGTGATATTCCGGCAGTTGCACGGAAAACATTTGGTGAAGTGGTGGATTTAGGCGACGATCGCCCGCCCTCGGCTCCAGACACAGGCCAGCCGATCTTGGCGACTGCAGGTAATGGTTGGTGTGTCTGCAGTGCCTCTGGCTGAGGGGTCCTTGCTTCCCTGCAGAGAACGGGGCCAGCCATAGGCACTCAGGGAGCGAGTCTGGGGAAATAATGACAGGCTGTTTTCAGAAGAAATATCGTTGCTTACCTAATATCATGGGTGGTCTAACCTTGCGATTTCTCAAGCAGAAGTCGGAAAGTGGCACCCATTGAACCACACAGACCTCGAGAGACCCTAGATAAGCTCTGTACCCAGATGATACTACGAATTAGAGATGGGGGACGCGAACAACTGATTCGCATACGGTACTTCTTGGGCGAAGGAGGGACAATAACCTTGCCTCAAATTGTTGCCCATCAACTTCTGCTGCAATTGTGTGTGTATGATTATTGGGCCGTGAAGTTCCCCTTGCTCGATCCTCATTAAGCTTTGCAATTCACACCTAGCCAGCCCTCACAGACTGTAATGCAATAATTACGAAAGAAACTCTTTTCTGGTGACATTGATTTATTTAACTTCTCTGCATTTCTTATTTCCTATTATAAATTCTCCTGTCTTTGCCTGTAATAGACCCACATTCCACATTCAAATCTTTTCCGATTTAATTACCTAGAGAAGGTTTTACAAACGGTTTTTAAGTTTTTTTTGCTATTTTACATTTATATTCAATTATTTCTTTATCAGTCTCTTGCCCTTCTTTGCACAATTCTAAAATCCTTACTTTTTTTTCATTAGGAGGACAACTTTATATGCCTCCTCTTTTCATCTAATGCTATCTAATGCTAACTTCCCTTGTCAGCCACAGCTCTCTAGTTTTTCTCCTGTTAGGTAATTGTGCATCTATTGAAAACCAAGCATCATTCCTTCGGATATTAGCTATTGCCTATCCACTGCCAAACGTCAGAATATATTTCTCCAATCCACCACAATCAACTTGCTTCTCTTAATTTGTGCTTGTCTGCATCCAAGATGGTGGAGGCCGGTACAATTACAACATTTAAAAGGCATCTGGACGGGTACATGATTAGGAAGGCTTTAGAGGGATATGGGCCAAGTGCTGTCAAATGGGACTAGATTAATTTAGGATACCTGATCGGAATGGACAAGTTGGACCAAAGGGCCTGTTTCTGCGCTGTACATCTTTATAACGCTATGGCTCTAACTACACGTTTTTCAAACTTAACAGAACATTTTGTCATACTATGATAATTATTCCTGAAAGGTTCTTTTACAACAAGATTGTTAAACTATTAATTATTAAATAATCATTGCATAATTCTAGATATAAAATAGCTAGCGCCCTAGTCAGTGCCTTTGGTTAACTATCTCAAACTCTTTTCTATTAATCGTTCAAGATATTGATCCAGAAAATGTGGCACAGAATGGGCTTTCCATACAGCCAAACTTTGACTGTTGTTGGAGTTTCACTCATCAGGCTGTGGAATGAATTCCATCACCTTCTCTGGATCATCAATTCAGGAATGGTTAAAAGGAGGCTTTTTGGCCTGTGGTATCTGCTTTGGCCCTCAGAAGGAACAATTCAACTTGAACCATTTTCCCTGCTCAGATACTGATCCAATTTCCTTTTACAAACTTCAACTGACCTTGCCTCTAGCTCCCCTGAGGCAGTGTACTCTAGATCCAAAATACTCACTGTGAAGAAATGTTTTCCTCGTGTGAGCATAGCTTCTTTTGTCAATTACTTTAAATCCATGCCTTTTGATTCTTGATCCTTCCATTAATGGGAACAGTTCCTCTGTATCTCTTCTGTCGAGGCTAGTGAGGATGTTGAACACTTGTATCAAATTTCCTCTCAAAATTCTATTTTCCAAAGAAACTATCCCAATTTCTCAAATCTTTTTGAGTAACTAAAATTTATTTTCTGGAACTATTCATGTGAATTCTTTCTGCAACCTCTCTAGAGTCTTAAACCCAATGCCCCAAATTGAACACAATACCCTAGTTAAGGCTGACCTAGTGTTTTATACAGGTTTAACATAATTAACTTGCGGTTGTTATGCCCTGTTTAGAAAGCCAAGGGGGACATGTACTTTATTAAGCACTCCCTTAACCTATCCTACTGCCTTCAATGATTAATGTATTTAGATATCCAGATCTCCCTGATCCTGCAACCCTTTTGGAATTATACCTCTAACTCTTGATATTTTGTTTTATGATGTTTCTAAGCACCATTATGTTACAGGTATTGCACAATTATGGATTATAAACTTAATATCCTTTTCGGAGGAAAATCTACTGACCTTACATGGTTTGGCCCATATGTGGCTTTAGTCCCTCAACTTGAATGGCTCTGCTGACCTTGAGGGGGTCTGGCAAGCCAAGTAGTAGCATCAACTCTCCACAAAGGTTGTCACATGAAGGCTACATTTCAAGAATGCCCAACACTACCTTCTCAGGCAACTGAGAATGAATGTTTCCCAGTGACAGTCAAATCCTGAAAATGAATTTCTAGCAAATGAATTTGACCAAGTTAATAAGTGTATCTTTTATATTTCTTTACAGACTCAAGACATAATTAATTTACTTAAGGTATATATTACACAATTTGACATGACAGAAACATGAGGATAGAATTGGAAAGGAATGACACTTTATTTTTTTCTCGCTGAAACAAAACAAGATTTAGCAATGTTGCCATGAAATCAAATTACCACTGAAGCAGCAGTTGTGCTCACATAAAACATGTTTGTAACATGTTTCTTAGAATTCAAGCCTTGTGTGCAAGAACTCTGATTATCAGTGTTAATAGCACTATAGCACAAACATGGTTTGCAGCTATATTTCTTATTTTTTGATCAACCTGTTCCAGACTTGTTCCAACACACGTCAGGGACATTGGACTTGAACTCGGATCTGCTGGCTCAGAGATAACAACATGACCGCTGAGTCTCAAGATCCTGAAGAACTCAGCTTGTTCGGTTGCATTGTGACTCATGTGTGGGGCAGGAGGCAATTTAACTACAGCCTTTCACCCCAGTACACTATCATTGCACCACATGAGTCTCTTGCAACTGCTTTCTGTTTATTTGTATTATCTCTGTTTTTTACCATAAATTGTAGTGAATCTTAATGAGCACAGTTCCACTCTGCCCGCCCAGAGTGTGACTCAGACTGGTTATTAAGTCAAGCTAGGTTCTGTACCTAAGCTTGATTTTTACATGCATTACATTCATTCTTTCTAAGAAGGACAAACCAGGAAAGGACTAAGGCTGATTTTAACTTTTCCCTTAACTGACCAGGGACACAAGATCAGTTGTAAAACATTGATTATTTTGTTGCTGAGCTGATCTAAGTAAATTATCAGAGATAAAAACTGAATGCAAGTCCATAATGCCTGCATGGCACAGCGTGAACAGTTGGAGGAGCATTATGTTTTACACCTATCTGGCAAAGTGGAAAATTGTTCAATGTTTGTATCATCTGAAATCAGCAGGACAAACCCAACCAGGCCAATTACAGCCCCTTTAGTCTCCTCTCACTGATCAGCAAAGTGATGGAAGAGTTTGTCAGCAGTACTATCAAATGGGACTTGTAAAAGAATAATGAACTCATTGATGCTCAGTTTGGGCTCTGCCAGGGCCACTCTGCTCCTGACCTCACTACAGCTTTGATTGAAAGATGGATAAAAGAGCTGAATTCCAGAGTTGAGCTTGAGAGTGACTGCCCTTGACATCAAAGCCACATTTCACTGACTGTGGCGTCAAGGTAACCTAGCCCTAGCAAAATTGGAGTCAATAGGAGTATCCTCTGGTTGCTGTCACACCCAGTTCAAAGGAATATGATTGTGGTTGTTCAAAGTCAACCATCAGCATAACTCTGCAGGAGATGATCAGGACAGTGACATCAGCCCAACCATTTTCAGTGGTACATAAATGACCTTCCCTCCATCATAAAATTAGAACCGGGAATGTTCAATGATGAGTGCACAATGTGCAACACTTTTCTCAACATCTTCAATACTCCAGTAATCCATGCCCAAATGCAGCAAGACTTGGACAACATCCAAGCTTGATTAGCTGCAAGTAATGTTCGTGCCACATATATGATCAACTCCAGCAAAAGAGAATCTAACCATAGCCTTTTGACATTCAGTAAATTTATCATAATTGAATCCCCCAATATCAACACTTGAATCCTAGGGGTTACCATTGATCAAAAAGTGAACTGGAACCAGCCATACAAATATTGTGGCTACAATAGCAGGTCTGGCAGCAGGTGAGTAACACACGTCCTGTCTCCGCAATGACAGTCTATCATTTATGAAACACAAGTCATGAGTATGAAGGAATACTTTATACTTGCTAGTTTGAAAAACACTCAAAAGTTTGACATCTGATCTGGCACAAATATGACTGACACCCCATCCACCACCTTCAACATTCACTCTCTTCACCAATGGTAGACAATGCCAGTGGTGTGTAACAAGATTTACTGCAGCAACCTCAACTAGGCTTCTCCAGCAGCAACTTACAAACTGACAAACTGTACCATCTAGAAAGACAAGGGGATCAGGTGCATGATTACGCCACCACTTCCAAGATCTCCTCAAAGTTACTTATTATCCAGACTCAGAACTCTATCTCCATTCCTGCACTGTTTCTGGGTCAAAAAACTGACACTTTCTTCCTTGTGGGTGCTTGCATGGGTGAGAAGTAGTGAAAATAATGTAAAATCAGGTCCAGAAATAATTAAAAGGAGGAAAGAATGGCTGGATTCAGAAGGAAATTAAGGTATTTTTAAAAATTGTTATAATGTTGCATCTTTGTGTCAACTGGTAGCATTCAAGATAATTGTTAGCATTTCTTACCTCTGATTCACAAGGCTCCAGGTTCAAATTTTATTCCAGAGCCTGAATGCAAAAATCAAGGCAAGCACCCCAGTGCAGTACTGAGGAAAAACGGCACTCGACCATAAAGACCAAAAGATATAGGAGCAGAACTAGCCCATCGAGTCTCCCCATAACCTTTGATCCCCTTACTAATCAAGAACCTATCTATCTTTGAATTAAATACACTCAACGTCTTAATCTCCGCACCCTTCTGCAGCAATGAGTTCTACAAATGTAACTGTCAGTGATGCTATCTTTCACTTGAAATGTTAAACCGAGACCCCATTTTCTTGATCAGCTGGATGTAAAAGAGTCAAAAAGTTTGGCGCTGGAAAAGCACAGCTGGTCAGGCAATATTGGAGGAACAGCAAAGTCAGGAATGTGATTCCTGATGAAGAGCTTATGCTTGAAATGTCGACTGTCCTGCTCCTTGGATGCTGCCTGACCGGCTGTGCTTTTCCAGCGTCACACTTTTTGACTCTAATCTTCAGCATCTGCAGTCCTCACTTTCTCCTGGATTTAAAAGAGTCAAAGCACTATTTTGAAGAAGAGAATGGAGTTATATTTGGTATCCTGACAAACTTTTATTTTTTGTTCAACATGGCAAAAACAGATTTTCTGAGAATTATCACCTATGTACAAAATTAATGTGTTCAACATCAATCATGACTGCTCAGATACTGAAGAAATTTGTGATCATATGTAGCAAAACCTGGACAATATTCAGGCTTGTGCTAAGAAGAGCCAAGTAACATTGACAGAAAGAAACTAACTACCTTCCTTTGGCACTCCCTTAAATTACCATTACTACGATAATATCACTGGACTGGTAGCCCACAGATCCAGAGTAATCCAGACTCTTCTGAAGAAGATCACTGGACTCAAAACATTAACTCTGATTTCTCTCCACAGATGCTGGCTGACCTGCTGAGTTTCTCCAGCATTTTCTGTTTTTGAACAGAATGTGAACCTTCCTTTGCAAGGACAAAAGAGAGAGATAAGGCAATGGGGGCCTCATTGGTGCCTGTGGCTGTTCTAAGTGAGAAGTTGCATGGAACAGTACTGTCAGATTCCATCCAGTATTAGAGCTGTCAATGTGGTTAAGGGATCAGTAAATATCCTGGAAAACTTTCCTCTTGTGGTCAGGAGTACACATGAACACTCGGGCTGCTCAATTGGGGAGTAGCCACAGCTTGTGATTTTGCCTGTGGTATGTTGTTCATTTGCATGGTGATGATGACCAATGAGCAGACACAGGCACAGGATAAATCCTTCAAGTGAGCAACAGATTTTATAGCATGACGCAACCATTATTATGGAAGTCTGAGGTCAACAGACGGAGAGGCAGAGGCATAGAATCCAAGGCAGGAATGCCCCACAGTTTACAGATGCAGCTGTTGAAGTTATGTTGGAAGCAACTCATAAGAGGCAAGAGGTCTTGTTCCTGGAGAGTGGCACGTGATGACTAATAAACTAGGCTTGACTGAAAGTGACGGAAACTGACAGTAATTGCAGTGTTGTCCAGAGGTCCAGGGTGCAGTACTGAACCCTATGGTCAGGTGCAACTCTACAGCTAACAGTGGAGCTGTAGACTTGCACCTGACCATAGGGTTCAGTACTGCACCCTGGACCTCTGGACAACACTGCAATTACTGTCAGTTTCCGTCACTTTCAGTCAAGCCTAGTTTATTAGTCATCACGTGCCACTCTCCAGGAACAAGACCTCTTGCCTCTTATGAGTTGCTTCCAACATAACTTCAACAGCTGCATCTGTAAACTGTGGGGCATTCCTGCCTTGGATTCTATGCCTCTGCCTCTCCGTCTGTTGACCTCAGACTTCCATAATAATGGTTGCGTCATGCTATAAAATCTGTTGCTCACTTGAAGGATTTATCCTGTGCCTATGTCTGCTCATTGGTCATCATCACCATGCAAATGAACAACATACCACAGGCAAAATCACAAGCTGTGGCTACTCCCCAATCCCCAGTTCCCAGGGATCATGACAGAGAAAGAATTTGAGCTCCTGACCCTACGTAGAATATCCTGCCTGCAGAGCCAAACAGCCTGCCTCCATTCAGACATGAAGAATGATATATTAAGTGAGGGGCTAGAAGATTACGAGGATTCCTTGTCCCATACGCCAGGATGTTCCACTGTATTCAGGCTCTTGGCCCAGGGCTTGTTCACGTCTGTCTGCTTTTCTTGTTTATTTCCCTTTTTACTTTTGCTCTGTTTTCTTCTTCTTGTTTTTCTCTTTACAACCCTCTTACAGCATTACTCACCATCAAACCAGCAGACAAGGGGGGTACAGTGGTAATTTGGCACACTGACCTCTACAATGCTGAAGCCAGGTGCCAACTCGAAGAAATACTGGCCTCATTCCTGATGAAGGGCTTTTGCCTGAAATGTTGATTTTCTTGCTCATCGGATACTGCCTGACCTGCTGCCTGACCTGACGTGAATAACTTGTAAACAAACCTAACATCTTCAATCTGATCCATACATAGCACTACACTAATCTTCACTCTAATCTCCGGCATCTGCAGTACCCACTTTCGCCTCTTACATCATTATTGGCAGGGTGAGAGTGGGACCAGCCTGCAAAACATGTGCGACAGAGTTGGCTCTTCCCAACAATTGATGGTGGCATCGGCAGCAGGAGAGGCAATGGGTCTTCCTGTGGGGAATTGGTTAGGACTGGGCCACGCACTGCCCCAGATCCATGGCCAGTTCCAGCTCTGGCGCTGAGTTTGCAGAGGCTGTAGCACCAGGGGTGGAGGAGCCTGGAGCAAGGACCCCAGCAACTGATGATCGATGGTAGCATCTGGAGGAGCGTCAGAGGCATGGCAGGAGGCATGAGATTAGGCCCATGGCTCCAGCTCAGACACAGCGTTGCAGGAATGATGGCAAGTGTGGAGGTGGGCCCGTAACCGAGACCCTCAAGCCCATTATACGGCTACCAAGCAGCAAACGCAAGAATAGCAGAGGATAACAAGAAGAAGAGGGAAAGATGAACTCTGCAGTAAAATCTTGCATTTTATTAAATGTTTCAAGACGGCGCCAGAGCATGGCGACACTTTGCATTTTGCACATGAAAGAAACATTTCATTGTATTTTTATATCCATGTGACAATAAATCTATATCTAATCTCATATAGATGAGTAGGGGACAAAATAAAGGAGAAGTTTGAAACAAAAATAACATTTTCAGTGATTAACAGAGAACATAAAGTACCTTTCATATCAATGGGAAGATTGATCATGTTTGTTTTCATCTCAGAATATAGAATACAGCTATGAATTAATACTATGAATTGTTGGTGACCTCCACTAAAACTTCATCTTGATTTTGAAAAAGGTAGATAACAATTTTCAAGTCTTGAGAAGAAAGAAGAAATTTGTAAAGTTACAATCTAATAATTTTCAATGCAACATCTCTTCAATAACGATTGTAAGACCTCTCTACTTCATTAAAGACAGAAGACCTCAAGGTACAATGAGGCCTAATGGCTCCATTGATAGCATTCCTGCTACTGAACAGGATTGCTCTGATTCCCAAGTCTCATTCCACAATATGTTGCAGTAGAAGGAGTGTCCACATGGCTCTGTAGAAGCTATTAATGAGTCTGGAGAATTCTTCCAGCATTCTGCAAATGGAGTGTACAGAAATACAAAACAAAGGTGAGCATTTGCTTAAGTTTTTGACATTTCATTCAATATAGACTCTTGACTGGTGCCTACAGTTTAGGCTGTAGCAGTTTTCAGGACTGTAGAAAAAGCAGATCTATGTTTCAATTACATCTAGAGACACAGTATTTTATTTTAGCGTAACCAGCTCAGCAGAAAACCAATAGGTTTTCACTTTGCTCAAATGTTCCTTTCCAGTATGGTGGAATACATGCAGGAAGAATGCTTGTCTTTAAGCAAAGATGAAAGTGAAATAAAGGATTAAATACACAGCTAGAGAAATGGTTCTTGTTACTAGTTCCATTTCTGGAACTGGTGTACAGAAAGGATGAGCTTCATTTGAACAAACCTAGAACAATGCCCTTATTAGGAAAGTTACTAGTGCCAGGGATTCACGTATCAGTGGAATCAAACTGGGGTGTAGGGACTCTGGAATATGAAACCCTGTATCCTGAATCTGCAATCTCTAGTAATTTTTATTCATTCACAGACTCCTCGTAGCCAAAATATGTATATTGCTAGTTAAGTTCAGTTTCTGGTCAATGGTAACTGCAAAGATATTGATTATTTTAGAATTCAGTGGTGGTAATGCCATTGGATATCATGGGAAGATGGTGGGATTTGTTCTTGTTGGAGATGGTCATTTCCGGGCACTTATGTGGTGTGAACATTAGCTGTCACTTATTAACCCAAGCCTGAATATTGTCCAAGTCTTGCTTGATTTTAACGTGGATTACTTCAGAATCTGAGGAGTTACAAATGGTGCTGAACATTGTGCAATCATCAGAGAACGTCCCCACTTCTGACTTAATGATGGAGGGAAGGTCATTGATGAAGCAGCTGAAGATGGTTAGGGCAGGACACTATATGCTCCAGAGGTTTGCGCAGGCTAATTAGAAAATATCTATTCTAAGGAACTCCTGCAGTGATGTTCTATGGCTACATGATTGATCTCCAATACCCATAACCATTTTCCTTTGTGCTAATTGTAACTTCAGCCTGTGACAAGTTCTCTCTCTAATTCTCACTGACTCCAGTTTTGCTCGGCCTGTAAGGCACACTTGGTCAACAGCTGTCTTGAGGTCAAAGGCATTCACTATTCACTTCCCGTCTTGAGTTCAGCTCTTTTTCCCTTGCTTGGATCAAGGCTGTATGAAGGTCACGAGCTGAATGGCCCTAATGTAACTCAACTGAATATCAGTGAACAGGTTTTTGTTGAGTAAGTGCTGCTAGCACTGTCAATGACACCTTCAAACACTTTGCTGATGATTAAGAATAAAATAATGGGATGGTAATTGTCAACTGGAATTGTCCTGCTTTTTGTGCATTGAACATACCTGGGCAATTTTTCACATAGTTGGGTAGGTGATAGCATTGTAACAATATTGCAACAGCTTACTTATGAAGGGTGAAGCTTGCTATCGTGTTAAAGTCTTAAGTAGCATTGCCAGAATGATGTCAGGACTCATAGACTTTGATGCATCCAGTGCTTTAAGTTGTTTACTGAAATCACATATTTGACTCAAATTAGCTGAATGCTGGCGTCTGTGATCCTCATTATTCATTTGGTACTTCTGGTTGAGGATTGGTGCAAATGCTTCAGACTTGCCTTTTTTTCACTGGAGTGCTGAGAAACCTCATCATTGAGGATTGGGATATTCAGGGAGTTGTTTAATTAATCACTGCCATTCTCAACTGAACGTAGCAGGACTGCAGAGCTTGGATTTAATCTATTGGTTGCAAATCACTTTGTTCTGTCAATCACTTTCTGCTAAGATGTGGAAGTGCTGGTGTTGGACTGGGGTCGACAAAGTTAAAATTCACACAGCACCAGGTTATAATCCAACAGGTTTATTTGGAAGTACTAGCTTTCAGAGCGCTGTTCCTTCATCAGGTAGTCATGGAGCAGGATCATAAGATTCAGAATTTATAGCAAAAGTTTACAGTGTCATGCAACTGAAAACGATATATTGAACAAACCTAGATTGCTGTTAAATCTTTAGAATGGGTTGCAGGTTTTGATTAATTAATATAAATCCCAGAACTTCTTTTAAGTAACATTCTTGACACAGTCAATACAGGCAGTCAATCCATATAACATTTTATAAGTTCCTACTTTGGAAATAGAACCAATCTGATTCAAGATTGGGATACAGACAGACTCTAACCTTACACCTTTAATGCATTGTTTGAGCTGAGATGTCATTTTTTAAAATAAGTCACAACCTGGTATTGTGTGATTTTTAACTCTTTGCTAATGCTGTGTTGCAGCTTTATCAGATTGACACCTCATTTGTTTTTACTAATGCCTGATGCTGCTCCAGGCATGTCCTCCTGCCCTTTTCATTGAGCCAGGGTTGATCTCTTGGCTTTTTGGTAATAGTAGAATATGGGATATGCCGACCTATGCATTGGAATATAAGACTTCCAATTGCCCATAGCCGGCAACAGCCTCGCTTCACTTGGAGGTCGCCACTGATGATGTTACCTAGCCAGGTAATGAAACGTCTGGATATCAAACCTACAGCTCAGCGAGCAAACCTACACGCTGCCCATAGATCCTCAGGGATGCCAAGTCTTGAGTTACTGGATCTGTTTGAAGTCTATCTTATTTAGCATGGTGATGGGGTCACAACACGATGTAAGGTATTCTCAGTGAAGGCAGCTCTTTCATAAGGTCCCTCACTTTTATCAATATAGATATGGGTAGATGCATCTGCACCAGGCAGATTTTTGAGAATGAGGTCAAGTATATTTTTCCCCCCTTTTAGTTCCCTCACCACCTGCTGCATACCCAGTCTAGCAGCGATGTCCTTTAGGACCCGACCAGCTTGATCAGTAGTGCTGCTGGTGAGTCACTCTGAATTGAAATTCCTGACTCAGAATACATTCTGTATCCTTGCTCTCGACAGTGCATCCTCCAAGCAGTGTTCACATGGAGGAGTACTGAATCATCAGCCATGTAGGGTAGGCGAGATGGTAATGATTAGGTTTCCATGCTTGTATTTGATCTAATGCTGTGAGATGGGGTCCAGTGTCAATATTAAGGACTCTCAAGGCAACTCCCTCCTGTCTGTGTACCATTGTCCAATCACCTCTGGAGGGGTTCTGTCTTGTTGATGGTATAGTGTTGTCTGGGACAATACCTGCAAGGAATAATTCCATGAGTATGATTTTTATCAGGCTGTTGTTTGACTGGTTTGAGGGATAGCTCTTTCAAGTTTAGAACAAGCTCCCACGTGTTTATGGGGAGGACTTTGCAGGATCAACAGGGCTGCGTGTCAATGTTAGTTTAAGTGCCTTGGTTAATATCAGGTGACCTACTCAACGTTGGTCTGGCCCCTGGTTTAAAAAGGAGAATTCTGAATGCATATCAGATTTACCTGCATGCACTGAGAATCATTTCATAGACAGACAACAGAGATCACAGTAGAATCCATTGCCATTTTTCAGAGAAATTGTCAACAAATATTTAATGCAATGTAGCTGTCCCTACCCCTAATGTGGCACCTTGGAAATCTGCTCCCATTCCTTTGAAAGAGATACCTTATCAGTCAGTGCATCCAAAGTGAATGCTTTGACCACAAGCTTGATCCTATCACTTTTTCTGTTGTTTTCAGAAACAGCAGCCAGAGAACAAGAAATTATCCAGTGTAGAAATAGGCCCTCTGGGAGTTGGAGCTCTGCATTACTCAGAATATTCAGTACTCTGTCTTGTTAGTAATATTACTTTAAAGAATTTCACCCGGTAGGTGGAGTTAACCTCTTCAAAATGCAACATAACAGCAGATAGAAATACTACCAATGAAATGTAATTTGATGCCTACATTTAGATTTGTGATTGCTTAAGCAACAGTTTAAGATACATTTATGCTTCTATGTTTATATATTTATGGGTTTTTTTCTATCAGGAAAGTGATTAAACATATTTCTTGAACCCTAAGGATAATAATTCTCATCAGTAAAGTTCGTCTATGCATGATAACTTAATGTCTTCATACAACATTACACAGAAATTTAACTCATAGATTCATAGTCATAGAATCATACGGCATGGAAACAGACCCCTTTGGTCCAATCAGTCTGCACCAACCATGTTTGAGGAGAAAGTGAGGTCTGCAGATGCTGGAGATCAGAGCTGAAAATGTGTTGCTGGAAAAGCGCAGCAGGTCAGGCAGCATCCAGGGAACAGGAGAATCGAAGAAGGGCTTATGCCCGAAACGTCGATTCTCCTGTTCCCTGGATGCTGCCTGACCTGCTGCGCTTTTCCAGCAACACATTTTCAGCTGCACCAACCATGTTCCCAAACTAAACTAGTCCCACCTGCCTGTTCTTGGCCCGTATCCCTCCAAATTTTCCTATTCGTAAACTTATCCAAATATATTTTAAATGTAACTGTACCTGCATCCATCAGTTTTTCTGGCAGTTCATTCCACATGAACCACTCCCTGTATAAAAAAGTTACCCCTCGGGGGTAACTCCTTTTTAAATCTTTCTCCTTTCACCTTAAAAATATGCCCCCAGTTTTGGAATCCCCCCACCTTTGTCATTCATTTTATCTATGACCCTCATGATTTTATAAACCTCAATAGGGTCACCCCTCAAACTCTGAAAGCTTCAGTGAAAATGTTCCAGTTTTTCCAATCTATTTTTATATCTCAAACAATTTTTTATATTCCTGGCAACGTCCTGGTATATCTTTTTTGAACTTGATCTGGTTTAAGTAGGTTGAAATAGGTGCATGAAAATGGCACATGCAGCAATGCAGTGGATGTACATTAAATCTGCCAGTTGGAATTTCTCTTCATTAAAGTCTTAGTTATCTAAGGACCTTAGAATAAAAATGGGGAGTAGTCCATATTGCACAACTTTGAATTTATAAACACATTGAAAATTTCTGTCGGTGAACATATGTTGAACACATGGCCGGGGTTTCCCATTCTTAACGTAGGAAGGTGAGTGAGCTGCTCATCAAGTGTTCATGTTCATGTTCATGTTCACATTCCCATCACACTCAAGCCTTCTCTGTCCCTTGCAGGAGAAGGTGATGCACAGCAAGGAGGGGCCCAGACTGGAAGGGAGCTTCCTGATGTTTGTATCCTCACTGGTTTGGAGGAAGATGTGATCCAGCTGGCAATGAAGAACAAGGTCAGTTCTGGTCAGCGGAGAGATTGGAGTGGCAGAAACCAGTGAGGAACATTGTTGTCTGCTATGCTCAGAAGTGCAGCCAGTCTCAGTGCAAAGGTTACTGCTTCTTCACCAACTGTTTCTCTTTCTTCTCTTGATGAGGTATAAATGGTCAACAGTGAAACAGAAGAGAGCACAGAGGACAAAGCATGTGACACCCCAGAGGGTGAACCAGCCATGTATTCACCTCCACTCTCCAAGAACACAGATGCAGTTACCTCAGGGGGTACATTAGCTATCTTAAACTTGAGGACTCAGTCTGGTGAGCACATCATTAGTAGATGTCTGCAGCCAATGCTGGAAGAAACATTTGAAGTCTGTGATACTTAGAAGACAACAGAGACCAGATGTTGTTGAACCCCATGCAGAAGATATGCCACTGGACCTGATCATAATTGACATGTCCAACGTGCAGACACAGGCAGGGGAACATCAGGCAGGGATGCCACAGCTCCTACCAGACTGGACTGAAAGATGGAGACATCTGTCCATCTTCCTTCTTCTGTGATGGTTCCAACATGTGAGCATTTGGCTACCTTCATGGGAAGGGTGGCCTTGGAGATCCAGGTGTCGCAAGATGCTCAGTAGTTGAAAACATCAAGTGCAAGTAATAAGCCAAAGGGTTACTTCTAGTTGGAGGGAGCGAAAGGCAAGGGTCTGTGGAGCATAGAGATGACACCTGTAGACATGGATGCAAAGGTGATGGGAGAAGAGTTCTGTTTTGTTCCAATACATCATTGTTGACAGAGCCTTCAGCCATTTTGACCCATTTCTCACACTTCTCCTTTCACTCCTCATCGTCCTACACAGAACAATGAAAGGATTCTTCTTGTCATCTCTTTCCACTCCTCAGGCTTCTTTGTTCAAGGATCATCTCCACCATTTCTGCTACCTCCACTTCCATGCCACAACCAAGCATATCTTTCCCTCCCTCCCCTGTCAGCAGTTCACAGGGACCTTTCCCTTTACAATAGCCTGGTTCACTCTTTCCTCATTCCTAACCCCTCTTGATCTACTTCCACCCCAGTGCCTTGCCATGCAATTGCAAAACATATAACACTTGCCCATTCACCTCCTCCCTTTTCACTGTTCAAGGCCTCAAATAAACATTCCAAGTGAAACAGCAATTTACTTGGATTCCTTTTCACAACAACTTCGAAACATGAACACTGGCCTCCATTTTGATTACACCCTTCCCCTTCTGTGTTCTGTTTGCATGGGTTTTCTATCACAGAACCGACAATTTTCTGGTGTTCACACCAAATTAACCATCATTTTACAGCTCCCTTCAGTTCCAAAGTAGAATCATATTGAATGTGAAACGTTAACTTTACTTCTCTGCCACCAGACGCTGTTGGAATGGTTGAGATAATACAGCACTTTGTTCCTATGGTGTAGAAATTGAGGGCTGCAATCACCTGTAAGGCACCTAGAGTGGGATTTTCTCCTAGTCTTTGTAGTCATTGGTGTTTGCACAGCAGCTGGAACAAGTAGAAGACATTGACCCAGCATATTGAGACTTCATTGACACTGATATGACATTAATCTGTTGCAGGCAGATAGCAATTTTGATCCCTGTTGACTTGACTTCAATTGGCCCTCTTGTGCAAGCTGTTGTACCTTGGAGGCTGATCCACAACTTGTTCCCGCTTCTCAAGTTGCTAATATTACTGCTGTTGCTGTTGCTGCGGTGGATGCCTGCACTTTCTTCTGAGAAGTATGGGTGACCAGAAAAATGGAAAGGATAGTTAATGTCATCTTGATCCTTTTGGGAGAATTGTGAAGACAGCAGATAGCAATATTTCTCTGCTGCCTTCTCCCAGCCATCATGTATTCCAGTGGAAACTGCATTCTATACAGCTTCAAGGGGCAACAATGACATTTGCATGTTGGTAGGCTATACTACCTGGGGTACTGAAAGAATGGTGAGAGTGGGTTTGCTCATTGGAATTCAAGTCCCAATATTACTCCTGCCCCAACATCCTACTGTTTCTGTGACCCTCCATCATCCCCTCCTTGAGATGCCAGTAATCACCGTCACCATTGAGACGCCTGAGCTTTCCCCCAGAGCCCCTCACAGTTGAGGTCTCACTGCCTCTGCTGAGCCTTGACCCTGCCTCAATCGGATGAAAGTGAGGACTGCAGATGCTGGAGATTAGAGTTGAGAGTGTGGTGCTGGAAAAGCACAGCAGGTTAGGCAGCTCCTCGGATGCTGCCTGACCTGCTGTACTTTTCCAGCACCTCCCTCAGTTGGAGCCTTCTGGCATTCCTTGAAGCCCACAACAAAACTTTATGGTCCCTGCCCTGACCATATCACTGAGCAGAACTGCAACCACTCCCCCATTATTGTGGTCATTCCCTCCACTTTGTCAAACCTCCCATCTTGATCCCCAGACATGAATTGGCCTCAGCTTCAATGTCATCCTGAGCAGATGCTTCAGCACACCTAACTGACGGCAGGCTAACATCTTTGAAACACACTGGCCCCAGAGTGAGATACCAGACTCACAGTACTGCTGAACACAGACACTTATCCTGGAAGCTTGTCATGGTTGCCAGCAATCCTCAGTCAAAACTTTCCAAACATAGTTTGGGACTGCCATAGTGTTAAGGGTTTAGATGGAGAGGAATTTGTTAAGTGTGTACAAGAAAATTTTCTGATTCAGTATGTGGATGTGACAACTAGAGAAAGTGAAAATCTTGACCTACTCTTGGGAAATAAGGCAGGGCAGGTGACTGAGGTGTCAGTGGGGGAGCACTTTGGGGCCAGCGACCATAATTCTATTAGTTTTGAAATAGTGATGGAAAAGGTTAGACCAGATCTAAAATTTGAAGTTCTAAATTGAAGGAAAGCCAATTTTGATGGTAGCAGGCAAGAACTTTCAAAAGCTGATAGGGGGCAGATGTTCACAGATAAAGGGACAGCTAGAAAATGGGAAACCTTCAAAAATGAGATAACAAGAGTCCAGAGACAGTATATTCCTGTTAATTTGAAAGGAAAAGCTGGTAGGTGTAGGGAATGCTGGATGACTAGAGAAATTGAGGTTTTGGTTAAGAAAAAGAAGGAACCATATATCAAGTACTGACAGGAGAGCTTGAGTGGATACTTAGAAGTGTATAAAGGCAGTAGGAGTATACTTAAGAGGGAAATCAGGAGGGCAAAAAGGGGACATGAGATAGCTTTGGCAAATAGGGTTCAGGAGAATCCAAAAGGATTTTGTAAATACATTAAGGACAAAAGGGTAACTAGGGAGAGAATAGGGCCCCTCAAAGATCAGCAAGGCGCCATATGTGTGGAACCACAAGAGATGGGGGAGATAATAAACGAGTTTACTCTAGAGAAGGACATGGAAGATATAGAATGTGGGGAAATAGATGGTAACATCTTGAAATCTGTCAATATTACAGAGGAGGGAGTCCTAGATGTATTGAAATGCATAAAAGTGGATAAATTCTCAGGACCTGATTAGGTGTACCCTAGAACCCTGTGGGAAGCTAGGAAAGTGATTGCTGAGATATTGTATCATTGATAGTCACAGGTGAGGTGCCAGAAATCTGGAAGTTGGTGAACGTGGTGCCACTATTTAAAAAACGTGGTAAGGATAAGCCAGGGAACTATAGACCAGTAAGCCTAACTTTGGTGGTGGACATGTTGTTGGAGGGAATCCTGAGGGACAGGATTTACATGTATTTGGAAAGGCAAGGACTGCTTAATGATAATCAGCATGGGTTTGTGCGTGGGAAATCATATTTCACGAACTTGATTGAGATTTTTAAAGAAGTAACAAAGAGGATTGATGAGGGCAGAGCGGTACGCGTGGTCCATATGGACTCCAGTAAGAGATTTGACAAGGGTCCTCATGGTAGACTGGTTAGCAAGGTTGGATCTCATGGAATACAGGTAGATTTAGCCATTTTGATACAGAACTGGCTCGAAGTTAGAAGACAGATGGTGGCGGTGGAGGGTTGTTTTTCTGACTGGAGGCTTGTGACCAGTGGAGTGCCACAAAGATCAGTGCTGTGTCCACTGCTTTTGGTCATTTATATAAATTATTTGGATGTGAACATAGGAGATATAGTTAGTAAATTTGCAGATGACACCAAAATTGGAGGTGTAGTGGACAGCGAAGAAGGTTACCTCAGAGTTCAATGTAATCTTGATCAGCTGGCCAATGGGCTGAAGAGTGGCAGATAGAATATAACTTTGATAGATGTGAGGTGCTGCATTTGGGAAAGGCAAATCAGAGCAGGACTTACACATTTAATGGGAAGGTCCTTGGAAGTGTTGCTGAACAAAGAGACCTTGGACTGCAGGTTCATAATTCCTTGAAAATGAAGTAACAAATAGATAGGATAGTGAAGAAGGCATTTGGTATGCTTACTTTATTGGTCAGAGCATTGAGTATAGGAGTTGGGAGATTATTTTGCGACTGTACAGGACATTGGTTAAGCCACTTTTGGAGTATTGTGTGCAATTCTGGTCTCCCTCCTATTGAAGGATGTTGTGAAACTTGAAAGGGTTCAGAAAATATTTACAAGGATGTTGCCAGGATTGGAGGATTTGAGCTATAGGGAAAGGCTGAATAGGCTGGGACTGTTTTCCCTTGAGCGTCAGAGGCTGAGGGGTGACCTTAGAGGTTTATAAAATCATGAGGGGCATGGATCGGATAAATGGATAAAGTCTTTTCCCTGGATGGGGGAAGTCCAGAGGTAGAGGACATTAGTTTAGGGTGAAAGGGAAAAGATTTAAAAGGGACCTAAGGGGCAACCTTTTCACACAGAGGGTGGTGCATGTAAGGAATGAGCTGCCAGAGGAAGTGGTGGAGGCTGGTACAATTACAACATTTATAAGATATCTGGATGTGTATATGAGTAGTAAGGGTTTAGAAGGATACAGGGCAAATACTGGCAAATGGGACTAGATTAGATTAGGATATCTGGTCGGTATGGACGAGTTGAACTGAAGGGTTTGTTTCCATTGCTGTATATCACCATGATTCTATGACTGTATAAGTGAAGGATATGTTCTTTGCTCAGGAGGTTCCACTAGTAGGTAAGGGCAGCCTCCAATACCTGTCCAGCAGCTTGGAAACAGTTAACTAGGTAATCATTGCACAAGTGTTAAGATGTTGTCCAGATAAGGAGTGAGGAATTGAATGTTAGGCAACTCACTAGCAGTCGTAACTTGTTTTATTCTGACTCTTGTTCTCCTAGGATGAGGGTCAGGTATTCAGGGAAATGGACGTAATCGGCGCAGCTGTAATTTTTGTTGCAGGTTGAGGGTGTCCCAAGTGAGTAAGTTGGCAGCACAGAGGTCATACAGGATTAGCAGTTTCAGAGATTAGGGTCATTTAGAGTGAGTGAGAGAAAAAGTTAAAGTGGTAGAGCATGGCCTTTCATGGGAGGTGCATGCTGTAGCCGTGATAGAGTATGTCTGAGGCATAAGGAAGAAAAGATTGTAACACATACACTGGTAGAGTGGAGAAGGACATAAGCCTTCTTCCAACATGCTGGCCATTCCCCAGACAGCTGAGTTTGCACTGACTCATGTGACAACCTTGGTGCAGGCTGGCATGGTCTGGCATCATGGCCTTCTTTTCTGGTCCTGGAGTTAGGGTGGGCCGCAGTGGGGAGAAGAGGATATCCTACCTGGACGCTAACCTATCTGGCTAGCCCTCCAGGTTCCTAACCCAAGTGGGGCACCAAATTTCCCTTGTCTGCCATATCATGGGCAAACTCCATGAACCGTGCATTGTAGCTCTAGACTGATGGTGCATGTCTGGCTGCAGGTGGCATCAGGAATGCCAGTGAATTCCAGGATATTCCAGTTGTGGCACATTGTTCCAAGAATGGCACGTGATAAGATGGGCTAAAATCAAACATTAGGACTGCCATAGCAGCAGCTACCAAGGAGCAAGAAGGCGGAGATGGCAAGTTAGGTAGTGTTCAGGCTCCTGTCCCATCCACTCCCTTTCAGCTGACTGGCCACATCCTTCTCTTTGTTTTATTGTTTCTTATCATTTGTTATTATTTCTTAATTTCACTTTTTGTATCAAATTCAACCTTCCTTCCTGTTGTGACTGAGCTGTGGCAGTTTCAGTTGACATCACTCAGTACTCGGCAGTTTTGGTGGGCCCGTCCTTGGTAGTTTCAGCATGCCAACTAGTCCTTGGCAGCTTTGACAGGCAGCCAATTCTTGGCAGCTTTGAGAGGCCACCGGTTCTCAGCAGTTGTACAGGACCTAGTCCTCGGAAGTTGGAGAAGGGCTTGGTCTTCAGCAATGGCCAGTTTGTGAAACCAAGAGGCCGTGGAATGAACAAAAATTTATATTTGTCTTAACTTGGTCTCATTTTTTAAATGTGTAATTTATGTAATTAAATAGCTCTGTTTTTGTGGTGACTTATACACATTTTACTGTATTTTCACAAATTTAAGTAACAATAAATTTCTATCTATCCATTTATCAGGGTATGTAGTTCATGAGACAAATTTGCTAAGATAACAGCAAGAAATCTTGCTCAATGAGAACCATCCAAAACAAAATAACAAAACTTGCACTTGGTCAGAAAGGTGAAAGATTCAGCCCATTTGTGTCTGTTTATTAGAGAGAGAACAAAAAGAAAACAGAAACAGGTATGAATGCAAAGAATAAGCAGTCTTACATGAATGGCTTGTGACTTATGAGAGGATGCATTTAAAGATTTACACCTTAAACATACTGCAGGTATTCTGCAAATATTAACACAAGATTTATTTTATAGTTCCAGAGTGACCAGTCATCAACTGAAGGAGAATAATGGCTGACAGTAAAATCCATGACCAATCTGGTAGGCGTTTTTAATGTTTATTAAGTCATGTATATAATTTTAATGGAATAAACAGTTTGCAGTGAAATAAATTACTGCTGGAAGAAGTAAATCTGTTAAATATCACAATATGTTTTTAAAAATCACACTATTTAGTTATTTGTAAACTATTATTATTGCCATCATTACCAAAATATATTCTAATTATCATATTTTGCCTATCAAGCTATATTTATATATTCATTAAATGATGATGGATTAATACTAACAGAGGGATTTCAATATTAAGCAAATTGCCAGTGGCGTTGGAGAAATGGTACTGTGCTTTCAATAAAAATGAAGTTGTTACAACAAAAATATTACATGGAGAATCCTTCAGCTTCTTGGTATTTCTAAAACAAACTGAAAATCAGAACGGAACTGGCTGGAGGTTTTACCTTTATGCTTTCTTTTAATTGGCAAACTGTCCATGAGAAAACGTTTCTTGAGTACATTTATGCAACAATGTTGGTTATAGTATTCACTATTTTTTCCTACATTTACAGTTTTAATCTTTTTGAAGATTGTCAGGCAAACAGAAAACAGAGAATAGGCTTAAATAGGTCTCTTTCAGGTTGGCAAAATGTAATGAAAGTTGTACCACAGGGATTGGTGTGGGATCCTCAACTGTTTACAACTGATATGTGGCGTAATTGATATGTGGAGCTTGTTCAAGGAGCAACTATTGAGTGTCCTTGATAAGTATGTACCCGTCAGGCAGGGAGGAAAGGGTCGTGTGAGGGAGCCGTGGTTTAATAAGGAATTGGAATCCCTTGTTAAAGGGAAGAGGGCGGCCTATGTAAAGATGAGGCGTGAAGGTTCAATTGGGGCGATTGAGAGTTATAAGGTAGCCAGGAAGGACCTGAAGAGAGAGCTAAGAGCAGCAAGGAGGGGACATGAAAGGTCCTTAGTTGGTAGGATTAGGGAAAACCCTAAGGCTTTCTATAGGTATGTCAGGAATAAAAGAATGACTAGGGTAGGAATAGGTCCAGTCAAGGATAGTAGTGGGAAGTTGCGTGTGGAGGCTGAAGAGATTGGGGAGACACTGAATGAATACTTTTCGTCAGTATTCAATCAGGAACAGGACATTGTTGTCAATGTGAATAGAGTAGAATTAAGTAGAATGGATGGCTTTGAGGTATGTAGAGAAGAGGTGTTGGAAATTCTGGAAAGGGTGAAAATAGATAAGTCCCCTGGGCCTGATGGCATTTATCCTAGGATTCTCTGGGAAGCAAGGGAGGAGATTGCAGAGCCATTGGCCTTGATTTTTATGTTCTCATTGTCTACAGGAGTAGTGCCAGAAGATTGGAGGCTAGCAAATGTGGTTCCCTTGTTCAAGAAGGGGAGTAGGGATAACCCTAGTAACTATAGGCCGGTGAGTCTCACTTCTGTTGTGGGCAAAGTCTTAGAGAGAATTGTAAGGGATAGGATTTATGAACATCTGGATAGGAATAATGTGATCAAGGATAGTCAGCATGGTTTTGTGAAGGGCAGGTCGTGCCTCACAAACCTTATCGAATTCTTTGAGAAGGTGACTAAGGAGGTGGACGAGGGGAAAGGATTTTAGTAAGGCGTTTGATAAGGTTCCCCATGGTAGACTACTGCAAAAAATACGGAGGTATGGCATTGAGGGTGAGTTGGAGGTTTGGATTGGGAGTTGGCTGGCTGGAAGAAGACAGAGGGTAGTAGTGGATGGCAAAGGTTCATCTTGGAGTGCCGTTACTAGCGGTGTTCCGCAAGGATCTGTTTTGGGACCATTGCTGTTTGTCATTTTTATAAATGACCTGGAGGAGGGGTTAGAAGGTTGGGTGAGCAAGTTTGCGGATGATACGAAAGTCGGAGGAGTTGTAGACAGTGAGGAAGGATATGGCAGGTTACAGCGGGATATAGATAAGCTGCAGAACTGGGCAGAAAGGTGGCAAATGGAGTTCAATGTAGCTAAGTGTGAGGTGATTTACTTTGGTAAGAGTAATAAAAAGATGGGGTACTGGGCTAATGGTCGGATACTTGGTAGTGTGGATGAGCAGAGGGATCTTGGTGTCCATGTACACAGATCTTTGAACGTTGCCACCCAGGTAAATAGTGCGGTGAAGAAGGCATATGCCGTACTGGCTTTTATTGGTAGAGGAATTGAGTTCCGGAGTACTGAGGTCATGTTGCAGTTGTATAAGACTCTGGTGCGGCCGCATCTGGAGTATTGTGTGCAGTTTTGGTCGCCATATTATAGGAAGGATGTGGAGGCACTGGAACGGGTACAGAGGAGGTTTACCAGGATGTTGCCTGGTATGGTAGAAAGATCGTATGAGGAAAGGCTGAGGCACTTGGGGTTGTTTTCATTGGAGAAAATAAGGTTTAGGGGTGACTTGATAGAGGTGTACAAGATGATTAGAGGTTTAGATAGGGTCGACAGTGAGAATCTTTTTCCACGTATGGAGTCAGTTATTACAAGGGGGCATAGCTTTAAATTAAGGGGGGGTAGGTATAGGACAGATGTTAGGGGTAGGTTCTTTACTCAGCGAGTCGTGAGTTCATGGAATGCCCTGCCAGTAGCAGTGGTGGACTCTCCCTCATTATGGGCATTTAAGCGGGCATTGGATAGGCATATGGAGGATAGTGGGCTAGTGTAGGTTAGGTGGGCTTGGATCGGCGCAACATCGAGGGCCAAAGGGCCTGTACTGCGCTGTATTCTTCTATGTTCTATGTTCTATGTTCTATGATATGCATATGACCTAGAGTTGGTTGGCTCAGTTGACTGGATGGTTGATTTGTTATAAAGTGTGATGCTAACAGTGTGGGTTCAATTCCTGCACCAGCTGAGGGGACCATGAAGGACTCTCTTTCTCAAACTCTCCTATTGCTTGAGGTGTGGTGACCCTCAGGTTAAATGACCACCCATCATTTCTCTCTAATGGGAAAGTAGCCCTATGGTCTGGTCAGAATATGATAACTTTACCTTTATGTGGAATGGAGGGGTTATTTTAGGAAGAAAAGTTGGACAGGCAGGATTTGTATACAGTGAAATTAAGAGAAACAATGAGTTGACTGAAACATGGAGAATTTCAAGGGCTCTTGAGGTGATAGATGTGAAGAAGAAGTTTCCTCTTTTAGGAAAATTTTGAACGAGGGGTCTCTGTTTTAAAATCAGAGGTCATTCACTTAGAACAGGTATGAGATGAAAAGTTCTCTTAGACAGCTGTGTGTCATTGGAACTCTCTTCCTTAAGAGGTGGTGGAAACAGAGCCATTGAATATTTTAAAATCAGAGATCAATAACATCCTGTTAAACAACAAGGTGAAAGGTTATCAAAGGTAGAGTAAGATTATGGATTTGAGGTTTCAATCAGATTATTGAATAGTAGAGCAGACTCAAGGGGCTGAATGGCACGTTCATATAAACTAGATGAGCCATTCAAATAATATGGCTCAAAAGCCGTTCAAAAGCTGGGAATGCTACAGCAAGTAATTCAGTTCCTGACTCTGCAAAACCTGTCAACTATCTGACATAGAGTGGTGTGATACTTGATAAACTGAAGCTATCATGCTGTGATACTTATATTAACTCCTGTAACATAAGGCTGAGACATGGGTCATGTGGTACTGAACAATTCAATGAACGATTATTACAGCTCATTGTATTTACTATGTACATTATGAACATAGAGACTTGCATGTCTAGGCTCAAGCTAAGCAGTTCAGATGTACCAAAGTACAGTTTTCTCAGTTGGTTATGATGCAAGAGGATGGAGCTTAAGATGGAGACCGACCTTTCAACCACTAGGTCTCAGGCCATGATATAGTGAGGACATCATGAACAGGTCCCTTAAAAGTGCATCGCACTTCTACAAGGCATAAGTCGAAGTGTGATGGAATACTCTTCACTTGCCTAGATGAATACAAACATTCAAGAAGCTGAACCCTTCCAGCAACAAGTAGCTGAATTGATACACACCCAATCCGCAGCCTCTAACATTCACTCCTTTCACCACTGATGCCCAATGGCAGCAATGCATACCATTTACAAGATGCATTGCAGTAACTCAGCAATGTTTGTCGACTGTACTTTCTAAACTTGTGACATCTACCCCATTGAAGACCGACCTTTCAACCACTAGGTCTCAGGCCATGATATAGTACATGGTAAAGGACAGCAGATACGTGGGCACACCACAACCTGAAAATTCCCCTCCAAGCCACTCACCTTTTGACTTGGAAATATATTGCCATTCCTTCAGTGTTGCTGGGTCAAAATTCCTGGAACTCCCTAACATTACAGTGGGCTAACTACAGCACATGGACTGCAACAGTCAAAAAGGTCGCTCACTACCACCTTCTTTTGGCCGATTGACAATAAATGCCAGTGCCACTCGCATCTCACATTTTAAAAAAGTCAATCAATTTAGATGGGCAGAAGCATCTGTTCATCAACTATTTAAATTATTCTCAAATGCCCAGTCCAATACAATCCAATGAAATCGAGAAGCACTAGAAATTATGATTGTAACAATAAATAGTTCTAAATTTTTCATCAACTGTCAAACATTATGGAGATTTCTTCCAATTTACCATTTGCAACAAATTGTAAATGGTGTTCACAAGGATTTTGCATATGATTCTGCTGCAAATAGTGGTCAGAGCAAATTATTCTCCTTCATTAAATTCTAAGCCTGAACTGACACAAAATTAATAGGAATGGATGACCTCTAATAATAAAGACACGGGGCTTAATATACTTATGCAGTTCAGTGGACTACAACTGTAGTTTTGTCAAAAGTCCACAGGAACTTTTGCAAACTCCATTGGAGTCTTTCTGAAAGATATCAGGGATTGTGACTATGGTGCAAACAGTATTTCAGGGCCATCGCCTGTGAGACAATAAACCAAATAAACTCAAACTTTACATGGTAAAAACAAGGACTGCAGATTCTGGAAACCAGAGTCTAGATTAGAGTGGTGCTGGAAAAGCACAGGAGGTCAGGCAGCATCCGAGGAGCAGGAAAATCGACGTTTCGGGCAAAAACCCTTCCAATATCCACGAACTTTAACTCCCTGCAGTGCAACCTGCGACCCACACAAACGGCAGTGGTGGGATCCGAACCCACGCCTCCTTCGAGGCTGGAGCCTAAATCCATCGCCATAGACCGCTTGAAACGTCGATTTTCCTGCTCCTCAGATGCTGCCTGACCTGCTATGCTTTTCCAGCACCACTCACAGCTTACATGGTTGATTCATGATTTGTGCTGTCTTAGCTGACACCAAATGTAAGAGTTGATAATGAGGTGATTATACTTCTTTTCAGGGAAGGAAGACATTCTTCCCGAAAGGCAAGCAACATTAAAATTAGGGAATGGGACATACTCTCTGACCAATCTTGAATACTGTACTTCCACATGTAGGATGAGTATGACCAGCATATTCATTTCCAAGTATTATTTTTATTTTTTAAAATAATTTCCCCCCCTCTGCATTATTCTTTGAATTCTGCTGAAATCTGTGGGAGGATAAGATTGTGTCCTCAATGATTAACTAATTTCATGACCTTCTTAAATAGTTCTTGGAGGAGTTTCCAGATGACATCTACTGTACAGGTGGATACCAGTACAGGTGTTAGTACAGTACATCTACTGTACAGGTGGATACCAGTACCTTGAATAAAGGTGAAACTGGAGGGTTTTTAAAAATACAAACTTGATGTTCCACAGCTATTTATAAAATATTAATTTATGGAATTGGACTTAAATGCTTTATCATTTATTTTCTGAGTTTTTAGTGGCTAGTTGGTCACTAAATTTTACAGGATTTTACAAGGCACTGCAGTACCCATCCCCCCTGAAATATAAAGTCAGGGAAACCCACTCACAATCCTAATGGCTGCACTACAGCAATTTATCACTGAGAGTAGTCTTAATTGTTTTAAGTTGAGACTTTTTCCTGTTTCTCAGGAGGATGACCTGGCTCAGAAAGAGCTGTCTATCAATTGTATGATTGGTGATTCTGCAGTCCCAGCAGCTCCAGTGTTTGGACTACAGGTAGTCCAACTATACTAGAAGCCCAAGTTAGTCTGGGAACTAACATTGTGATTGAGGAAAGGTGAGGTACTGAGTTCAAGAATCCAATGACTGGGTGGTGATTAGTTTCTTCTACAGGTATCTCCAGTAACCCCAAGGGGAGGCAAACGTTGTTTCCCCCACCTTGTCAAATAGTATATCACACAACTAAACCTGCTGGACCTGTGGCATTAGCTTCTACCCAAATCAGTGGAATGAGCCCTTTAAGTGGGCAGTGATTTGCCAAGCATAGGTAGGATACCCAATGCCATCCTGCTTCTTATGAAATTTCACACAGGTTGGTTGGGTGAATAGGTTTCAGGAAGCCATCTGCTGGAATTTATGTGCCCTGCCACCTTTAAACCCGCCAGCAAAGGAGCATAAAAAGTGTAAAGCCAAGCCATTAGAGAATAAGGGAATATGAGAATAGGGCAGGGAAGTGGAGTCATGATAGCAGATCGGTTCTGGTCTTATTAAATGACAAAGCCAGCTTAAAGGGCTATTACTCAGCTTCCTCTCTTTTGTCCTATGTTTTTGTATTCTGATATCATTATACATTGTCGGCTCAAACTGCAAAGGTCGTTTTCAAATTGATATCTTTTAAAATATTTTGCAGTTTACTCAGAAGTTTCTATGATTGATATTTTCTATTAAATAATGGGAAGCATGTTCAATCTTCAGTGATCTGCTGACTGTGCATTTATATTGGGTCAGTGCCTAGATTGTTCCAGAAAGACGGTTTTGTGTCTGACCGCAAGCCTGTAAAAATGATTATGAGAGCATTTTTTGAGAGAATGCACATTGTTCGCTGGTCATTTGGTGAGGCTTATGCTTTAGTCAGTAGGATTTAGAACAGAGCTACAGAATTTCATGAGTACAAGGATTTTTCAGTATCCAAAATGAAACACTCATCTCTATGATTACTAAATAATCCAGCCATGTCTCATCAATTTAAAACTTTGCAGATTCAGAAAAAATCTATATTTAGCAATTTGAAGAGCTTGCATATAATAACTTAGGTATTCTCAGCTGTGCCTTTGTACAATGTCTTTATCCACTTTGTTTATACGGAGATTCAGTAACATAATTGATATTTAACAGTTTGTGAACTAAGCTGATCTATTAATGCTGTTTTCTTTAGTTACAAGAGTTTTGAAGATAAAACTAGAAAGTGCTAGTTTATGACTCTTCAGAACTGAAGGAGGGTTGAAATTCTGGATGTTGATGAAATGCTGGGTGATTCCAGGAGGCCAATTCTTTTTCACCATATGTACGTAGCTCATATGATGAATGCAGCACAAAATTTGAGAGGGTTTTCAATGAGATAGTAGTTTGTTCAGACAGTTAATGTAAAGAAAAGGCAGTACTAAATGGGGGGAGAGATGAAATACATTGGGAGGAAATGAATGGGAAAATAACGGGCAGGGATCAGGTCAAACATGATGACTTTTAGAAAATACTGATATATACCCAAATTAATGTCACAGCAAAATCTTTCACTGAAATGGATTTAAGCTAAGTCAGTATCTGTTTAGAATAATTAGTAAGTCATTGTCATCAATGTTTACCATTCATATTCCTATTCTATACTTTTTCTAAATCAACTGCTTTTATGTTATTCCAACCTTTGAGCTTTTTCTCTGAGTTTACAACAAATGGAATATTGCTACAGCTGCCTCAGTAAGAACAAGCTCCTGTTTGTTTGTGTACCACTGTCATTTATTATTTTCCAATATCATGTGGGAATGAAATGTGTTTTCACAAAATTGAAAGTGGAAATGCTGAATCTGATCTCAAAATACCAGTTAAAACTCCTGAAATCCAACATCATTGAAAGGAATTCAGCTGGTAGTGGCTGGACTGAAGTAGGAGCCATTAGGAAAGAGCTTTATTGAAACAGTGGAGACAGGTTACAGCAGGTTCACTCGGTTGATTGCTGGGATGAAGCAGTCCTTCTTCATGAAAAGTTACAAGATGGGGCTATACTCATTGACATTTAGAGCAATGAAAGTGAAATAACTGCACAGATGCGTATTGCTATTCTGTAGAAAATGAATTGTTCTATATCTGTTTGAAGCCCTTTGGGGCTTTAGCCAAGTAATCAATTTAAATGTTGCAGGGGTGGGTGGGAACTGGTCGGTGCTGGGAATAGCACTCATGGTAGAACATCCAATTTTACTAGCCTCTCCAACTGGCAACTTGCCCCAATTGCTCTGTAGTCCTGGCTAATATATTGCAGAATGGGGTGGGTAATATATAGGGTGCTGCTTTTGTCTTTTCCTGTTCCATTTCTGATATTTTCCATTACTAGAAATGACCTGACAAAGGCATTTAATACATGTGCCTAAATATGGGCTGGTATTCAAAGGCCTGCCTCTAAAAATAGCATGCTGTCTTTATATGTCATCTGTTAATGCTCTGAAAAACTGGGAACATTGAACTTAGCATCTCTTAGCATCCAACACTAGAATGGCACACAGTGAGAATTAACTATTTTCTGCAGGGTTAGCACAGAGTTACCCCTCAGTGCACAAAGTCAACCTGTAAAAAAAATGTGCTCACTGCTTTTTCCTTGCCAGCAGGCAATATCTCCATGATGCAGTGATACACATCGAACACCCCTTCAATGTTGTTCCCCCTTTCTCCATAATGTATTTTTTTAATGTAGGCCATGAATTAAATGATCATAACATTAGCAAGTTGGCTGGGATCCAGTTAGACCTTTGAGTGGGTGGATCATGGTTGAACTGAGATTTCATTAAGGCAGAAAGTCCTAGTCAAAGTGACAGCAGGCATGTCAGCTGTTTCCAATCTGATATTCAGTGAAATTTATGGTTAACTTAATTAGTTTTGATTCACTACTACTAATTAAGAAACCTGAAGTAAAATATCCTCTGCAGATGTTGAGTATTCATGTGTATTTTTGAGGTTTTAAACTCATCTTATTTATTGTCACAGAGCAATTTAAAGCTACCTTAAACTTAAAAGAAGGAAATTGTAGCAATAAACAACGGGAAACCTCACTGATCCCTGGCCTTGGCTACATGACAACTGGAGAGGAAAGATTCCGAGGACGGCGTAATGCTGTTTTTGATTCTGATTCGGATTACGTGAAGTTGGCAAAACGAGGGGGCATTCCAGGTAAGTCCACGGGCAGCTAAAAAATAGAGGTAGGTACATCTCAAATCTCACATACAAACATATGAATTAGGCGCAGGGGTAGGCCTCTTGACCCCTCAAGCTTGCTCCTCCATTCAGTAAGATCACAGCTGGTCTGATTACTCCATATTTCCATCTACCCTAATTACCTTTCAACTCTTTGCTTTTCAATAATCTATCTACCTCTGCTTTAAAAATACTCAAAGTCTTTGTTTCCGCTGTCTTTTGAAGAATTTCAGAGGCCCCTCACATGCTCAAATTAAGTGCACAAATCATGATTTTATTCAACAGTATCCTCTAGCTGTAGGTTCTCCCAGAAGAAACATTGTTTCCAAAGCCATCCTTTCAAGACCCCTCAGGATCTTATGTTTCAATCAAGCCACCTCTTGCACTTCTACACTCCAGTGGATACAAGCCTAGCCTTTCTAATTTTTCCTCTTACGATAACCCACCCATTCTGGATATTTGTTGAGTAAGTCTTCTGAGTTGCTTCCAATGCATTGACATCGATCCTGAAATAAGAAGACCAATACTTCAGCAGTGCCCAGCTGTATTTCTATGGCATTGGTTGATGGCCATTTAAATATCTTGAAGAGAGATGACAAAATTTAGAACATAAGTAGCATAGACAGCTTTACTGTTGCAGTGTATACACTCAGGAAATGCATTGTTCTTTTAAATGAAATGTCCTTGAACTGCAGTAGTTCTAATGGGAGGCAGTGTCAGGTGCCAGATTGTTTTTGAGTAAAAGAAGGATTTCAGTGTCTGCAAGGGTTGCTTGATGCAGAATCAAGGTGTCCTAATATTCTTATACTGAAAGGGAAAGAGAATAATCAGTAAGATTCAAAGTGAAGGCCTCTGAAGTAATGATATCCAAAATAATTAGTTCCCTGGAAGGCTCCCAAATGTATTGTTTGAAGAAAATGTCCTGAATATCCTCCATGAACCCACCTTTCAGGTTGCTTTTGTCAATTCTGTTGGTCCAATCTATGTGAAGGTTCAGAGCTACCACAGTATTGCAGTACCTTTCTTTCAAATTTGAATTATTTCTTGGTTTATACTCTGTCCTACTGTGTCACTACACACAGAGGACATATAAACCATTCCCACCAGAGACCTTTTGTTATTCCATATCTGTACCCAAACCGATATTGTATTTTCATCCTCTAAACCAGTGTTTCTCAACCTTTCCATATTCAACGCCCCCTTTTCATCCTTGAAATCATGCAACGTCCCTAAATCACCAAAGTCTGTTTTTGCACAAATAACTGCAATCACTGCAGTGCTGAAAACGGAAAACTTTTGTGAAATATGTTTTATATACAACAAAAAAAAGTTATCATTTATTACTGTTCTTACTGTCCACCTACTTTTGGCTCACTCTGTATAAAATTTAGTCTGTGATAGCAAAATAGTCAATGCGATCCTTGTGGTTCATGTTGTCTTGCTAAACCATATACATCTGGTTCAATTTTTGTCAAAAGCAATCTCAGGTCACCACGCTGAACAACATGCATGCGATTGCAGGTCTTATCTTATATTCTGGCGATGGCACTGAATCCTTTCTCAACCAAATAAGAGGTAGGAAATGGTCGTGCAAACCACTTTGCCTCTTCGCTTAATAGCAGGAAATGACATCGGGTGGCATCTTGAATCCTAAAAAGGGGCTCACCCATTTGCGAAAACCGAATTTTCATTGCAGTGTCATTTTGGAGCTCTATCATTTCATCCTGAAGGCGAATGTCCATTTCTTCTGCACATGAGATAAAGGGGCCAGTCAACCATGTAGGGATCTCCATCTTGATAAGATCAGCAAATCGTATTTTCATATAATCCTGCAGTGCATGAATGTGAGCCGAGTAGATAAGTAATTGATTATCAGTAACATCCTCCGCGATATTGTTTGAACTCGGGAACTGGTTAAACTCACGACGCATGATATTCCGATGAAAGTGATCAAGTTTTGCAATAAAAGATGTAACAGCATTCCTTGCTTTTATGAAACTCACATTATCTCCTTGTATCTGCATGATCAGCGAATTGCACTTATCGAATATATCCGCGAGATATGCACAGTTGTGTTTTACGGTTTCGGCTTTCATACAAAGGTTTTCATTATTTCTGTGTAGGAATTCAATGATAGAATCGAACAGTTCATGGAAACAATTGAGGCATTTTCCTTTCAAGAGCCATCTCACTTCGGTGTGTGGCAGCAATTGCAGAAATTCATCCTCATTCTCTTTACAGAGTTGGCGGAGAAGTTGTTCATTCAGAGAATGTCTCTTTATATAGTTTACCACATCTATCACCACTTGTAGAGAATGGTTGAGGGCTTCACTAAGTTTCTTTGCAGCCAGATGCTGCCGATGGATAATGCAGTGTACTGTGAAAACATGTGGCACTTCTCTCTTTAATAATGCAACAAATCCCTGATGTTGGCCAGTCATAGCACACACACCATCCATAGCACAAGCAACAATGTTTTTGAGGGGAACAGACTTTTTATCAAAATAATCCTTGACGCAGTCGAAGATAGTCTTACCTTTGGTATCTGTCGGTAGATCCAGAGCAAAAAGTAGTTTTTCTCGTATTTCATTTTTGTCGATGAAACATACATACCCCAAAGGTAAAGCTTGATTTCTGCATATAGTACTTTCATCAATTTGTAAGGTGATTTCTTTCTTATCAAAATTTGAGGCCATTTCATCGATGCACCTTCTCACAGAATCGTTGCTAAGAGGAATACGCTTGATAGTCATTGATGGTTCCTGATGTACCATGGTTGATAACACTTCGGAAATAGCTGGATTCACCCACGGAATGAGGTTTACCACATTTTGCAATTAGCTTTGCTATTTTGTATGATGCCACAAGGCCATCCACATTTTTGGCTCCCATGTTTGAAAAAGCAGTGGAAATTGTTGGTCGCTGATTGAATTTATTCTTTAATGTTTGAAAATATGCCAAATCTTTGTCCTTTTCATCACTGTTTTTCTTTTCCAAATGTTTAATTAGATGAGAAGGCTTCATGGCCTCATTGGAAATACTTTGTTCACAGAGGAAGCATAGTGGTAACTGCTTTTTCGATGGCGATTGAATAAAGCCATATTGCAAATAGTCCATGCTATACTGCCTGCAATTTTTCTTACTCGATGAGGCCATTTTTACACTGTCGCTCAAATACCCTGATGGAATCATGATCATGATAATTTTAAGACGCTCAGATAAGTGGCAAAATTTGATTGGCTAATTAGCTGTAATGTGCATTCATTCTGCCACCTGGAAGAACAATTGAAAAGTTGCATTTCGTCTTCCTAGAAGCGACACGAGTTAGGTGATATTAATCTCGGCAGTAGAATCAGTGCCAACTGCGAATGAGTTTAAATGGTTTGCCATTCACAGAGAAGACTATCAATAATAGCGCAGCAACTAATCAGAGCGCACGCCTCCATGGGTGCAGGGAAAATAACAGACTCGTGATATGCGACTATCCATCTGCACACAGCAATGTCCTTCAAGGACACGGCAGTCTTCCAAGTGATTGGTAAGCTTTCTACAAAGTCGTTCAGTGCCCCCTTGCTGCCCCCTTTGACTTCAACGCCCACTGAAGGAGGGCAAACGCCCCTCAGGGGGCACTTCCTCCCCCGTTGAGAAACACTGCTCTAAACCAAAATTACTTTAATCAACTACACTGATTTTGTCCCTTAATATCAGAACTACCAAAAGCATCTTTCCTTTCTTTCTGTCGTTCCAGAATATCAAATATATTCTTACTTCTGTCAACTTGGATGGCTTCCTGCACCAGAGTGCTTTTGACAATTTGTTCATCCTCCCTGCAGCCTCTACTCTAGTCTATTCAAGTTGCAAGATCCTTGAATCTGTTAGGTAATTGCAAGGATCCATTGCTGCCTTTGGATCCCCATGCCTACATCATAGCCACATCCGTTGTCCTTAATTGATGAAGGGTGTGATTGCTTCCTGGAACAAAGTAACTTTATCTTCCCTGATGCATCATTGTGTAAAGAAATCAGATTTCAGCTATCAGAGTCAAAGTTTCTTAAGCTGCAAGCATGAATCGCACTGGTGCTGGCTTATAAATGAATGGCTCTGAATTGGTTAACATTGGACTCTGCTTCAGCACCACCCAATATGATGATCTCATGTAGTGCTGAATGAGGAATTGAGAAGTCCAGCTTAGGCTCTGCTTGATATGTCAAGATGTGATATACCCAGCACCGCATAGTCCTAGTATTATGTCTTACTAATATAAATTGCATACATAACATTCATGTAATAAATTGCATTTTGTTAAGACAAGTGCCTCTTCTTGTTAAGACCCACAAGCAGTACATCCTCTGCCATTGTTAACTGAAAAGGCCTTGAGGCATTGTATAAAGAAGGATTGGCGGGGTGGGGGTCACTTGTGGCACAATGGTAGTATCCCTGAGCCAGGAGCCCTGTGTACAAGTTCCACCAGTCCAGAAGCATGTAGTAGCATCTCTGAACAGGTTGATTCAAAAATATCAGGCAAGTAGGATTGTGCATAGCTCTCGGGAGCCAGGGACAACGTGTTGGACTTCTCATTTGGGCTTTTGTGGTGCAGTGTTAATGTCCCTATCTCTGGACCAAAAAAAGCCCAGGATCAAGTTTCACCTGCCCCAGAGATGTATAATAACATTTTGGGCAAAAGTCCTTCATCAGGAATGTTTGATTATGCCCGAAACGTCAATTTTCCTGCTCCTCGGATGCTACCTGACTTGCTGTGCTTTTCCAGCACTACACTGTTGACTCTAATCTCCAGCATCTGCAGTACTGAATTTCGCCATGTATAATAATATGTCTGAACAGCTTGATTAAAAATATCAAGAAAAGAGAGTTATACAGTACTCTTCCCCAAACTTTAGCTGGTTTCACAAACCATGTCCACCAGCATTCACATGCTCTAACTGCAACATATCACCTCCTTTATTGCTTAATTTAACTAATTAATTGACTAATACAAGTTTTTTAAAATGGGAATTGGGCCAATGACCTTAGCATTATTAGCACCATATTCTAACCATCTGATCTATTCAGACTATGGTCAGCTTTATCTTTTTCTCACAATGTTTTTATACCCAGAAGCGCTATTACACACATCTGAGCAACTTTCCCACCATCAAATCACATGATTTTTTTTACTAACCACTACCCATAATCACCCATGTAGTCAATTAACTATTTACAAGCAATGCCCATTATAAGCAATGCAAACACAAATTCAAAGTTAAAAATATGATTTAAGCTTTGTCAGTTGTTACACCAAGTTGTTTAACTATTAAGCTATAAACTTAATGCAATACCTATGTTTTTCCAGTACTGATTTGAAATGCTGCTTGCATTTAGAGGGATAAAATCAACTATCTGCAAATTAAAATCTTGAATACTCATCTCCTGAAGACTGAAAAGATGGTTAGGGAAAGCAAGATCTTCATCTTTGCACCAAAACTCCACTGTACCAATTCAGAAGTGAATACACATACCTCATTGCACTCAAGCCTCATCACATTCTGTGTAATAGCAAAACCGTACAACTCAGATGGCCTCCTTCTTCAAAGACCGCAATTTCCCCCAGACGTGATCGACGATGCTCTCCATCGCATCTCCTCCACTTCCCGCTCCTCCACCCTTGAGCCCCGCCCCTCCAATCGCCACCAGGACAGAACCCCACTGGTCCTCACCTACCACCTCACCAACCTCCATATACATCGTATCATCCGTCGTCATTTCTGCCACCTCCAAACGGACCCCACCACCAGGGATATATTTCCCTCCCCTCCCCTATCAGCGTTCCAAAAAGACCACTCCTTCCGTGACTCCCTTGTCAGGTCCACACCCCCCACCAACCCAACCTCCACTCCCGGCACCTTCCCCCGCAACCGCAAGAAATGCAAAACTTGCGCCCATACCTCCCCCCTTACTTCCCTCCATGGCCCCAAGGGATCCTTCCATATCCGTCACAAATTCACCTGCACCTCCACACACATCATTTATTGCATCCATTGCACCCGATTTGGCCTCCTCTATATTGGGGAGACTTGCGGAACGTTTCAGAGAACACCTCTGGGACACCCGGACCAACCAACCCAACCACCCCGTGGCTCAACACTTCAAATCCCCCTCCCACTCCACCAAGGACATGCAGGTCCTTGGACTCCTCCATCGCCAGACCATAGCAACATGATGGCTGGAGGAAGAGTGCCTCATCTTCCGCCTAGGAACCCTCCAACCACAAGGGATGAACTCAGATTTCTCCAGTTTCCTCATTTCCCCTCCCCCCACCTTGTCTCAGTCCCAACCTCGAACTCAGCACCACCTTCCTAACCTGCAATCTTCTTCCTGACCTCTCTGCCCCCCACTCCCACTCCGGCCTATCACCCTCACCTTAACCTCCTTCCACCTATCGCATTTCCAACGTCCCTCCCCCAAGTCCCTCCTCCCTACCTTTTATCTTAGCCTGCTTGGCACACTCTCCTCATTCCTGAAGAAGGGGTCATGCCCGAAACGTCGATTCTCCTGCTTCTTGGATGCTGCCTGACCTGCTGCGCTTTTCCAGCAACACATTTTCAGCTAATAGCAAAACCAGCCTACTTTTATCAAGCACTGATGACTCATACTGAAATTCCAACTGCTAGGGAAGCTTCCTAATAGAGTGAGTAACACATTGAATTGCTTAACAATAAACTGTCACAGCTGGTAGTTTCTATGAATAAGGCTCTTTAATTAGGTTATCGTTTTCCAGGAGAGTCTAGGGCCTGTGTGGCACAGTGTTAATGTCCCTACCTCTGAGCCAGGAGGCCCAGATTAAACTCTAATCTGCTCCAGAGGTGTGTGTAGTATCATCTCTGAACAAGTTAATTACAAAACATCACAAAGGCAGAGTTTGCAGATGTCTTGTGGCATAGTGGTAGTCTGACCTCTGAGCTAGGGTACCTACATTCAAGTTCTTTTGCTCCAGAGGTATGTCATAACATGCCTAGACAGATTGGTTTTTAAAAAATCTAAGGCAGAGGCTGGAGGACTCTGGTGGCACAATGATAGTGTTCTGCCTCTGTGCCAGAACACTGAGGTTCAAGTCCCATCTTCTTCAGAGGTGTATCATAAAGCATTTTAACAGGGTGATTTAAAAAAATCAAATGTCCTTGATCATATCCGTGTGAGACACAAATTTTCTAAGGCAGAGTATGACAGCTAATCAAAATTAAATCTGAGAAAACGTCACCAGAGTGATTTCCATCTACATCAAATTCAAAAGTTAGTGGCCATACCTCATTGCATTAAAACCTCATCACATTTTGTACAATAATAAACCTATTCACTTTTATAGTGAGTTTATGATCTCCTTAAACACTTGCAACATTTTTACGTTCATTTTCACAGGATGTAGGAGTTACTAGCAAGGCCAATATTTGTGCCCTTCCTCAATCGGCCCTGAGAAGGTAAGCTGCCTTCTCGAAACACTGCAGTCCTTATGCTGTTGGTCCACCCACAGTGCTGTCAGGGAGATGGGTCCAGGATTTTCACCCAGTGCTATACTCCAAAGTCAGAATGGTATGTGGCTTGGAGGGGATCTTGCTGATGGTGTTCTCGTTCATCCATTGCCCTTATCCTTATAGGTGATAGAGGTTGTGCGTTTTGAAGGTGCTGATGAAAGAGTTTTGACAGGATCCTGCAGTGCAACTAGTAGATAATACATATCTCTGCCACTGTGCATCAGTAGTGGAATAAGTGACTGTTTAATATTCCAAGTCAGCATCTGATGACTAATCTTAACTACAGCTTGAGAAAAAGTCTATCAGAACTTGCACCACATTCCCAATTTGGCACTCATACATTGTAGCAGTCCAGCCTCATCACACTCTGTGCTTACACATTTGGTCTTTGAAAAGCTGCAGCTGAATTAAATTTTCCTTCTGCTTCAATGTCAGTAAATCTCTCAGGAGCAACACTACTAGTCAAAGGAAAAGCTGCCATGAAATGAGGTGACAAGGAAGAATTGTGAGCAGATTAACTGCAAATTCACATTGGTAGTAGTATTACTGATCCACTAAAATAAATCATAGAGTCATAGAGATGTACAGCATGGAAACAGACCCTTCGGCCCAACCCGTCCATGCCAACCAGATATCCCAACCCAATCTCGTCCCACCTGCCAGCACCCGGCCCATATCCCTCCAAACCCTTCCTATTCATATACCCATCCAAATGCCTTTTAAATGTTGCAATTGTACCAACCTCCACCACTTCCTCTGGCAGCTCATGCCATACACGTACCACCCTCTGCATGAAAACATTGCGCCTTAGGTCTCTTTTATATCTTTCCCCTCTCACCCTAAACCTATGCCCTCTAGTTCTGGACTCCCGACCCCAGGGAAAAGACTTTGTCTATTTATTCTATCCATGTACCTCATAATTTTGTAAACCTCTATAAGGTCACCCCTCAGCCTCCAACGCTCCAGGGAAAACAGCCCCAGCCTGTTCAGCCTCTCCCCATAGCTCAAATCCTCCAACCCTGGCAACATCCTTGTATTACTGGACAAAGAATGTAGTCCAATGTTTTTGTAACATCTTATTATTCATCGTTTAACAACAGCAATACAGGGAAATGTCTAGAGATGGGTTAAAAACTTTTTCTTTGTTTTGCTTAAGATCTACTAACCTTTGGTGGATTGTCACCAAAATCAACATGTACTCCCCTCAAGAAACCTGAATGGTTGTCACCTGAATCTTCATTCCAAGAAAATAATCAGTAAGTAAGCTTCAAATTCTCTGTGTGCCTGGCCATAGAAATAATGGACTGAATCTTTTGAGAATTGGCAGTCACTATTGGAACGTAATTCCGATCCCACTCCTTTACTATATGACAAAGCTCCACGTTACTGCCTGGAATTTCTGAGCCTATTCAGAATCATGGAGTGGTCTTTCATGAGAGTCATTCTTCATAGCACAGGAGAATCAGGGATGGAGAAAGAGAAGCCGTTCGCCCTAGTTGTTGCATTCTGTTAAGTCTTCATTTACTAACACACTGAAAGGTTTTGGGACATTTAAAAAAAGTTTTTCGGTTTGTTAGTGAATGAGTGTGAATGTGATTTGTGGACAAGTGGGTTAGAATGGCAGAGGTATCATATGATAGGATGGCAGGTGGTAGTGCGGGCAAGCTGACAGGATGGTTACATTGCCTGCCAGGTAGAGTGGGTAGGGTGCAGGCTGAGTCAGATTGCAGTGTGACAGAGGCATGGTGGTAGAGTGGTGATGTCATGTCAGGGAGGAGCAGAACCTGAGGGGCTGGGGAGTCAAGTAGAAGTTGGAAGTCAGGGGTGGGCAATCAAGTGGGGTCAGTCGTAAGGCCAACCCAAAAGTTCATAAACTCACTAAACAAAAATCAAAAGAACTACAGATGCTGGAAATCATAAGCGACTCTCCAGCAGTAGTTGGGATCTTTATTCTCTCCTAATAATGCAATACTCTTAAGAACTGTAACTGTAATTGGATCTAGTTTATGCTTTCATATTTACTCTGGATTGTCACAGTCTGTGTTCCAAAATAAATTGACATTTGTTGCAAGATTGCTCAGAGCTGCTGCAGGGGACAGTATTAGAGATGTAAACAGAGCTGATAGTAAGCGAAAAATAATTTATAGTCTAAAGGTTTTCAGTCAGGCGTTATATGCACAAAACGTACATGGCAGGCAGTTTAGTTCTGGTCCATTTTTGCCAAAGGTGTTGTGAGTAATTAATGTGTCATCTGTGTTCCTTCACTTAAAGTTGTCAGTGGAAGTTGTATTTCATTGATTTGTACCCCACCTCCTAAATTCTAAAAAGGAACAACCTATGGCATGGAATTTTTTAAAATTTAGTAGATTAAGTTGTAGCTGCAAAGCAGAACTGGCTCGAACATAGAAGACAGATGGTGGTCTGTGGAGGGTTGCTTTTAGACAGGAGGCCTGTGACCAGTGGAGTGCCAAAAGGATCGGTGCTGGGTCCACTGCTTTTTGTCATTTATATAAATGATTTGGATGTGAACATAGGAGGTATGATTAGTAAGTTTGCACATGACACTAAAATTGGAGATGTAGTAGCCAGCGAAGAAGATTATCTCAGAGTACAACATGATCTTGATCAGAGGGGTCTATGGGCTGAGGAGTGGCAGATGGAGTTTAATTTTGATAGATGTGAGGTACTGCAGTTGGAAAGGCAAATCAGGGCAGGACTTATACACTTAATGGTAAGGTCCTTGGGAGAGTTGCTGAACAAAGAGACCTTGGAGTGCAGGTTCATAGTTCCTTGAAAGTGGGTATGCAGGTAGGTAGGATAGTGAAGGCGGTGTTTGGTGCTTGCCTTTATTGTTCAGTACATTGAGTATAGGAATTGGGAGCTTCTGTTGCAGCTGTACAGGACATTGATTTGAACAGTTTTGGAGTATTGCGTGCTATTCTGGTCTCCCTCCTATAGGAAGGATGTTGTGAAAGTTGACAAGGTTTAGAGAATGTTGCCAGGTTTGGAAGGTTTGTGCTACAGGGAGAGGCTGAGTAAGCTGGGTCTGTTTTCCTCGGAGTGTCGGAGGCTGAAGGGTGACTTTATAGAGGTTTATAAAATTATGAGGTGCAATGATAGAGTAAATACGAAAGCTGTTTTCTCTGAGATGGGAGAATCCAAAAGTGGTGGGCATAGGTTTAAGGAGAGAGGAGAAAGATATAAAAGGGACCTAAGGGGCAACGTCTTCACATACAGGGTGGTGCATGTATGGAATAGCCTGCCAGAGGAAGTGATGGAGGCTGGTACAATTACAGCATTTAAGAGGCATGTGTATGGGTATATGAATAGGAAGAGTTTAGAGGGATATGGGCTAAATTTTGGAAAATGGGAAGTGATTTACATAGGACGTTTGATTGCCCTGGATGAGTTGGACTGAAGGGTCTGTTTCTGTGCTGCATATCTCTATGACTGTATGAGAAGGAATGGCAACAAGATATCTAACAAAATTGATTCAGTTAGTTTCCAGTAGCAAAGATAAACTTCAAGGCAACTTTAATTTACCTGTTGGATTAAGTTGGATGAGTGACTCACCCTCTGGTGTCCAACATAAATCCTGTTGTTTTCTATTGGAAAACTCACCAGCGAAGATAAAAGCTGACAAATCCACAATGTAAGTGCTTTTTCCAGCACTCCTTGTAGCCTAGGCAGAGCAGTTGACAAGGAATTTAGTAGGATCCCACTTCAATAAGACAATAATGCTGAAGATCTGAAATAAAAATAGTAATTGCTGGAGAAACTCAGCAAGTATGACAGCATTGGTAGAGAGAAACAAAGTTAACATTTTGAGTGTGAAATGACTTTTTTTAAAAACTCTTGTCCTGCCTCATATGGACCAATGAGGGTCTGAGGACACTGTGGATCACCTGCTACAAGTTTAGCTACTGGCCTGAATAGGAAAGCTGATGGTAAGAGGAATACATTGAGGCTAATGGGTGACAGGAAGTCATAACTGTACTCCTGTGTTTGAGATTCCATGGTTAACATCCCTGACATTTACTCATTGCTATCATAACTTTTTCTGCACCTGCATCTATGGAATCAATGTTTCCCTTATCTGCTATCTTTTGTATATATTTATTAAAACTCTTACAATCTGCTTTTGCATTTCTGGCTAGTTTAATTTCATTCTAATGTTGTTCCATTTTATCATCTTTTTGGTTACTCTTTCCTGACTTCAAACACTCTCCCAATAATCTATGGTTTCATTTTATGATGGACATCCTTCTCCCTGCAGGAGGTGATATGAATATAGCCTGAGAACTTTGCTGAGAGTGACAGCATGAAATTGCCCCTTGCCGATGGTGTGGGATGATCGCTACTGACATCTTGCTCCCAGGAATGGCATCTACTTTAAGCTTCTGAAGCCACATGTCATTGTGGTGAACTCCTGACCACAGCCTAGGTTGTCACTTATACTGATTGTCTGCTGGGGTTTCCACTTGTCATGTTTGATGTTGAGGGTACTCATGTAGCTTTTGATAGCATCCCTTATTCAAAGTTTTGGGCATCTTGTGGTCTTTTAACACTGACTATCTCCCAGTGTAGCATACCCTTAGGATATGTAGACACCTTCCATTCAGTGCACATGCCCAAAACCAGAAACCCTGTTTGCTTGATTGGTGTCAACATTCTTGACATAGTAATTGTTCAAAGGACTGCTTTATTTGCGATATGTCTTTCCATGTGATGCTCAAGATACATCACAGACACCGGAGCTGGAAATTATTGAGCCTTTTTCTTTAGGATTTAAGTTACCATGTAGAAATGTGGTGAGGGTGCAGGCATTATAGATAAGTACCTAGATCCTGCCAGTCAGCTTTTTGTTTCTCCATGTCCATTTTCTTAGTCAGCCAAAGTTACTCACTGCCTCCAAAATGATTGTATTGAGCTCTTTGTCAAGAGACAGACTGTCTGTCACCATATGCTCATGGTAGCCTCTGAATTATCCAGCTTACTACAATATGTATTCATGTGGATTCTCAATAAGCAATATCTCCTGCACACAATTAAACACAATGAATATACAATTAACAGCCAGCATGGTTTCAGATGTGCTTAGCCGAATCGAACAGTTCATTCTTTTTCTAACACTAGTGTCCATGCCCCGTGAAGCCAAACTACTTTTTCTCCACACTATTTTTGAGCTACACATATAATTCTTTCTAGTTTGCTTGACTCTATGTTATTTTGCACATAGTTCAGGCTGTAATCTAGAAATTATCCTTGAGGCTTTGTTTCTGAATTCCAAACAAAACGCCTTAAACTCTGTCTGTCGAACCTCATTCTATGTTGTTAATTTCAAATGAAGATCATCACATCTGGATCCTTTCTCTTCCACTCGAAGTTCTTCTCACCCTTTGAAGAAAGGGACTGAACACTTACACCAGGCAGACAGGCAACCTTCAGAACTCATGGGCTTGACAGCAGAGACTATTACCTATTTCCCTGACTATTCTGTTCCCTAACACTAGCACATTGCTTTACACTTTACATTTGAATGGGCTTCTGCAGAATAGTGCTGTGGTCCATTTGCCCTTACACCCTGCAATCCTTGCTATCATCTATACAGGCAACAGGCTACTTGTATCTGATAAAACAACAGGAGTAGATCTCCTCCATCACCACATCCTGCATTTCCATACTTGCTAAATCACTGTCCCATCGTTCTGACCAATTCTAAAGTACTATGAGTGTTATGACTTCTCCTGGAAGGAAGTACCTGGGTAACTCTCTCCCGCCCAATGCCCAGCAGTGTCAGGAGCACAGACTCCAGCTCAACAATTGATTATATTTCCTTGAGCTGCAAACACTTAAGGCTTGTCTGAGATCGCTATACAGCCCACATATTGAAGCTACAACACACCATCTCTGCTGTTGTATCTACTTTTATGGACAAGACTCAGCCCACCCCTCCCCCCAAAATAGACACTAACATTCTCTTATTTTAAAGGTAAATGTCAGATGCTGTATTTCCGATGCAATTCGATTGGTCAAACTACACAACGTTAAGCAAAACACAATTTACCCATAAACACAGGTTTGGCAAAAAGGCAAATTCAGAAAACATGTCTCACATGCAGTTCTCCAATCCAGGAGGAAAGAATATCAAACAACATTTCAAAGAAAGCAAGTGTAGTGCTGGGAGAGATTCACTGCCTTCCAACTTTGCTGAGACTCTAGCAACAACTGCCAAAAGCTAACTAAAAATCCTTGATCTGTGAGAGCTTGACCACACGCACTCAGGTTGTTATTTTAATGTTCCAAAAAAAACGCAAGGCCTCAGAAGTTATTTATTTTCTCATAGACTGCTTGACACCAGTCCCAATCTTTTTCACTAAAAGAAATCTGGACAAAACACACCTCTTAATGCCATAGCATTGTCACACTATCTAAACTGTTTCCTTATGTATTTAGTCAAAATTATTGGTCATACAATAAGTTCAGTTCAATAGATAAATTGGTTGATGTAGTTTAGATTACTTACATTAGATTACTTACAGTGTGGAAACAAGCCCTTCGGCCCAACAAGTCCACACTGACCCTCCGAAGAGCAACCCACCCAGACCCATTCCCCTACATTTACCCCTTCAACTAACACTACGGGCAATTTAACATGGCCAATTCACCTAACCTGCACATTTTTGGACTGTGGGAGGAAACCAGAGCACCGGGGGAAACCCACGCAGACACAGGGAGAATGTGCAAACTCCACACAGACAGTCGCCTGAGGCGGGAATTGAACCCAGGTCTCTAGTGCTGTGAGGCAGTAGTGCGTGCCACTGTGGTTTATTAATTAAATAGATGAATAATAAGTTTCAGATTTTCAGTTCTGAGAGTGACACACTTTTCTAACTTGAAGAGCAAAAACAAATCTGAAATGCTCACCAACAATTACCTAACTGCTGTCCAGTCCCACATGATATCTGGTGCTATAAAAAAAAGCTGTAGGCATGTAATCAGAATGTTAGGAGTGTGCTCTCCATGCAGAAGTCTTTAACATGACCATTGTGTGGGGCGAGGGTTAATATTGAGATCTTTTTCTCCACCACGTAGCCTCCCTTGCAATACTAGTTCAGCTTCAGCGACACTATATCATGTAAAACAAAACCGTAGTTGCTGAAGAAACTCAGCAGGTGAGGCAGCATCTGTAGACAGAAAGCAGTGTTAACGTTTTGAGCCCACTGACTCTTGGGAAGGGAAAGAATAAGTGGATGATGGAGACAAAGCCCAAAAAGACCCCATGAGGCAGACAAAGGAATGGATGATAAGTCACGGAAGGAGAAAAGCCGATAATAGGGACTAAATGGGTTCGCTTTGCTGAAAGCAGCCTCTACGATGACAGGGCCTTGTATATGGGAGTGGTAAAGGACATGGACTGAGGTGTTCAGGTTCTAAAGTTATTGAACTCAGCATTGAGGCCTGAAATCTGCAGGGTGAAAACAGAAGGAAATGAATAGACGGTCAGAAGCAGAGGTTGAGAAATAGAGGGGCACAAACACAGCAGGATCCCTAGTGAAAACTGAGAAATAGTTTGTTCTGATATAGTATGATAGCTCCAGTCTCGTGCAACCTTGCGTTATAAGAAAGCTGTACAATAGCCCTGCCATTTAATCTACTGAGTGTGGAATCATGTTATAGCTAATACAGGTAAAGAGAGTTCGTGTTCTACAAATAACAATCTAAATTCTTCAATCGCGTTAAAACCAATTAACGTCGAAGAACCATGCATTTTTTCATGCAAATAGACTGTACTGTTCTTCCTGCTTTGCGCTGAATCTCTCTGCAGCAAACCTGAGACCGAAATATTAGCCATTTTATGTAATTGTACTATGTTAAATTGATACATGGAATTATTGGTTGATTTCAAAATAGGAGTCATTTGGTCCAAATTGCCTTTGCTGGTTTTGTGAATAGGAACTCACTTTCCCATCCATTCTCCCGTAATCATGCAACTCATTTCTGTTCAGGTACCTAACCAGTGCCACTTGAAAGCTAAGTTTTATTTGTGTCCACCTGCTCTCAGGCAGATTAATTCTTGATATGAATTGCTGAGTTAAAAAAAAATTCCGTCATATCACCATTATTTCTTTTGCCAATCATCTTAAATTTGTCATCACTGGTCCTTAACGCCTCTGCCAATAGGAATAATTTCTTTCTAGCTACTATATTCAGACCTGTCATAGTTCTGAATATAGGTGAAAGTGAGGACTGCAGATGCTGGAGATTAGAGTCAAGATTAGAGTGGTGCTAGAAAAGCACAGCAGGTCAGGCAGTGTTTGAGGAGCAGGAAAATTGATGTTTCGGGCATTACCATTCTTGATGAAGGGCTCCTGCCTGAAACGTTAATTTTCCTGCTCCTCAGATGCTGCCTGACCTGCTGTGCTTTTCCAGCACCACTCTAATCTTGACGATGGTTCTGAATATGTCTATCAAATCTCTTCTCAACCTTCTCTTTTCATAGGAAAATGGTCCCAAATTCTCCAATCTTACTACCTAAGAAATGTTCCTCATCACTAGACGTGTATGTCTTTTCTGCATTCTGTCCTTCCTAAAGTGCAGTGCCAAGATTTGGACATGGAGGCTACACAAATGTTTTGAAAGGTTCAACAAAACTTCTGCTTTAGTATTCTAAGCCTCCATTTATAAAATCCAGGATCCTGTACTTTCTCAACCTGCCATGTGGGCATTTAACAGACAATAATATTGCTGAAATATAGTCTTACAGGTCTACAGCACAGAAAAAGGCCCTTCAGCCTATCGAACCTACGCTAGTCAAAAATAATCACCAAACTATACTAATCAATTTTCCAACAGTTGGCCCATAGCCTTGTCTGCCTGGGCATTGCAAGTGTACTTCCTTCTTAAATGTTATGAGGATTTCACATAATGTGGAATCACGTATAGGCTAGATCATATATGGATGGTAGATTTTCTTTGCTAAACAATATGGATGAACCCATCTAGGCCTTTTTAAAATGATAATCCACTAGTTTGATGGCTAGCATTATGAAAATTGTTTTTTTATTCCAGATTTATTTCATTTACTGAATTTAAATTTGCTAGCTGCCATGCTGAGGTTCAACCTTAAGCTTCAGTCTGTTGGATTACGACTATAGTATTATAACTATTGTGCTGTTGTGCTCAATTGTGAAACCAACTGTCATTTCTCAATGCTCATCCATGACACCAGTATATTTAAACTATTTAATGAAAACACCCTGAAGAGTCAATTTCAAACAGCATCATCTAATATTAGTAATCCATACATTCTATTTCATTTTTTAGATTTGCATAGTTTTAAATATTCTTTGAATAAACTGCTTCTTGGTTCTTCTTTCACTGAACAGTCTGTAATCCATTAAGGATCATCTGCTTTATTTTTGTCTAAGAATCACCTCTGGACGTTTTCTGAAGGTAATCTGTAGACATCATTTGTCATTTCCGACCGTGTGACCTTTCACTAGTTAACTTGCTGGTGGGGCTCGAGTTACTACTTTCATGATTTTTACCATTCATTGTATTGACTGTTCCAGAAAATACTGTCAATGTAACTGCTGATATTGGGAGTAATGAACAATGATAATTATCATATTCTCCTTCTTACAGGACAGTGCAGATGAAGCTTACAAATGAGGTGTCTAATGACATAATTCAAGACAAGTCAGAGTGTGAGAATTATAAACCCTCCCCCACTCCCATTGAAACAACTGACACACATTTATGGGAGAAGGAGGAAATTCATGGTGACTCAGGAAACTGTAAGGTAAAATCTCAAAGCTCAGAGCCCAGACATTCATTACTCTGAGCCCCTGCCTGATGAATAGCTCTAGCTGATGATCTCTATTGTCAATTTCAGAAGGTGTAGTTATAGAAATGCTTGTGATTTCACCTATTTATATTTTAATGAGTCTGGATGATTGAGACTTTTACTACCTTGAAGTAAATAGACATCCTTTTCACATAGGTAAAAATAGTGAGTAAATGACTTTATGAAGCGTTTTTTAATACATTCTGGGTCCATTGCTTGCATATACTCTATAGTGGGTGAATGGGGATGGAAATGCTAAAGCCCAGCATGGCAAAGATTCTTCTCCTTTAGGTCAAGCGAATTCTAATTCTACAGCAAGGACTACTCCCTTTTATGTTCAAATCTACAAGAAAGCAACATATTTTCTTCTATCTACACACTTACCCATAAAAGAAATACACAAGCACTTGTCTATTATTTGAGCTGTAGAAGGTGTTTAAGACATCCATTCAAAAAGACCATGCTATATGCTTATCTAGATCATTTGTGGTTTGTTGTCACGATAAGTAATCTTATTAAAATGTACAAGATTCTGACAGGGCTTGACAGGGGAGATGTTGAGAAGATATTTCTACTACTGGGGAAACCTCAACTAGAGGGCATAGTCACGGAATAAGGAGACACTCATTAAAAGCTGAGATGTGAAGAAATTTCATATCCGAGAGGGTAATGAATGTCTGGAATTCTCTACACCAGAGAATTGTGGAGGCCAGATCAGTAAAAGTATCTAAAGAGGAGATAAAATGGATTTCTGAAGTCTTACGGAATTGAGGGAGAAATTGAGGCCTGGGGCATGTCAACCATGATCTTGTCGAATATCTAGGATGGTTTGAGGGTTTTAGTGGCCCACTCCTGCATCTTAGAATCATTGTATAGTAGAAGCCCTTTGGCCCATCAAATCTGCGGCAATCTATCCAAACATGATAGTTTCCAGCACTTGACCCATAAACCTTAAAAGTTATGACAGTTCAAGTGCTTATCCACTATTTTTATGTTCTTATTACAATGTTCCTTCCTGGACACAGTCTGCATAGGGCCTATGTAGTGGTCTCCCTCAGCCCCTAGTTATTACCTTGGCTGTTTCAAACCCACCTTTCTGGATTGACAGGCTGACTGCACCAGGCAATTCTATTCCCCCCCCCCCCCCCCCCCCACCTCCAACCCCACCAATAATGATCCCATCTCCCATCACTTTCTCCTGAAGCAGATTGGCCATGCCAAGAATTTTCATAGTTCTTGTTACCTGACTCAAGGATGCAAATCCAGGCTCAATAACCCAAAAGAATAACTATTGTAAGAGATAGAATATTGCTATCTGGAATAAAGGAAATGTTAAAGATTATTTTGATCCTATTTGTTCAATGGAAACAGGGTGTTTACCCACTGAAATTCTTCAGGAATAGCATTTTTTTCTATTTGCCTGCTTTTCTGAGCAAACATCAGGAAGACCGGCCTAAAGTCAACAGAGCTTTTCATCAGAAATACATTTCATATCTGGTCAGTCAGCAGGAATGGGATCTGTACCAGAAAAGGGCATTATCAAGATTTATATGTTTATGTTTCTTTAGAGGCCAGAAGGAGACGTGTGTCAGTCAAAATTCTGGTCCAACCAGCTAACGGCTGGATTTATAAAATTCATGACTCATTAAAAACTACTGTTTGTGGAAAGAAAGGAAATAACTTTTCATTTCATGGATCCTCAGGGCCACACAAAGCAGTTTGTGGCCAATGAACTATTTGGAAGAATAATCGAGTTGGTAAAGTAGAAACCACAACAATCTGTGCATGGCAATAAGATAAATGAGTTGTTTTAGTGATGTTGATTGAGACATGAATGTTGACCAGGACATCAGGAGAAGTCTTCCATGTTACTTTGAATTTTCTCACGAATCTGTAGATACTACACTCCGCAAGATCACATTATCAACACATGAGAAGCAATAGCAGAACAATACTGAGTGGTTTGAAGATAATATCACTGTGATAGAGTCGATAAAGTGTGGCACTGGAAAAAGCACAGCAGGTCAGGCAGCATCTGAGGAACAAGAGAGTTGACGTTTCAGGCTTAACCCTTCATCAGGACTGGCCCAGTCCTGATGTAGAGTTAAACCCGAGACATTGACTCTCTTGCTCCTCAATGCTGCCTGACTTGCTATGCTTTTTCCAGCACGACACTTTATCGACTCTCACTGTGATGGAGTCTATCATGGAAGCTAAGCAGTTCATTCTCATTAATTATAAGAGAGGTCTTAGTGAGAAGACCTTGAATGGCAAACTGGATATCACACCCAATGTGGAGAGGCTTAGTGATTCCATTGGCTTACTTGCCATGGGAAACGCATTAATTTGTCTCCACTCGGGTAACTATCTAACAACCAGATAATTTATTCCAGATCATAAATGTTATTAACTTGGAACAGTACTGAGGTCAACAATAATTTACATTTTCACATTGCAGTCAGAAAACAAAAAGAATATTGTTCTCCATTAAACCAATAGGGGTGCTCACTATCTCATCATATGATTGATATTAATTGAATAAAATAATGGCCTCACATTTTTAGCCCCTAAAGGAATGTGGGCTTTGTATTTATTGTATTTCTCCAGCTTACTAGAAGTCTTAATTCTTTTCACTTGAGAGACCTGAAAAAAGGGATTGATGCAGTTGTGTTAAGTAGTTTGCCCTCCAGTAGTGTTCTTCAGTGAAAAGTGTGTTGATGTTTGCTGTGACTGAAAATGTCTTGAAGGAGTTGATGAGCCTTACATGGAAGCAGTAAAATTACCCTAGGATGCTACAAAGATTTTTATTATTTTAGCTATGGGAGTCATGATATAGACTCATCACATCAACAACAGCTCAGAAACTGCTTCCAACCAGATAACTTATTATGCTATTATGTCTTAGAGTGAAAAATGTGCAGTTTTCCATAACAGCAAAAATTTAGATCATGCTCTAAAAACCATTGTCAGAGGTAACCCTGATTTTTAGGGACCATGCTTGTTATGGATAGATGAATGCATGAGCAATTTTCATGCTCAGCTGTGCCATTAAAGAAGATGCCAAGCCATTGGTAGGCATTTATACAGGGAGACAATGAAAACTTTATAGACTATGGTTCATTTTGAACAGTGATCTATTGAATAGCATCTTCAGAAGCTTGGAAACAAGGTAACCTACCCATCCTTTCAATTGAAAACAATGTATCAAATAGAAAAATTAAGAACAGAGGAAATTATTACAATTAAAAGTTCAAGTTGAGATTCTCTTAATTTACTATAATTATTTTTCTTACTATTTTCAGAAATAGGGTGTGTTTCTAGATTATTCACTTTTTACTCTGATACAATGTGCTCAGTCAGGGACTCCTGAAGTTGGTAATTTGGGACAACTGGACAAGAATTTTCCATCTCATCTTAAGATGGAGGACATGACCTTAAGTACTGAACCAAAGATGGAGGACATGGCCTTAAGTACTGAACCAAAGCAATGGTCAATGCAGTCTGGCATACCAGCTAATACAGCGAGGTAAGTGCTGCAGATTATAACAGTGCTAAGGTATCCATAAGCAAATAAACATTTTCAACAGTGATCAGTTATTGTATAACTAGAAAATCATTGGACAGCAAACTGGAACAGCTGGAAATGTTTAATTTAGTGTCAGCCTTTCTTTGGAACATCAGCCATAAAAGGCAGTTTTCAAATTAACTGTTGCATTCTAAACAGGAAAGATTATAGTTTTTAAACTAGGAAGTATAAAATCTTATAAACTGTAGTATTATATGTCATCAGTCTGTGTCTACTATGCTCTACTTAATGGATAGCTTGTAGCCATGCTACCAGAGAGGCCAGTGCAAAATGCCGGAGAGAATAGAAATGTCTGAAGGTGAATTCCCATGAGCTCCTCATATGTACTTCCTCACAGTGTTGGAGTTGCATTGTCAGAAGCCTAGAAAATGGCCTTCCTTCTAGAATTATTGAATCATCTATTTTTTATGGTACAGAAGAGTCATTGGCCCATTGGATCCATGCCAGCTTATCCTACTCCCCGACATTTTCTCCATAGATCTAAAAATATTTTCTCCTCACATAATTATCCAATTCCTTTTTGAAAATCATGACTGCATCTGTCTCTGTCATACTGTTAAGTTGTGCTTCCAGATCCTAACCACTTGCTATATGAAAACACTTTTTCTCAAGTCATCTCTGGTGTTTTTGCCAGTCATTTTAATTTGGTGCCTTCCAGTATTCCAGAAAATTTGACAATGTAACGTTTCACCCTATTCAATCTGTTCAAACTCCATATGATTTGATGGATTTGACTGAGACAGGCTGGAGGGAGGGGAAATGAGGAAACCCCAGCCTGTCTCAGTCAAATCCATCAAATTCAGCACCGCCTTCCTAACCTGCAATCTTCTTCCCGACCTCTCCGCCCCCACCCCAGTCTGACCTATCACCCTCACCTTGACCTCTTTCCACCTATCACATTTCCGACGCCCCTCCCCCAAGTCCCTCCTCCCTATCTTTTATCTTAGCCTGCTGGACCAACTTTCCTCATTCCTGAAGAAGGGCTAATGCCCGAAACGTCGATTCTCCTGTTCCCTAGATGCTGCCTGACCTGCTGCGCTTTTCCAGCAACACATTTCCATCTATGTCATTTGTATAGATCAATATAGCAATTGCTAACATCTGCAGAACCCACCATGGCCCGCTCTCAAGTTCCAAAAAAACCATTTACCATAGTTGTTTTTCGTCACTTAGCCAAATTTGCATTCATGCTAGAATTAACTCTTTTATTCCATTAAAAAATGTTAACAAACTTGTTACATAGAACTTTCTTGATTCATAGAATGATGACAGTGCGGGCTTCTACCTACAGCATATGAACTGCAGTGATTCAAGAAGGCAGCTCACCACCACCTTCTCGAGGGCAACTAGGAACAGGCAATAAATGCTGGCCTGTCAGCAATACCCAGTGAATTACAAGTCCCACAAGTGAATTTAAAAAAAGGCCATTTAATCCATCATGTCTGTGCTGGTTTGCTGAAAACAGCAATTCACTAAGTACCACTTCCTACAGAACAGGGCGTCTCCTCATCGTCCTGCACATTCTTCCTTTGTGGATAATAATGCAATTCTCTCTTGAATGCCTTGATTGACTCTGCCTGCACTTCATTCTCAGGCAATATATTCCCAATTCTAACCACTTGCAAAGTAGAAAACATTTCCTTATGTTGCCAATGCTTCTTTATCCAAGTAACTTAACTCTGTGCCTGCTGGTTCTTGATCTTTGAGAACACTTTCTCCCTATCTGTTCTTTCCTGGCTATTATAAAATCTTCTCTCAACTTTCTCTTCTCAAAGAACAACTGTCCCAACTGAGGAAGAGTCACCAGACCTGAAACGTTAACTTTAATTTCTCTTCACAGCTGCTGCCAGATCTGCTGAGCTTTTCTAGCAACTTCGGTTTTTAAACTGTCCCAACTTCTCCAATTTTCTACAAAACTGAAGTTTCTCATCACAGGAACCATTATTGTGAAATTTTTCTGCTCGCTATCCCTTCACATCTTTCCCATGATGTGGTGCCTAGAACTGGACAAATTACTCCAGTTGGGGGAAACCTGTGCATTATTCAAGTTTAACATGATTTCCTTGTTTTTGTACACAAACCTCCAATTGATAAAGCCCAGGATGGTACACTCAAATGAAAGCAAAATAGTGCAGATACTATAAATCTGAAACAAATGCAGAGAATGCTGGAAAAACTCAACGGGTCTGGCAGCATCTATGGAGAGAGAAATAAAGTTAATGTTTCAAGTCCAGGCTGACATTTTTTCAGAACTGCTATAATTGTGGATCCATGTTTCTACCGTCTGCTTTATTCCACGAGTCCTGAGTTTGCACACAAGTCTGTTGTGTAGCACTTAAATGCCTTTTGAAATTCCATGTACTCCATATTAACAGCATTACCCTAATTAACCCTTGCATTAGTTCATCAAAAAGCTCTTAAGTTAGTTAAACAAAATTTACCATAAACAAATTGATGTTGGTTTTTCTTAATTACTCTACATTGCCCAAATAATTTTTATTTTGTCCTGAAGATAAATGTGAGGTGCTGCATTTTAGGAAAGCACTTATACACTTAATGGTAATGTCCTAGGGAGTGTTGCTGAACAAAGAGACCTTGGAATGAAGGTTCATAGCTCATTGAAAGTGGAGTCGCAGGTAGATAGGATAGTGACGGCAGCATTTGGTATGATTTCCTTTATTGGTCAGAGTATTGAGTACAGGAGTTGGGAGGTCATGTTACGACTGTACAGGACATTGATTAGGCCACTTTCAGAACACTGTGTGCAATTCTGGTCTTCCTATCGGAAGGATGTTGTGAAATTGGAAGGGTTTAGAAAATATATATAAGAATGTTACCAGGTTTGGAGGATTTGAGCTATAGGCAGAGGCTGAACAGGCTGGCGCTGTTTTCCCTGGAGTATCAGAGGCTGAAGGGTGACCTTTTCAGGTTTATAAAACCATGAGGGACATGGATAAGATAAATAGACAAAATCTTTTCCCTGGGGTAGGAGAGTCCAGAACTAGAGGGCATAGGTTTAGGATGAGAGGGGAAAAATATAAAAGGGATCTAAGGGGCAACCTTTTCACGCAGAGAGTGGTACGTGTATGGAATGAGCTGCCAGAGGAAGTGGTGGAGGCTGGTACAATTGCAACATTTAAAAACTGGATGGGTATATGAATAGGAAGGGTTTGGAGGGATATGGGTCAGGTGCTGGCAAGTGGGACTAGATTGAGCTGGAATCTCAGGATGGCATGGATGAGTTGGACCGAAGGGTGTGTTTCCATGCTGTACATCTCTATGACTCAAATTATTCTTTCAAAATGCTCTCCCAGCACCTAAAGTTAAATTGACTGGTCTGTAGTTGCTGGACTTAGCTTTACACTTTTTTTGAATGCTTTTTGTCACATTGCAATACTTTAGTCTCCTTCATCCAGTCCTGGTGCCTTATCAATTTTACTTAAAGATGTTGTGCACAATGCTACCTCCTTACCAATTCCAAGCTCTCAGGTGCCTGAACTACTACCTCTTTCACCCTGTCCTTTCAAATACCTTCTTCCTTGGTAAAGACAGATCTTGATGGTAACGTGAAAGGATTAATTTAATATCTCAGTCATGTGTGTAAATCCCCTTTTTGGTCATCAGTACCTCCTTTTTTTCGCTTTTTTACTATTCAAATGTCTACAAATGGTTTTTAAATTCCCTTTTATATTCGCTTCCAGGAGCTTCTCTTCTCTCTGCTTCTTTTATTTGCTTTCTTATTTTTTCATTTCTCCTCTGAACTTTCAGTTACCAGCCAGTTTTAGGTTAGATATTATCCACCTGGCATTTCTTACAGGTGCACCTTTTCTTCTTCACTTTGATTCCTGTATTTTTTATTATCCAGAGAGCCCTGAATTTTTTGGTTCTCTCTATCTACTTTATGGTAACATACCTTGACTGTGTTCAAATTAGAGTCGAGAGTGTGGTGTTGGAAAAGCACAGCAGGTCAGACAGCATCCGAGGAGAAGGAGGGTCGACGTTTCCAGCAAAAGCCCTTCATCAGCCCCTCACTTTCGCCTGTGTTCAAACTATCTGTTCTTTAGGTGTAGCCTGTTGTTCAGTTGTAATCTTGCCTGTCTTATATTAGTGAGATCAGCCTGTGTTCTCAGTCTTTACACTTTAACACACAAGAGATTTTTATCCTACAGTTTTGGGGGAAAGGAAATTTGGGGGATATTGGTGGAGAAAATTTGTTGTAATGGCAGACAAAAATGGGTTAAGCACTAAAGGATTTTTTAAAAATGGGCTAAAATGTTTCTTAGCCTTAATTCATTCTATATTACTGTCTTGTATACTAGCTGTTCAATGCAGGTCTGTTTTGACATTAAGCCAAAATTTTAGCAAGTTTTCTTTCTAAAGCAGTTGCTTGGTTTGCACTTTTATAGTTGTCTTTCAATTTTGTGTTCCAAAGAACAGATTATAGTGCACAAATGACTATAGATGACATTGATGAATAATGTTCAACATGTTCACATGATCTGATATCTTTTCTCTGAGAGGGTCGTAAGTGTTTGGAACTCTCTTGTCCAGAGAGTGATGGAAGCAGATTCATTGAATATTTTTGAGACAGAGTAGATATGTTCTTGACTAACAAGATTTCCAACGCCCCTCCTCCAAGTCCCTCCTCCCTACCTTTTATCTTCTCCTGCTGAACACTCTCTGCTCATTCCTGAAGAAGGGCCTGTGCCCGAAACGTCGAATCTCCTGTTCCCTGGATGCTGCCTGACCTGCTGTGCTGTTCCAGCAATAAAGTTTCAACTTTGATCTCCAGCATCTGCAGACCTCACTTTCTCCTAACAAGAGAATCAAAGGTTATCAGAGATAGGTGGGAATGTGGATTTGAGGCCACAATCAGATCAGCCAAAATTTTGTTAAATGGCAGAGCAGGCTTAAGGACTGAAAGGCCTACTCCTGCTCCTAACTTTTATGTTCATATATCCTCTGCCTGTATTTGAATGGAGGTATATTCTTAATATCTTGATTAGATTAGTGGACAGAGAAATTCAGAAATGAACATGTTCAATATTCATCACTGAGATCGCCAATAATAATTTCCCCTCAATTAAATTATTTGTAAACATCATTTTGAAGTGTACTGGGCTAAGATATAAGGGACAAGTCAAGACAGTCATAGGATACTGCCCACTGGCCGGATGAGTGCAACTCCAACAATGCTGAAGAAGCTTGACATAATCCAAGACAAAGCAGCCCACTTGATTCACCACCTTAAAAATTCACTCCCTCGGCCACCAGTGCAGTGTTGCTGCTGTATGTACAATCTACAAGATGCACTGCAGCATGTCACCAAAATTCGTCAAACAGTGCCTTCCAAATCCACAACCTCTACCATCGAGATGGGCAAGAGCAACCAGGCTTGGGACCACCACTGTCTGCGAAGTTCCCCCAAGTCACATGCCATGCTAACTTGGAACTGTGTCAGTTCCCCATTTCTGTTGCTCGGTGAAAGACCTGGAGCATCTCACTTACAACACCATTGATGTACATACACCACATAGCCAGCAATGGGTCAAGAAAGCAGGCCACTTTTTCAAGAGCAATTAGTGACTTAGATTAAATTCTGGTCTTGCCAGGAATGCTTACATTTCAAGAACAAAAATGAATTAATTATCTCTGAGATCTTAAACTCTAAATGTTCCCCTGCTATTGTTATTTGTAGAGGCCAATATTTTAGCTAGCATACTTTCTGGCACAGGACATAGCTCAGGATGCAGACTGCATAAAACACTCCTCCTAATTTTCAAAGCTATTAACACATAAGAAAAATAAACAGAAAGCCTGACCTATATTGCGCATGACTGGAGAAAAATAATCGAGGTAAAAACAATGACTGCAGATGCTGGAAACCAGATTCTGGATTAGTGGTGCTGGAAGAGCACAACAGTTCAGGCAGCATCCAAAGAGCAGCGAAATCGACATTTCGGGCAAAAGCCCTTCATCAGGAATAATGGCAGAGAGCCTGAAGCGTGGAGAGATAAGCTAGAGGAGGGTGGGGGTGGGGAGAAAGTAGCATAGAGTACAATGGGTGAGTGGGGGAGGGGATGAAGGTGATAGGTCAGGGAGGAGAGGGTGGAGTGGATAGGTGGAAAAGGAGATAGGCAGGTAGGACAAGTCCGGACAAGTCATGGGGACAGTGCTGAGCTGGAAGTTTAGAACTAGGGTGAGGTGGGGGAAGGGGAAATGAGGAAACTGTTGAAGTCCACATTGATGCCCTGGGGTTGAAGTGTTCCGAGGCGGAAGATGAGGCGTTCTTCCTCCAGGCATCTGGTGGTGAGGGAGTGGCGGTGAAGGAGGCCCAGGACTTCCATGTCCTCGGCAGAGTGGGAGGGGGAGTTGAAATGTTGAGCCACGGGGTGGTGTGGTTGATTGGTGCGGGTGTCCCGGAGATGTTCCCTAAAGCGCTCTGCTAGGAGGCGCCCAGTCTCCCCAATGTAGAGGTGACCACATTGGGAGCAACGGATACAATAAATAATATTAGTGGATGTGCAAGTAAAACTTTGATGGATGTGGAAGGCTCCTTTAGGGCCTTGGATGGAGGTGAGGGAGGAGGTGTGGGCGCAGGTTTTACAGTTCCTGCGGTGGCAGGGGAAAGTGCCAGGATGGGAGGGTGGGTTGTAGGGGGGCGTGGACCTGACCAGGTAGTCACGGAGGAAACAGTCTTTGCGGAAGGCGGAAAGGGGTGGGGAGGGAAATATATGGCGGAAAAATAATAACATCCAGCAGCAGTTTTTAAATGTTGCGGCCAATCCTTTAAAGGGCAAGTTGCAGCAGTGATTTAAAAGTTGATCGATTGTTTACAATGTTACTACAGAGACATCTGGGCAATACTACAACTTTAGAATGTAGTAGTTGATGGATCTGCTGGGTTAAGTGCACCAAATGAAGGTGGCTCATTTTGAAAATAAAGACTGTCATCTCATAAAAGTATACAAGAAAGATGCAAAGAGGAAGGTGGGACAGTTCCTCATGCAGCTGGCAGAGCAATGTTTCCAGACCCACATCTAACAATTACTGATGATGTATCAATAGTGGCAGAGTCACTGGGTATGTTGGTGAAGTAAAGGATGGAAGCCATAACAGGGGCAACTCCTAAATATTTATAGTGGCTGCATGGCCCTCTGGTCATTCAGGTATTGATTTTTAAGTTCAGTTGACTTATTTCTCAGTAAAGTAGATGACTTAACATAAACACGGGAACACTATCATTCCCTGTTGATTGCATAACCATGTTTATTTGTATTAATAGTTCATGCCCTAGCAGGGACTCATTTTAGCAGAACACTGTATTAATGAAAGAGGCTGAACGAATGTTTTTGAGGAAGAGTCTAGTGTAATTTTTGGCACATGTCAGTGTTTATCAATTTTCTCATTCTTGCAGCTTGCCTGTTAATACACTCTTCACCCATATTGCTGTTAGCTGAATGTACTGTTGTATGACCAGAAAATAGGAATGTATGAGTGTTTAGATGGAAAATCTTGTCTCAATAAATTTGGACCAACTGATCTTTTGTAGTTCCAAAAGATCAAAAGTATTTCTTACTACATTTTTAATATCAATATGGAAATATAAAACTGCACCTTTGATAATGTTTGAACGAGAAAGGAATCATGGAAAACACAACAGAGATTTACAGGGGAGAAATTTGTTCATGTGACATGCTATAGAGTTGCTTCAAAATCCCTAGGGCAGGTGATGCAGCTGGCCAGGGCATTGTGGAAACAAGTCTTCATCAATGATTTTTTAAAAAGTGCTCTGTAAACAAATTTCTTCACTTAAATGTTTGTAAAAAATGGAGTAAAAAATATTAAAGAAGGAATGAAAGAACTTAGCAAATTCCAACATGGGCTTAGTCATAGTGCTCTCATCTCTGAGTCAAATGATCATTGGTTGAAGTCACACTCCATGTACTTGTGCATATATTCTAGGCTAATATTCAGTGCAAAATAGAGGGGATGTCTTACTTTAAGAAGTACTTTCTTTCCAATGAGAAGTAAAACTGAGACTATACCATGTGAGGTATCAGTAAAAGATTCCACAGTAATATTCAATGAAGAACAGAGGAGATGCCCTGGCCATTGTTTATCCCTGCACCAAAACCACTATCAAGTTATCAAGACATTAACCAAAAAGCTGTTGTGGAAGGTTCCTGTGCATCAATTTGCTAGTAAGTTTCCCTATGTTACAACAGTGACTACACTTCAGAAGTGCATCATTGACTGTCTAATGCTTTGGGACAAACAGAAAATGTGAAAAGTGGTATACAGGAATATGGTGAAAGGAAAGGCTATTAAGCCCCTTAAAACTCTTCCTCCATTCAATTGGATCATGTCCAGTTTGATTTATCAGCTTTTATTCTATATTCATTGACATTGTTGCTTAACAAAAATCTGAAAATTTCAATTGGCCAGTATCCACAGTTTTTTTGGGAAGGAACTTTCAATAGTGAAAGTGTTACCATTCAGTCATGCTGAATGGTGTACATATGGGGTATATGGGAAGCAGTAAAGAACATCCATGACAATATATACAGGAGAAAAGATTGGGTGCAACCTAAACTGGTTAGGTTGAACTGATTATTGTTTGTTCCACAAAGGCTACAATTATTCTCATGAATATACAATAATGGTGAGAGGTCTACAGCTAGAGGAAATCCTCTCACATTGGCATAGTCCAGCAGGATATTGATCTATGATTCCATGCCCATTTCCCCGATCTTGCTCACAAGTAGAAATATTACTAATTGGGCCAGATGTCAGAGGAAAGCTAATGGATTGTTCTGAGTGTGAGCCACTTCCAATAGAATAGACTATCCAGCTGGTCTGCTGTGATGATGAACAGTTGATTTACAGGAAAAAAAAGATTAAATGTTAGTAATCCACAATTTTAACATGGTCAAAGTTAAACATTATGTGTGTGCAAATACGAATCAATGTCTAGTTTCTAGAATTAGCTGTTTTCAAAAAAGGTAGGTTTGAAATTTCATCTATTCCCCAATAAATATGGAAAATAATCAGTCATGTGGCATTTGATGAATTTCACTTGCATCCAGCAAGATATTAAGTAACAATATGGTTGAATTTGATTGTGATACTGTCAAATAGATTGAAATAGCTATTGTTTTGTGACATGATTATTTATAAATACTTCCAAAATGTCTTCTGAAATATGTATATATTAGTCTCAGTGACCTACAGTTTATAATATATGTCCGAGTTCAATATTTTATATTGTAATTATTTGTAATTAAAGGTAAAAACATTTCATATTTGATTTTCCGAAGTTACAGATTTTCCCGCAGAAAGGAACCACCAGTTAGCATGCAAAAGTTGCTAAGTTTTGGCTATGCTGATGATTGGTTTTCAGAACGTAAGGATGTGAAAAACAGCAAAGAACAAAATATGGGTACTGTATCATAGAAAACTACTGTATCATAGAAAACTATTCCAGAAAACTACATTCCTCTGATTGGTCATATCTTACAAATTGAGGAACTTTATGATGTATCTGCAACATTGCAATGTAATTTTTCATCAGGGACTAGAAGAAAATGAGTTTTATTGTATGTGCTCAGAGGAATGACTCAGGTAGTTGAGGCAGTGTTGGTTTAGACTGAAAATAAGAGTGCTACTACATATGTAATAAAATGTTTCTAATCTCTGGCAATTTTAAAAATGGTGGCAGGCATTTTGATGTTGTACTTGGAAAGCCTTTAGACAATAAAACAAATAATGCAAAGTTTGCTCCCTACAATACTACTATATGTCATGCAGTGTGTGTAATATTGAACACAGGTGCCTGAGGCTAGGAAAATGGCATCATGAGAAAACAAGGACAATATTGTAGGTCTTTGTAGCAAGGTTGGCCCTCCTTTGAATCTTGAGTGAGCAATTCACCACCAGATCCTGTCTCCTATTCCAAATGTGTCCAAGATAGATAAATTCTAAGGGACTCACCCATACTGTACAAATAATTGGAGTGTCAGTTACTGCACATCCTATATTTTCACCCCCTGAACAAAACCAGAGCACCATTAAAAATCAAGCTTATAGCCTACAATTAAAGCAAAGTACTGCAGATGCTGGAAATTTGTAATAAAAATAAAAAGTATTGAGTAAAACTCAGCAGACCTGGTAGCACCTGTGGAGAACATGTCATTAACAGTTCAAGTTTAATATGACACTTCTTTAGAACACTTACAGCCAAAACCTTGGAATGAGACGGTCACTAACCACCATAAAAAAAGTAAAGAATCAAGTTAGGAGGTAACTGACCTTATCTCTGGCCAGAGAGATTCAATTGCCTCTATCTGCTTCAGGTTGCACCTATAATTTGGCCACACTTCCGGGGACAGGGAAAAGAAACATCATTAAATTTTCACCAGTATCATTTATTTCAATTATTCAGAAATAAAGCCTCATGATTCTTAGGAGGAAGGACAACATTTGTAATAACTGTTTCAGAACATCACAAGATGCTGGAAAAGATTAAAAACTAGTATATTATTTTCAAATTCAGATGTTGGAACAATTATAAACTTGTAATTTATCACAAAGTTTACAGTTCTTAAGATATTCAATGTCACTGATAAATATGTTTGACAATTTCTCAATTGACAGAATGATGAGTTTGGGACCTACAAGAGAAGGAAATGCAGTGCGTAGGGTGACTGAACTCAATGAGGGCTAAAATTTTGATTCCTGATAGTGGGTTGAATTGCAGAGATTAAGCGATAGGTTCCAACTCATTTTGCATGTCATGAGTAATCATTACCACAATCCCTTAAATAAATTTTGCTGCACCTTTAACGTAAAGTCAGCAGTGCATGAGAATTTTCTAAACATAGCAAGCACCAGATGACTTTGTACCTTTGTGTGTGAGCTCAACTATTATTCTTGCTGAACTCTGCTGAACAGAAGTGGGGTGTAGGAGAATAGCAGCTTATAAGGAGGCTTAAGACTGGCGTAGGTGAATCAATGATGAGGGAGAATAGAGTGGAACTGGGGTCATAGAGCATTGGAAGAGGAATCCAAGAGATGATAGAAAATGTGGCCAATGGTGTGGGCTAGTGAAAGAGTGAAGTGCCTGGTATCCTGGGTGCGCTGGTGCAAACAATGAGTCAAGGTACGAAAATGGAGGTAATTTTCAATCCTCTGTTGGGAACAGCACTTGATGATTAAAATATCACCCTGGGTCTTGCAGGGGTCAGTTGACTCAAGGAGAACAGTGTTCCTTCCATACACATCCTCAGGCAGTCGTTCTGAAAGTTTGCTCTTGTCTCCTGCTGTTTCATATTTTGATAATAATCAAAATTGTAAAATCTTTGGCTATAACATGTAGTAAACAAGCTCCCCTTAAAATCTCCCCTACCTTCCCTCACAATGATTGCAGTAGCTCCATTCTCCAGCATAGAACAAACTGTGCCAGCACAATGCCCATTATCCATCATTTTGGAGTCAAAAAAGGAATAATTGAAAAATCTACTCTTTAGTTACTCTTTGCCTGGGGTCAGAAAAAGACATCTTCCCCAATTTAAAGTCAGTGTTTATTTCAACTAAACTTATAAGGATTAAAACATGAGGACTGTTTGCTGTATTAATTTTAATGGATATTGAATGTAAAATGCACTGTTTAATTAGTTAAACATGTTCTCTCTAATCTTTCAAAGAACATTCAGATGCTGTGAAATCTGAGGTTTTGCCTCAGGAAATTCAGCCCACATATAGAGGAAAGAGGATGACTGGCATCAGAGGAAATGAAAAGAATAAAGTTACTGCAGAAAATGATTCTTTCTTCAAAATCTTTGGTGAACACAGGCAAGATATCCATTCATTTGAGTGACAAGAACTTATTTCTCTTTCTTGTTAATATATGTAATCATTTCAAGATAGCCAGGTTTTGGTGTCTGATAAAATACTTTCACCTTTTAGTTTCAGTAGGCCGGCACAAAATGTACACCTGACTAGACACCTAACCATGTCCAGTGGCCTTGATGAGTATGGCAGATTGTCTTTAACTTACTGTGCCAGGATTCCCTGACTAACGGGTACCTCAATGGACATGATTGAGGACTAGAGTCATAGAGGTGTACAGCATGGAAACAGACCCTTCCATCCAAACCGTCCATGCCGACCAGATATCCCAACCCAATCTAGTCTCATCTGCCATCACCAGGCCCATATCCCTCCAAACCCCTTCAATTCATATACCCATCCAAATGTCTCTTAAATATTGCAATTGTACCAGCTTCCACCACTTCCTCTGGCAGCTCATTCCATACACGTACCAACCTCTGTGTGACTAAGCGGCCCCTTAGGTTTCTTTTAAATCTTTCCCCTCTCACCCTAAACCTATGCCCTCTAGTTCTGGACTCTCCAACCCCATGGAAAAGACTTTGTCTATTTACCCAATCCATGCCCCTCATAATTTTGTAAACCTCTATAAGGTCACCCCTCAGTCTCTGATGCTTCAGGGAAAACAGCCTCAGCTTGTTCAGCCTCTCCCTATAGCTCAAGTCCTCCAACCCTGGCAACATCCTTGTAAATCTTGACTACACCCCTAAGTGTTGGATACTTGGCTGCCTTTTGCTGCACATGCAGTGTATTTGCCATATATACTATTGGAACATGCAACAGACATGAGATTGAGATAGCATACTGCCATGTAGCAAGGTGTGCCCCTCCCACACTGAGCATTGCTCAGCAGCAAGGCAAGTTAACTGGTTGTGTAACTTCACTAATTGGCGAGGCAAGGCAGGGATGCTATGATTCTGGATTAGAGTGGTGCTGGAAAAGCAAAAGCCTGCACCCACACCTCCTCCCTCACCACCATCCAAGGCCCCAAAGGAGCCTTCCATATCCATCAAAGTTTTACCTGTACATCCACCAATATTATTTATTGTATCCGTTGCTCCCGATGCGGTTTCCTCTACATTGGGGAAACTGGACACCTCATAGCAGAGCGCTTTAGGGAACATCTCCAGGACACCCGCACCAATCAACCACACCGTCCTGTGGCCCAACATTTCAATTCCCCCTCCCACTCAGCCGAGGACATGGAGGTCCTGGGCTTCCTTCACCGCTGCTCCCTCACCATCCGACACCTGGAGGAAGAACGCCTCATCTTCTGCCTCGGAACACTTCAACCCCAGGGCATCAATGTGGACTTCACCAGTTTCCTCATTTCCCCCTCCCCCACCTCACCCCAGTTCCAGCCTTCCAGCTCAGCACCTTCCCCATGACTTGTCCTACCTGCCTATCTTCCTTTCCACCTATTCACTCCACCCTCCTCTCTTACCTATCACCTTCATCCCCACCCCCACTCACCAATTGTACTCTATGCTACTTTCTCCCCACCCACACCCTCCTCTCATTTATCTCTCCACCCTGCAGGCACTCTGCCTCTATTCCTGATGAAGGGCTTTTGCCTGAAATGTCAATTTTCCTGCTCCTCGTATGCTGCCTGAACTGCTGTGTTTTTCCAGCACCACTCTAATTCAGAATCTGGTTTCCAGGATCTGCAGTCATTGTTTTTACCAGGATGCTGTGAGCAAACAAGTAGGCACTAATACAACATCTGAGCATCCCTGCGATGCAGCTGGGTGCAGTCTGAGAGCTGAGTACCTGTCCCTGTGCATAAAGTGTCCTTGCTGCAGCCCTTCAATGCAAGTGTTGGCAGAGCTCCCTCTAATTTTCATTCCGACTATGCAGATCTCTGAGGTCCATGCACAGCAGTGACTTCCAGAACCGGATGTTAAAGTTGACATACATAGTGTGTGGAACATTGGACCAACACCACATGCAGACATCGATGCAGCTTAAAGGAAACATTGGTTGCTGGAGCACTCTACATTGCAAGTCTGGGTTTTTTTAGAGTGCACTGCCTGTGCAATGTGGAAGAGCGAGGGTGGCCATGGATGGTCATCTGATTCCAGAAAGCAATGAGTTAGAGGAGGAATATATTTGGCTAGTGCCCATGCATCAGGCTGTGGGATTTTGTTGCTCATTGTCCAACACGGAGGTCATTTATGTGAAACACTTTATGCAAATCAAATTATAACCAGTGTAAAAGCTGTTGCTATGTTCTCTAGGGACATTTCCCATCAGAAAAAAATAACATTTTTACACATTTTATTTTTTAAGTTTAAATATTGAGCATGTCTAAATTTCTATTTGTAAATGAAAGAATGTTTAACTACACTATATTTAGAAAGAGAAAAGAAACATGTTAACTCTGAATATTTAGCTATTGCTCGCTGACTTCCACACAGACCAACTTTCATTCCCTTGTCAATTCCTTCCCACTGGACAAGCCCCCTCCCACTGGGTGACTCACTCCTGCTGGGCAACTCTCAGCTGCTTGGGGACTTTCTACAAAGGTTGACCTTCTCCTGCTCACTGACACTGTCACAGTCACCATCTCTACTGCAAGTCAACTCTCTCCCTCTTGCTGACTCATATTTGCCGACTCTCTCCTGTTTGTGGTTTCCCTGCCTGACATGAAAAATAAATTCATACATTCAGGAACACATAATAATAAAGACTATTCATATAATACATAAGATAAACTGAGTAAAACTTAATCTTTAAAACACTGGTGAGAAGTCACATTCCCATGTGAAATGTCATTTATTCAATCAACACCATATTCCATACTTTACATTGTGCCTCACGTGGGGTAATATGACCATATTGGCTCAAAGCTCCTTCAACTGTGTCTGAGCTAAAGTGTGTAAGATTCTGTTCTAACATACAACATTAAGATATGCATTTCAGATTGCCACTACACCTCAGATGTAACATGGCCTTGTGGATTTCTGCTCCATATTTAAACTTAACTCAACCTTAATTTATAATTCTTCCATTTAATTATCTTTTATGTAATTTTAGTAATTGGAATTTAAACTGTTACTGTACTAGGCAGCAACAAATGAAGAAATACAAAGCAAAGGTCCTATGGAATAGTACTGATTAGTGAGCACATGACCCATTTTTAAAAAAAATTGTTCAAGTGATATGAGCATTGCTGGCAATTTATTGCCCATTCCTAACTGCAATTGAGAAACAAAGAAAATTGGTGTGGAAGTGGGCTAATCAGCCTGCTCTGCCATTCATTATGATCATGGATGATCATCCAATAACCTGTTCCTACTTTTCTACAGTACCATTTGATCCCTTTAATCCCAAATGCTATATCCCATTCCTTCTTGAAATTATATGATGTTTTAGCCTTGACTACTTTCTATGCTAGCAAATTTGACAGATTCACACTCTTTGGGTGAACAAGTATTTCCTCATCTCAATCTTAAATGGCTTATCTAAAAGGTTGTGGTAATACACCTTCTTAAAACATTGTTTCCATATGATGTAAGCATACCCTCAGTTTTGCTCAAGAGGAGGTTTTAGAATTTTGACCAGTGAGTGTGAAGAGTTATTGCTATGATGGATTGAAGGGAATGTACTGGCGGTGTTCTGATGAAGCGGCTGCTATTGTCCGTCAAGGTCCTTCAAAGTACGTAATTCAATTATATTGTAAGAACAGAGGAGTGTAGGACTTAGGAGCAGGAATGGGTTTTTTGGTCCTTCAAGCTTGCTATAATATGATCACGGCTGATGTGGTCTCATATCCACATAGTTCTCTACAATCCTTAACTCAAGGTTCCTTTGTCTATGTCAGCCTTAAATAAATTTAAAGACCTAGCCTTCACTACTTTCTGGAGAAGAAAATTCCACAAGCTAGCCACTTCTAAGAAAGAAAAAAAAACTCTGTAATAAAGGGGTGACCTTTTATTCATAAACTATGTCCCATAATTTTAGAAACAAAAACAGAAGTTTCTGGAAAAGCTCAGCAGGTCTGGCAGCATCTGTGCAGAGAAATCAGAGTTAGCATTTTGGATCCAGCATTTTGTAACCCTTCCTCAGAACTGATGGTACCTGGGATGTTGTCAGTTTATATGCAGAAAATAGGGTGGGGGAGGATATAAGAAGTAAGCGATAGGTGGGGATAGAGCCCAAAGAGAGAGAAGAAGAATTGGACAGACAAAAGAGTGGGTAACGATCTAGCTGAGTAGCTGTTACTGCAGACTGTTAGTGGCTAACAACAGGTAGTGTGGAATGGCAGACTACGTGATAACAAGACCTGGTGTGTAGGGTCGGGGGGTCCGACATAGGAGAGTTCAAGCCCTAAAATTATTGAACGCAGTATTGAGTCCAGAAGGCTGCAGGGTTCCCAAGAGGAAAATGAGGTGCTGTTCTTCCAGCTTGCAATGAGCTTTGCTGGAACACTGCAGCAAGCCTGAGATAGAAATGTTGACCAGGAAACAGGGCAGTGTGCTAAAGTGGCAGACAACTGGAAGCTCAGGGTGTTTTTGCAGACAGAACGTAGATGTTCTGTGAAGTGGTCACCCAATCTATGCTTCGTTTCTCCAATGTAGAGGAGACCACATTGTGAGCAGTGAATGCAGCAGACTGGATTGTGTGAAGTCCAGGTAAAGTGCTGCATAATCTGGAAGGTATGCTTAGGCCCTTGGATACTGAGGAGGTAGGAGATAAATCGGCAGGTGTTACACCTTTGCAGGGGAAGTTGCCATGGGGCTGTGATGGGGTGTTGGGAGTGAAGGAAGAGTGGACCAGGGTGTCCCAAAGGGAACAGTCCCTGTGGATAAGGGAGGGAAGGGGAAAATGTGTCTAGTGGTGGCATCTCACTGGAGGTGGCGGAAATGGTACCTGATGATCTCCTGGATGTGGATGCTGGTGGGATGGTAGGTGAGGTCAAGGGGTACTATATCGCTGTTGCAGGAGGGAGGAGAGGGAGTGAGGGTGGAAGTGCAGGAGATGGGTCAGACATGGCTGAGGGTCCTGTTGACAATGATGTTAAGGAATCCTTGATTGAAGAAGAACCAAGGCTGTCTTGTCAAAGATGGCCTCATTGGAACATATGGAGATGGAGGAACGGGGAGAATGGAATGGAGTCATTACAGGAAGCAGGGTATGAGGACATATAGTCCAGGTAGCTGTGGGAATCTGTGGGCAATCTATCCCCAGAAATTGAAAATGAGATGTCGGATAAGAGAAGGGAGGAGTCAGAGATACCTGGTGAAAGTGAGGGTGGGCTGGAAAATGATGAACTTTTTCAATTCTGGATGAGAAAGAGAAGCAGCACTGATGATATCATTGATATATCAAAGAAAGAGTTGTGTGTGGGGGCTGGAATAGGACTGGAACAAGAAATGTATCTCATACACCACAAAGAGACAGGCATAACTGTGGGCAGCACGGTGGCACAGTGGCACTGTGGTTAGCACTGCTGCCTCACAGCGCCAGAGACCCGAGTTCAATTCCCGCCTCAGGCAACTGTCTGTGTGGAGTTTGCACATTCTCCCTGTCTGCGTGGGTTTCCTCCGGGTGCTCCAGTTTCCTCCTACAGACCAAAACAAATGTGCACGTTAGGTGAATTGACCATGCTAAATTGCCCATAGTGTTAGGTGAAGGGATAGATGTAGGGGAATGGGTCTGGGTGGGTTGGTCTTCAGAGGGTCAGTGTGGACTTGTTGGGCTGAAGGGCCTGTTTCCACACTGTAAGTAATCTAAAAAAACCTGGGGTCCATGCAAATATCCATGGCCACCCTCAGACCTAGAGAAAATGAGAGGAGTTAAAACAGACGTTGTTGAGGGTGAGGATGAGCTCAGCCAAGCAGAGGAGGGTGGTGGTGGGTGGGGACAGTTTGGGTCTTTGCTTCAGGAAGAGCGGAGAGCCCTGAGACCATCCTGATGTGGGATGGATGTGTAAAGGATTGCACATCCTAGTAAAGAGGAGGCGGCTGGAGCCTGTAAACTGGAAATTCCAAAAAAGGCGTAGAGTGTCAGAGGAATCACAGATGTAAGTGGGCAGGGACTGGACCAGGAGAGAAAAGACTGAGTCAAGACAGGAAGAGATGAGTTCTGTGGGGCAGTCGCATGCTGAAACAGTGGGTCTGCCCGGGCAGGCCTGTTTTTGGATTTTCAGGCGGAGGTAGAATTGAGCTGTGGTGGGGCTGGGGGACTATTAACTTGGAGGCAGTGAGGGGCTGCTCACCAGATGAAATGAGGTCAGTGACTGTAGTTGACACAATGGCCTGAAATTGACAGAAGGAGGTATCTGAGAGCTGCTACTCAGCCTCTGCAATGTAGAGGTCAGTATGCCAGACTACAGCAGCACCACCGTTATTGGCAGGCTTACTAACAACGTCATGATTGGATCTAAGTGCACAGAGTGCAGTCAGTTCAGAGGGAGATAGGCTGGATTGGGAGAGAGAAGCAGAGAAATTAAGGCAACCAATGTCACGTTGACAGTTCTCAATAAACAAGTCAAGTGCAGGTAAAAGGCCAGAGGGGGAGGGGTCCAGGTAGAGGGAGAGTGTTGGAGCTAGGCAAAGGATTCAGTGGGATGGGGAGAGGATTATTGTCCAAAGAAATGGGCACAGAGGCGAAGATGATGGACGAAGAATTCAACATCATGTTGTGCCCGAAATTCATTAATGTGGGGACGCAGAGGGATACAGCTGAGACCTTTGCTAAGTGCAGTACGTTGAGCATCGGAGAGCAGAAGGTTAGGAGGGATGGTGAATATCTGACAGGAGGTGGGGTTGGGAGAGGGGATGGAGTCAAAGGAAAGGGGAAGGGAGGAAGATTCCAGAGGGCCATGGGTATCCCTGAGCTGTTGCATCTTGTGAGTCCTAATGCCTAAAAGGAAAATAAAATGTTTCTTATTTGCACGGTGAATGAGCCGGAGGATGAAGTGGAACTGCAGAGTGGTGCGGCTCTGAGCCAGCGTGTTATGATGCTGTTGGAGAGAGAGGTCGAGAGTGTGCATGTGATGGTGCATGGCACTGAGTGTGGGTCTCGGGTTGTGGCAAGAGCAGCTGTCTGTGGAACATTGAACATGATGGAGATACCTGTGATCCTGGTTGGATTCAAAGTACAAGGGATGAAACTGCAGTTGGAATCCACGTGGGATGAATCTGAGCCGGAGGAGATCACTTAGGAATGTGATGTGGCTGTGGAAATTAGTTTTAACAAATACCTGGTCAAAACACCAGGAGTGACAGTGAAATTAATGTCAGTGGAAAAGAAAAAAAGATTGGAATGGAAATTCCGTTGGAGAGAGGAGCAGAACTTCTTTAAGGTTGGCATGCCAAGAAGAGATGTGGCAGTGAGTTAAATATTAAATAAAACCAAAAGAACTACAGATGTTGTGAATCAGAAACAAAACAGAAGTTGCTGGGAAAGCTCAGTAGATCTGGCAGCATCTGTGAAGAGAAATCAGAGTTAACATTTCGAGTCCAGTGACCCTTCCTCAGAACTGATGGTAACTAGGAAAATGTTGGTTTTTATGCAGAAGATAGGGTAGGGAGATATAATTTTATTTCCCATAATTTTAGTCTCCATCCATAAAGAGAACAACCAGCAGGTATCCAGTCTATCCAATCTTCTCAAGATTTTATATGGTTCAATAAGATCAGCTAACATTATCAATCGCCCATTGATAATAACATTTATTATCAATGGTCAATAGACGTAAACTCATCTCTACCTACCTCGACACTGTCCTATCCCCCCTAGTCCAGGAACTCCCCACATACGTTTGAATCCTTTTGCAAGGATGCCTGCCTTGAAGAAGTTTTCCTCCTCTCTCTACAAGAATCTCAGGGAGGAGAAAGTGAGGTCTGCAGATGCTGGAGATCAGAGCTGAAAATGTGTTGCTGGAAAAGCGCAGCAGGTCAGGCAGCATCCAGGGAACAGGAGAATCGACGTTTCGGGCATAAGCCCTTCTTCAGGAATCCTGAAGAAGGGCTTATGCCCGAAACGTCGATTCTCCTGTTCCCTGGATGCTGCCTGACCTGCTGCGCTTTTCCAGCAACACATTTTCAGCAAGAATCTCAGGGAGTCTCTCTCCCACTGCAACTCCCAGGTCATTTCCTCTGCCCTGAAGCTCTTCAACCACGTCCTGAAACAAACCCGCTACTACAGCCACATTTGCTTCCTCAGTGCCTGTCTCCGTAACCAACTCATCCCATGCGGACTCCGGACCACCTTTAAACCAGCAGAGTTCGGACCCGAACAGGACAAACAGTACAGACTACAGATTCAAAAACACCAGCAACGGTTCTCCTTCAAGATCCTCCGCTCCACGCTTGCAGCAATGCGCCGGCACCTAACCTCTCTACAGTCAGCCCTGCCTCAGCTGAGGGCCACACTCTCTCAGAATTGCAAAGGACCCACTCTGTACTACATCCTCAGGAGAATCCATACACTCAACAAACAGTATTTCAATTCCATCTCAAACATCAAAAACTGTAAGTACAACAAACTTTTATCTACCCACCCCCATAACCAGCACTCCTCGAACATTCCAGAAGATTCCCCTGGCCTCGGAAACACCATTAGCCATGCGGCTGATGCAGCTACCACCCCCACGCTGATTGATGATGTCACTTCTGCCCCCATCATGGCCACTCCCACAGACACTTCCAGCCCTCACATCATCGCCGATGCCACACGCTCAGTGACTTCCGCCACCCCTACTGCCGTGTCTGCCACCACTTCCGCCCCCACCAGCGCCACTCACCTGCATTCTGCTGACACGCCCCCCACAGACCCCACTGTCACTATCCCCACCCCCCAGAAACCCGAGGGGAACACTACACCTGCTCATGACTCTACCCCCATTCCCCCCACCATCACACCCACTCCAGGTACTGGCTCTGACCCCACTCCCAGCTCTACACCCACACCAGCTCCCAGCTCCCAGCCCTGCCGAGTTTTCACCATCCCTCCAGACCTCCCCCTCACTGAGGACGAACGATCAGTCCTCAGCAAAGGACTCACCTTCGTCCCCCTCCGTCCACGCATCAATGAATTTACTACACACCGTGACATAGAACAATTCTTCCGTCGCCTCCGCCTCCGAGCTTACTTTCACAATCAGGATTCCCGCCCATCTTCCAAGCACCCCTTCACCCACCTTCAACACACTGCATCCACCTGGACACCCCGTGCTGGCCTATTACCTGCCCTCGACCTCTTCATTTCCAACTGCCGCCGGGACATTAACCGCCTCAACCTGTCGACCCCCCTCCCTCACTCCAACCTCTCACCCTCACAACGCGCAGCCCTCCAATCCCTCTGCTCCAATCCTGACCTCACCATCAAGCCAGCGGACAAAGGGGGCGCAGTGGTAGTCTGGCGCACTGACCTCTACATCGCTGAAGCCAAACGCCAACTCGAGGACACCTCTTCCTACCGCCCCCTTGACCATGACCCCACCCCCCATCACCAAACCATCATCTCCCAGACCATACAGAACCTCATCACCTCAGGAGATCTACCACCCACAGCTTCCAACCTCATAGTCCGGGAACCCCGCACTGCCCGGTTCTACCTCCTTCCCAAGATCCACAAGCCTGACCACCCTGGCCGACCCATTGTCTCAGCATGCTCCTGCCCCACTGAACTCATCTCTAACTACCTCGACACTGTCCTATCCCCCCTAGTCCAGGAACTCCCCACATACGTTCGAGACACCACCCACGCCCTCCACCTCCTCCAAGACTTCCGTTTCCCCGGTCTCCAACGCCTCATCTTCACCATGGATATCCAATCCCTCTACACCTCCATCCGCCATGACCAGGGCCTCCAAGCCCTCTGTTTTTTCCTCTCCAGACGTTCCCAACAGTACCCCTCCACCGACACTCTCATTCGTTTGGCCGAACTGGTCCTCACCCTTAACAATTTCTCCTTTGAATCCTCCCACTTCCTCCAGACCAAAGGGGTAGCCATGGGCACACGTATGGGCCCCAGCTATGCCTGTCTCTTTGTTGGCTACGTAGAGCAGTTGATCTTCCGTAATTACACCGGCACCACTCCCCACCTCTTCCTCCGCTACATTGATGACTGCATTGGCGCCACCTCGTGCTCCCGCGAGGAGGTTGAGCAATTCATCAACTTCACCAACACATTCCACCTTGACCTTAAATTTACCTGGACCATCTCTGACACCTCCCTCCCCTTCCTGGACCTCTCCATCTCCATTAGTGACGACCGACTTGACACTGACATTTTTTACAAACCCACCGACTCCCACAGCTACCTGGATTACACCTCTTCCCACCCTACCTCTTGCAAAAATGCCATCCCGTATTCCCAATTCCTCCGCCTCCACCGTATCTGCTCCCAGGAGGAGCAGTTCCACCATAGAACACACCAGATGGCCTCCTTCTTTAGAGACTGCAATTTCCCTTCCCATGTGGTTAAAGATGCCCTCCAATGCATCTCGTCCACATCCCGCACCTCCGCCCTCAGACCCAACCCCTCCAACCGCAACAAGGGCAGAACGCCCCTGGTGCTCACCTTCCACCCTACCAACCTTCGCATAAACCAAATCATCCGCCGACACTTCCGCCACCTCCAAACAGACCCCACGACCAGGGATATAGTTCCCTCCCCACCCCTCTCCGCCTTCCGCAAAGACCGTTCCCTCCGTGACTACCTGGTCAGGTCCACGCCCCCCCCTACGACCCACCCTCCCATCCTGGCACTTTCCCCTGCCACCGCAGGAACTGTAAAACCTGTGCCCACACCTCCTCCCTCACCTCCATCCAAGGCCCTAAAGGAGCCTTCCACATCCATCAAAGTTTTACCCGCACATCCACTAATATCATTTATTGATCCATTGCTCCCGATGCGGTCTCCTCTACATTGGGGAGACTGGGTGCCTCCTAGCAGAGCGCTTTAGGGAACATCTCCGAGACACCCGCACCAATCAACCAAACCGTCCTGTGGCTCAACATTTCAACTCCCCCTCCCACTCTGCCGAGGATATGGAGGTGCTGGGCCTCCTCCACTGCCGCTTCCTCACCACCAGACGCATGGAAGAAGAACGCCTCATCTTCCGCCTCGGAACACTTCAACCCCAGGGCATCAATGTGGATTTCAACAGCTTCCTCATTTCCCCTTCCCCCACCTCATCCTAGTTTCTAACCTCCAGCAAAACTGTCCCCTTGACTTGTCCGGACTTGTCCGACCTGCCCAGCTCCTTTTCCACCTATCCACTCCACCCTCTCCTCCCTGACCTATCACCTTCATCTCCTCCCCCACTCACCTATTGTACTCTATGCTACTCTATCCCCACCCTCACCCTCCTCCACGCTTCAGGCTCTCTGCCTTTATTCCTTTGCCCGAAACGTCGATTTCGAAGCTCCTCGGATGCTGCCTGAATTGCTGTGCTCATCCAGCACCACTGATCCAGAAAATAGATGTAAGCTACCTTTTCTTCGGAAAATAAGCCCTTCATTCCAGGAATGAGTCAAAGTGAACCCTCTTTAAACTGCTTTTAAAGCAATGATATCTTTTTTACAAATGAAGAGATGAATACTGTTCACAATACTCAAAATGATCACTCACCAGTGCCCTAAACAACTGCAGGAATATATCCCAAGTTTTAGCTCCATTCCCCTTACAATAAACAGCAACATTCCATTTGCGTTCCTAACTACTACATGTGATTCATGCACCAGCATGCCCAGATCCCTCTATAATACCAAATTCTGCAATTTCTCTTCACCTAAGTAAAATGCTGCTTTTCTATGCTTTCTACCAAAATTAACAACTTCACATTTAACCATGTTCTTTGGCATGAACTAACTTTGTGCCATTCGTTAACTCAACCTAGTTATAAAGTAATTGCAGGAAAATTTCCTTGGAAAAAGTTGCATAACTCCCCTTTTGTGCTGTAGCAGGCACCTGAAAATGTCCAGTAAGTTCTGAATGATCCATGAAATTCCAGCTAGGGTCAAGGTAGAATTTACTTATACACATTGCACTGTCTGTGGCCAGCCAGCTCAAAATAGGTCCTTGAACTGAGGAGATTCAAAATGCCATTACATGTTTTTGTGAAATATAATGCCTGTTTCCTCATTTCTCCCACAATATCTCTCTTCAGTGTTAGTGGTGTTAGAAACAGGATCTCTGTCTCAAAGCTAATTAGCATTTATCTTTGTTATCAAAGAAACATTGGGGAAGCTAATTATTTGGCTTCAAATTGTTACGTTTCTGAACTATGTAAAGCCTAATGCCTGATTTTAGGCCCTTTAGGGCGATTGATTTATTTATTATTTAACCTATTCTTTCTAATCCACCTGTTCAGATGTCTTATTACACACCTCTAGAGCAGGTGGGACTTGAACATAGGTCTCTCAGTGCAAGGTTAGGGACACTATCACTGCATCACAAGAGGGCCATATCCTCTGTTTATACCCTTTTTTTACAGCTCAGTGAAAGAAAAGAAAACAAACCAAAAACACAATAACAAAGAAGAAAAAGGAAGGCAATATCTTCTTAGGCAAGGGAACTTTTCTTGCCCCACAGTACACTGGCTATGGCCAGCCAGCTTGAAGTCAGTCACCTAAACTGAGGAGATTCTGAACTCTCCGTTTATATATTTTTTCACAAATGAGTTTTGTATTTTATTCCACAGCTACTATACACAAAGGCACAGTACAACAGACCAATGTTCAATATCTTCTCATGACCAGCATCTGAGGAGCCTCCAAAATGGGTAATCTTCATAAACAATGTAGAAATAGCATCAGAATCCATTTGCCATGTAATGATTCAACAAAGTCTGAGCAGTACTGCGTCTTCAGCAGTTGTTCACCTGGACCTCTGCTTCATCTTTCGCCTTTTACGCCTCAGCCTGTGCATATGCTTCCTCCTCCACTTTGTTCTCATACCATCAAGGTTCATGCAACCCCAGAATCGAAAGAAGCTTCCCCTGTTTATTTTGGTCAGCCAGGGCTTCCTGCTTGGCCCAAGTTAACAACCCCAATCAAGGCTCTCATAGTCAACCTGGTTCCAATCACTACTTCTAATCTTGTTCACATATTTGCTGCTACAATTCAATTAGCTGCAGTGGAGTGCCCACAAAATAATGCTTCAGTGGTTCTGAGACACCAATCTGCTGGGTTTTACTGGAAGCTCCAGTGCTAGAATTATACTTGTTTCAGTTAAAATGGTTGAGGTGCAATTATATTAATTGTGTCATATGACTTCAATTTAAATATGTTCATCATATGCTTTGCCTACCCCTGGAAAATACAAACTTGATAAGTGGAAGCTTATGCGGAACACAGTTATAAGGGTCTCTTACTGAGATATTTGTATCATTGATAGTCACAGGTGAGGTGCTGGAAGATTGGAGGCTGGCTAGCGTGGTGCCACTGTTTAAGAAAAGTGGTAAGGACAAGCCAGAGAACTATAGACCAGTGAGCTTGACGTCGGTGGTGGGCAAGTTGTTGGAGGGAATCCTGAGGGACAGGATGTACATGTATTTGGAAAGGCAAGAACAGATTAGAGATAGTGAACATGGCTTAATGCGTGGGAAATCATGTCTCACAAACTTGATTGAGTTTTTTGAAGAAGTAACAAAGAGGATTGATTAGGGCAGAACAGTAGATGTGATTTATATGGACTTCAGTAAGGCATTCAACATAGTTCCTCATGGGAGACTGGTTAGCAAGGTTAGATCTCATGGAATACAGGGAGAACTCACCATTTGGATACAGAACTGGCTCCAAGGTAGAAGACAGAGGGTGGTGGTGAAGGATTGATTTTCAGACTGGAGGCCTGTGACCAGTGGAGTGCCACAAGGATCGGTGCTGGGTCCACTACTTTTCATCATTTATATAAATGCTTTGGATGTGAGCATAAGAGGTATAGTTAGCAAGTTTGCTGATGACACCAAATATGGAGGTGGAGTGGACAGCGAAGAAAGTTACCTCAAATTACAATGGGATCTTGATCAGATGGGCGAATGGATTGAGAAGTGGCAGATGGGAGTTTAACTTAGATAAATGTGAGTTGCTGCATTTTGGGAAAGCAAATCTTAGCAGGACTTATACACTTAATGGTAAGGTCCTAGAGAGTGGTGCTGAACAAAGAGACCTTGGAGTGCAGGTTCATAGCTCCTTGAAAGTGGATTCATAGGTAGATAGGATAGTGAAGAAGGCGTTTGGTATGCTTTCCTTTATTGGTCAGAGTATTGAGTACAGGAGTTGGGAGGTCATGTTGTGGCTGTACAGGACATTGGTTAGTTCACTGTTGGAATATTATGTTCAATTTTAGTCTCCTTCCTATTGGAAAGATGTTGTGAAATTGAAAGGGTTCAGAAAAGATTTACAAGGATGTTGCCAGGGTTGGAGGATTTAAGCTATAGGGAGAGGCTGAATAGGGTGGGGCTGTTTTCCCTGGAGCTGAGGGGTGACCTTATAGAGGTTTCTCAAATCATGAGGGGCATGGATAGGATAAATAGACAAGGTCTTTTCCCTGGGGTCAGGGAGTCCAGAGCTAGAGGGCACAAGTTTAGGGTGAGAGGGGAAAGATATTAAAGAGACCTAAGGGGCAACGTTTTCACTCAGAGGGTGGTAAGTGTATGGAATGAGCTGCCAGAGGAAGTGGTGGAGGCTAGTACAATTGCAACATCTAAAAGGCATCTCGATGGATATAGGAATAGGAAGGGTTTGGAGGGATATGGACCAGGTGCTGGCAGGTGGGACTCGATTGGGTTGTGATATCTGGTCGGCATGGATGAGTTGGACCGAAGTGTCTGTTTCCGTGCTGTACATCTCTATGACTCTATGACTCTAAGTGGGAAGCTACTATTTTAGCTGTCCATCCATCCTGTTCCCTTTTGTCATGTAGAGTTAAAGGTAGGTTTAGTAATTGCATAAGAACTACATGTGAAATTAGGTTTTCAAAATTGTTGATTGCTGTTAAATCACTATTTGCTGATGCCCAGTTTGATAAAATGTTTTCTTTCACTTTAGACCAAAAGAGATTCGTCGGAGTGTGGAGAACCGTCTGCAGTCTGAGATTGCTCTTGCCTGAAACTCTTGTCAACTAGGGGGGATAATAATAAATAGGTTAATTTTAAAATTCTGATTGATTTTGTAGTACTGAGATTTTTATATTTGTCATCAAATTGATATTTGACATGAGCAAATAAAATGCTATTCTTTCATGTAAAATTACTCTTGTAGTTTAAATTGCCTGCAGTTTTTCAAACTGAATTGTTATTAATCCATATAAATATAATCTTAAAGTTTAATTTTTAAAAATGAAGAATTTTTGAGGTTTAGATTTGTCTTTTCAAATTGTATAAATAATTAATTTCATTCCAGTGCAAAAGGTTAAATAAATGTTCTATAAAAATGAAAATGGACTAATCTCGTATTTGATAGACTTTAAAGGTAGAGAAACACTCTTTAAATTGTATTTGGGATGTGAACATCACTCTCACAGCCAGCATTTCTTGTCCTTCCATAACTGGCCTTGAGATGGTGGTGATAATCTGCCTTCTTGAACTGCTCTATTCCATGTATTTTAGGTGCACTTGCAGCAAATACTGCTAGAGAAGGGAATTCCAAGTTTCTGGCTCAACCTCTACGAACAAATATTGAAACAGGTCTAAGTCGGAATGCTGTGTAACTGGAGGGGTACCCACACATAGTAGTGTTCCTTAGCTCCTCTTACCCATCTTCTGAGATGGTTTTTGGAAGGTGTTGTCAAATAAAGCTTGGTGAATTATTGCTTTGTAACCAGTGGATGCTATATGCTGCTACCACTGTTTATCAGAGGTGCCAATTCATCAAACTGCATTGAACTGTATCCTATAATTTTTCACAAATCTTCACAAAGTTTCCTGAAAGTAATACACATTGGTATGACCTTTAACACATAGAACAGCTAGTATTTGGAGTGTTGCTACAACTAGCCAAAACAGTAGGCGATGGCCTAGTCGTATTTGAAATAACTCCACAGAGGCCAGTATCCTGTCACCAAGTCACCCTTTCTTTACAGATGAAGAGCCCTTGATGCTGACCCAGCTGCCGCAGAGCCAGCTCTCAGAGTGAATAGGATGTCTGACACTCCAGTTCTTAACCATCTGCCAAGGCTGCCTGATTGGACCAGATTAACAGCCCCAATCTGGGAACTCATATTCAATGATGTCCACCTGACTGACCTTGTAACAGTCATGTCGGTATTATTGGTAGACTATTAATCCATAAATTCCGGTCATGTTCTGGGAACCTATGTTCGAATCCTGCCATGCCAAAATCAATTACAATCTGGAAATAAGAGTCTAATGATGACCGTGAAACCATTGCCAATTGTTGGAAAAGTCTAATGTCCCTTAAGGATATCCTTACCTTGTCTGGCCTACATGTGACTCCAGACCCACGGCAATGTGGTTGACTCAAGTGCCCTCTGCGAAATTAGGGATGGAAAATAAATGTTGGCCTAGCTAGTGACACCCACATCCCGTGGATAAATAAAAAATTAGCTAAAAGCAGATTTAACAAAACATAGGAAATAGGGGAAGCAGTGGGCCAATTGGATGCCCAAGGTTACTCCTCCACTCAGTGAGTACTTGCTTGATCTAGTTGTAGCTTTAACTCCACTTTGCTGTTTATTCTCCATAACTTTTGATTCCCTTGTTGATCAGAAATAAATACATTCTGTAATGCAAATTCCATTCACCTCTGGTGTAGGGAATTACAAACACCATGACCATCTAGAAGGAACCTCCTTCTCATCACGATAAATGGGAGACCCCTTATTTTGAACTTTACTTCCAAGATCTAGATTTCCCGTATGAAGAGAAATGCCTACCCTGTCAAGCCCTCACAGAATCTTACATATGAGAAGGAGGCTAGGTGAGGACCGTGAAGCAGGAGGTCAGAGGCAGCTAGATCCATTGGAGTTGATTAGAATTGTTGCTTGCTGTACAATAGAGAAAAGGCTTGGTAAGTGGTTCTGATCTTTTGTACAGTTTGACATAGTATTCTAAATGATGAAGGGCTTATGCCCAAAACGGGTCGATTCTCCTGCTCCTCAGATGCTGCCTGACCTGCTGCGCTTTTCCAGCACCACACTCTCAACTCTGATCTCCAGCATCTGCAGTCATCACTTTCTCCAATACAAAATGATGACAAAGTTAACTGTATAAAAGGCACATATGTAAGTGAATGGTGCAATTAAATAATTAAAACTCACAAAGGCTGACAGCTCAGATGACATGAGTTGAAAAATGTGGTGCTGGAAAAACACAGCAGGCCAGGCAGCATCCGAGGAGCAGGAGCTGAAGAAGGGCTTATGCCCGAAACGTCGATTCTCCTGGTCCTCAGATGCTGCCTGGCCTGCTGTGTTTTTCCAGCACCACATTTTTCAACTCTGGTCTCCAGCATCTGCAGTCCTCACTTTCTCCTAGTTCAGATGACATGTCCAGACAGTAGCATACTGGAACTCCTGGAAACCTTGTGGCTCAGGGTAAACACATTAGTGGTAAGTGTTTGAAGTTCAAATGGTTTTGGTTGAGAGTGTTGGACTGGAGGCTGAACTATAGATACTGCAACCCATCAGGGAGGAGGAAGTTAGCTGGATTCTTTATACCAGGAGGCTGACACACCTCTTCAGGAATGCAAATGAAGCAAATTATGGAACACAGAGTGTAGACATATTGGAAAGGCATGGACTCTACCATTGTCCAATAGGTTCGAGATTCTCTCAACCTGTTTGGATGAAAATAGGACTTGCACAGTGGATGTAGAAGTCATTCAATTGGGTGGGTGGGGGTGGGGTGGTTGACAAAGGAATATGGTAGTATTTGTAGGTGATAATATAGTGACAGGGATTGACACTGTTCCGTATGTCAAAAAGCAAGAGTCTGGAAAACTGTGTTTGTGACTCGCTCCAAGATTCAGGACAACTCAGAACTGGAAAGGGAACTTATAGTAGAATGGGAAGGGGGGAGGATCCAGTGATTGTGGTCTATGTGGGCACCAATGTCATAGGTAGAAATAGGAAAGAGGTTCTACATAGAGAATATGCAGAATTATTCACTAAATTGAAAAGCAGAATTTAAAAATGTATAATCTCTGAATTATTATCTGAGCTAGCGAGTTTTGAGAAGATTTGTAGCTCAAGTTGAGGTTCTGGATGTAGGTTTGCTCACTGAGCTGGCTGGTTCATTTTCAGATGTTTCATCACCCAAGGAAACCCAAACATATAAATAGAAAGCGGGCTACACCACCAGTGCTTCATCTGGAGGCTCACTGAAGATGTTACCTAGTATGGTGACGAAACATATGAAAACAAACCTTCCAGCTCAGCGAGTAAACCCACATCCAATATTATCTGAGCTGCGTGCAAATTAACATAAGGTACACAAAATTAGAGATTAATGCAAAACTCAAAGGCTAATGTGGGACAAGTGGATTCTTGTTCATGAGCCACTGGCACCAGTGATCTGGAAAGTGGGACTGAATCATTGGGACTGTCTCTACCTGATCTGTGCTGAGGTCAGTGTCCTTGCAAACCATATAACTAGTGAAGAAATGAAGATTTTCAACTAAATAGTGCGAGCAAAGGATCAAAGAAGCAAAGAGAAGAGAGAAAGGAAACAGTATAATGGGAAACAAGGGTTTGAAAGTAGCAGGAAGAAAAAGAGGATAAAAAACTTGGAATGTACCAACAATCCCAGCAGTACATTTCTAACCAACCCGAGAATTAAAAAAAAACCCTGCTTCTGGTTCTTTCCTCATTAGTTTTTAATATATGTGCTCTGGTGATTGGCTCATCTGTCAGTATAAGCTGTTTCTCCTTCCACCAAAAAAGTCCCTCACAATTTTGAAGAGTTTAATGAGTTGCTCTCGTGAAGAGCTGACATGGTCATAATGGGGGCAAGCCTCTTACTGTGCTGTGACTATTCTATGATTCTATGACTGCTACATGAGATCAATGATATGTTACTGAACTGTCAGATATATAAACTTTCACTAGGGCAATGCTGACAATGATTGACAGACCTACCTGCAGAATGCAATGTTGGAGTAAAAGATCAGTTAATCCTTAGGGTCTATCTGTTTTGCAATGCTCACCTCATATTTGGAAATGAGTTTCAATCAGGGTCATGCCTCCATTGACTCACAGCAGCCCATGGGCTCCCTCTCCTGTGGAACAATCACAAGAATGTCTCCAAGTGACCATGGATAACCTCGATTAAATCTTCTCTTCACAACCTATGCTATAAGGCTAACAACCTCAATTTCTCCAGGTAATTGAAGTCATGTCTTGCATTATGCTAGTGACCTAGTTAATCTTCTCCTGCCCTCTCTGTGGCCTTGACATCCTTCCGGATGTATTGCACCCAAAATTTGACACAGTATTCCAGCTGTGGCCGAACTAAAGCAAAAAATCCTATAGTCATTGAGACAGTGAAGGACAGCAGGATTGTATTCCTCCAGATGTACCCTGCACACGTCTCCCCTCACAAGTGCCCTTGAAAAATTGTAAAAACCTCCACAAAATAAGTATGAATTGGTTCCTTAACAGGCTCAATTGTCTGCCTGCTCCCAGTAAGCACAATCCGTATCTAGAAACGTAATCCCCTCTGGTAAACATCAACAGCAGTGGGAACATGTTGGACTTCTGTCCTGAGAAGTTGCCACATTCCCCTCTTAACCCATCACCTCAAGTGCAAGAAAATTCCACACTAATGTAGTATGTAAAATATTGTTCAGAATTTATTTTCACTGTCTGGGACTTAATTGATATTTTTTAAAATACCAAGAACTGGCTGTTGTTAAGATCATTTTGCAACATTCCTCAAGGACAGATGAATCTATAACGTGATATAAAAGCTCTAGGTCCTTGACACTGTCAATTATGTTTATGCTTTGACATGCATTTGTTTATAATTTGTTTGGAGTTTATTGTATTCAACAGGATTGGCAAAATAGTGGAAGATGGGTCAAAGAAAGATGTGCTTAAATTTTACAGATTTTAATCAGACTACATTCTTCAGAAAAGGGTTCAGATCTAGTCACTGACCACAAAAAAGATATTTGAATCCTAGAGGCTGCATAAAAGAAAAAAAAGTTTAATCTCATGCTTATCAGAAAAGAAATGTGAAACTCGTGACTTTTCAGACTTGACTCCATCAACAGTGTGGTGACGTTTTAGAGATATATGATGGTAGGATTTATAAAAGAGTTAGATTTCGTACATTCCTTAAATTATAAGCACGGCATTGGGATAGGATGCAAAATAAAATGCAAATTTTGGATTGACCATGAAGGTCAGGGTGAAGACAAATTTCCTGCACTTCTTTACTTTAAAAACATTGCACCTGTATATCTCTTTCAACATAATTAAACATCCAAGGTACTTTGCAGGAATACAGTCAATACAGTCAAACAAAAATTGAGACTTAGCCACAGCAGGAGATATTAATATAGCTTATCAGAAGTTTGACAAAAGAAAGTTTTTTGAGCTGTGTCTCGTGAGGTAAAGGAGATATAGAGAGATTTAGGTAGAGAATTCATGAACTTAGGTCATCGTCAGCTAAAGATGTCATAAACAATGATGGAGTAAAGAAAGGTGGAGATGAACAAGAGGCCAAATAGCACAAAACTCTCAGAGGATGGGAGGGTTGGGGGAAGTTACAAGCAGGGAGAACTGAAATTATGACAAGCTTCTAAACTAAGAGGTGCCAACCTTGTGGCATTATTGCTGGACTGTTAATCCAGAGACCCAAGTAATGTTCTGGAGAATGAGGTTCAATAAAAATCTGGAATTAAAAGTGCAATGATGACCACAAATCCATTGCTGATTGTTAGGAAAAACCTGTCCAGTTCACTGATGTTGTCTAGGAAAGGAAACTGTCATCCTCACCTTCTCTGGTGTACATGTGACTCACAACAATGTGTTTGGCTCTTAACTGATCTCTGGGCAATTAGGGACAGGAAATTCATGAGAATAAAATTATTTTTTTTTTAAAATGTGGTTAATGTAGGTTAATGCACACAAGAAACATGGTATATGGGTTCATATGATTTGGTTTGAGTTGGGAAATGAGAAATATCATTTTGAAGGTTTAATCTAAAATACAGGTTTGGTGAGGTGACTAAGACATGAGCTATATGATACTTTAACTGGGATTACCCTAGCTTTCAACTTCCATATGGTGAGTTGCAGAACTTATCCATCACTGAGAAAAGTTTTTATCAGCTATAAGTCTTGAAAGCAATATCCATATCAGCTTTGTCAGTCTGCTCATTTGTATATCAAATGAAGAGTCAGTGACATAAATCCCATCCAAAACAGAGGTGAGAGTATGAAGGAATTTTCAATCCTGCAGTCTTTAAAATAATGACTACCCAGTGTAACAAAATAAGGGACAAGCAATCAGTTTAGAGCAGCACTTTGATCATTCACTCTTCTGTTAACCAAAGTGACTGCATGCTTCGTGAATCTTATCCTGACATTTGTCAAGAATGTCTGCTACAGGTGCAGTTGGTATACATAACCACACAAAGGAACTGAAATGGCAGAAGGGTAGAGAAGATGCACGATTTCAAAACTCTGACCTGCATGCACGTTTTAAAGTTAAGAACAAAAACACAGATGGAGAGATTCTCATGGTTGTGAACCTGCCAGAAATGACATCTGCACCAACCTAAAGGACATGACACTTTACTGAGTGTCAACTCTCATCTCCAAGATAGACACCAGTTCTGCAGGAAGTTAATTAATTCCAAGAAAGCAAGCAATATAACACATTAGTAATTTGAGCTTTTATTTCTTTGTCACCCTCAGTGCCAGCATGCTTGGACATCAGTCATCTGGTGATGTGGCACCAACTGGTTTGAGCACCGTCATGCCAGTAGCCAGAAGCTATAACAGTCCAAGCTCCTGACACACAATGTGCAATACCAGGGAAATATTAATGCCCAGGAATTCATCTTAGTAAATAGGGAGGGTCAATTCAACCTCATGCCATTGAGCACCAGTGTGCATCCAGAGCTCCTTGCAGGGTGCTCCTGATATTGAAAGCTTCCATCCATCTACCAGTAACACAAGTACCTCGAAATGCTACAGCAACAGATGAGAATTCTGCCATGCGGCAAGACTCACTCAAAATGGCAGGGCCTTCCTGATCTCAGTTAACCAGAAAATGCTGCTGAGGCCATTCAGGCAAACGGAGCACCATGCTCAGCAGTTGTCTCTAGCACAGAAAAGGTCTGTGGGGGCACTAAGGCACAGCATTTGTAAATGCATGAAGTCACTGTTACCATGCATGGGTCGTGGGTAACGATTTTGGAGTCCATTGTGAAGGATGAGATTTCTGAATACTTGGAAGTGTATGGTAAAATAGGGCAAAGTCAGCATAGTTTTATCAAGGGGAGGTCATGCCTGACAAATCTTCTAGAATTCTTTGAATAAGTAACAAGCAGGTTAGACCAAGGAGAGCCAATGGATGTTATCTACCTGGACTTTAAGAAGGCTTTTGACAAGGCGCCATGCAGAAAGCTACTGAGTTAGATAAGGGCCCATGGTGTCAGATGCAAGATGCTAATATGGATAGAAGCTTGGCTGTCTGGCAGAAAACAGAGAATGGGGATAAAAAGGTCCTTCTCAGGATGGCAGCCGGTGACAAGTGGTGTTCCGCAAAGGTCAGTGCTGGGACCACAACTTTTCACTTTATACATTAATGATCTAGATGAAGGAACTGAGGGCATTGTGGCTAAGTTTGCAGATGATGCAAAGATGGGTAGAGGGACAGGTAGCATTGAGAAGGCAGGGAGGCAGCAGAAGAATTAAGATGGAGATAGATAGGTTCTTGATTGTCAAGGAGTTCAAGAGTTACAGGGAGAAAGCAGGACAATGGGGTTGAGAAAAACCGCTACAAGCCCCACTTCTGCCCCCTTTGTGAATGTCACTTCTGTTGGTAACATCACTCCTGACCCTAAAATCATGCCCGATTAAGCAACTGTCTCCACTCCCACCTCCAGCTTCACCATTCCCCAGACCTCCTTCTCACAGAGGATGAATGTTTAGTTCTCAGCAAAGATCTCACCTTTATCCTTTTATGCTCCCAGATTAATGAGTTCGACAGATGCTGCAAACTTGAACATTTCTTCCGCTGCGTCCACATCCAGGCCCACTTTTTCAACGAAGACACCCGCCCAATCACCAGCTGCAGCTGCATTCATCTAAGCAAATGGGGAATGTTCTATTACATTCCTGACTTGTGACTTGTAGATGGTGGACAGGCTCTAATAGAAGTAGATAGATTCTTGTTTGGCAAGGAAATCAAAGGTTATTGGGGTGAATGAAAATACGGATTTTGAAACTCACAGATCAACCATGATCTTGCTGAATGGCAGACTAGGCTTAAAGGGCTGAATTGTTTACCTATACTCCTGTTTCATAGGTGCCAGTTTTTTTTGCCCAATGTTTTCATACATTTGTAAGGACCTGTATTACATTAAAACATTGATCTTGAATATTATTAAGAAAAAGATACCTTTATCTGCAATTTTCATTTTGATACTCATATGGAATGTTAAGCACATTCATGTGGTTATTATAGAGCTATGTAATCAGTAGCAAAACAATCAAACCTGTGTCAGACATTTAAAATTGAATCAACCCATTGCATCAGGAAGTGCATCTGTCTTCATATCACAGTACCCTATTTGACAGCTGTCATCTCACTTTAATGAAAAAAAACACAACCACTGCCAAATCTGTACTAAATATACAAGCAGGAGATAGCATTATTAATGTTGCTTGCAGCTGTATATCCAGTGACAATGAACTGGTGATTCAAGCCTAACAACAGCTCATATTGTTTTATTTCATTTGTTTGGTAACGTGCTGTATCAGATGTACTGTAATGGGATTGTTGAAAAGATAAATTATATCCATGTAGATTGGACTTCCCTAATCCCCCCAGTATCTTCCCCTAACATGGAATTGGCAGAGTCTGGTGATATGTTTGCAGCCAGAAGCTTGTAAACTGCTAGAATTTATGTTGTACACCTTGGAAATCTATAGAATGTTTTGGGAATTCCAATGAAATAGAAATAGTTTTGAACATATAATACAACCATTTATGTTCTTAATTTGCCTATTTAAAATAGAAAGCAAAATCAGAGATCAGTGGCATTTGGAAAAATGCACAATAATAACATACTTTCAACTGCTGAAATTGTTTATAACCTTGGCTTTGGATCTCTAACCTTAAAGAAAATAAAAATTATTTTCTGTTGGGTTGTTGATGGACTTGAAACTCTTTTTTACTGGAAATCTTTGCAAATGATTTGTCATATCTGTTAGAATTTAAATGTGTGCAAATTTGACAACATCATCAAGCAAAATAGATGCCCACATCAAGAGACTGATTTTATTTTACCTTAGTTTTATCATCATCCTTATGATGGCACAAGTACTGCTATTAAAATGTATTTTGAGGTTAATTAGATTTCTCACTGCTAATGTGCATTAAATGCATTTTAATAGGCTACTCAATTTTCAAACGTGAATCTACACATAACTGGATCTACACATAACTACACATTCTAGCTAAATGCACATTCTTTTTTAAAAATCCTTATCACATCATCACCAATAGAAAAAAAGTCTTGATATTTTTAATGCGGATTATTTATGAGTAGAATAAGTCAATGCCAATCAAACCATTCTCTACTTCCTAACCCTCCTGTGAAAGGTTAATGACACCATGACAGGATAATTAAGGCACAGCAATCCCCTTGCTGCATTTACTGAATTATTCAGAACATTAATGACAGCTCTAAACTTAACATGTAGTCAACACTGCTATGGAGTATTTAAATATTCAGAAACTACCCTGAGACTCCAATTAGTTGGATCAGACCATCCATAATGGCCTTAATTGTAGTTCTGACACTTTCTTATGCTCAGCTTGTTACAGTTCAGGCCTTCCCCCAGTTCTCTTTGTTCATGTTCACTAGCCCAGATTCTCTCTAATTTACATGCATAAACATTTTTTTAAAATCTGTTTAGAGATGGAATGACATATTTCTGGAGCAGGACATCAACCTGGACTTTCTGGCCCAGAAGTAGGAACATTACTACCATGCCACAGGAGCCAAAATTGAAAGTAAATTACACTCCATAAGGGCTCACACAGGATGTGAACTCACTATCTCTCACACATATATTCATTAAATGCACCAAAGCAAGAATTACATACCTAAAGCAACAAGCCAACTGTCAAGACTAACTTGCATTTATATATGACCTCTATTGTCATGAAATGTCTCAATGCACATAACTGCATCAAGCAAAAATTTGGCATCATCCCATAAGATGCCAAAACAATAAGACATAGGAGCGAAGGATGCCACTCAGCCTATCAATTTCTTTTTGACATTCAATAAAATCAAGACTGATCTGATAATTCTCAAATCCATTTTCTTGCTTTTTCCCAAGAGCTCTTTACTCCTTTACTGATTAAAAATCTGTCTATCTGGACCTTCTATATAAGTAATAACCCAGAAAACTGGGAGAAGCTTTGTCACACGGTGGCCATTCTTTCCATGTGAGTTGACACCAGATCAAATGCCCGAGACATCATGATGTTTATGCTCCTCCAATCTCTCTCTCTTAAAGGTGCACAATGTTTCTGGAAATGCTGACAGAAATTAATTCATTTCTTCTGTGTAGGATTTGAAGCATCTGTGCCCTCCAATGAGATCTCTCCAATAGTATTCCTGTCTTACTCCCACATATGTAGTTATTTTCCTTCTATTTTTGAATGTCTTAAAATGTTTTCTAGTCAATTAACTTCTTTCCAAGTGTAGTCATTTATTGCAATATCAGAAATAGTGGAGATTTGAGAAGGAGCCTGTAGAGGAAGGAATATGTACAAAGTACAGCAGTCCATCAGAATGCTGGGCAGGAGAATGCTGAGGAAGTCAAAAATGACAGGTCACCTTCAACTGGCATAACCCTCACCTTTCCTGATCTAATGGGACACTGAAACTAGGTCCTACTCACCAATATCCAGTTGTTAACCGTCTCTGGTACCGCTACACATTCTCCCTGTATCTGCGTGGGTTTCCTCTGGGTGCTCTGGTTTCCTCCCACAGTCCAAAAAAGTGCAGGTTAGGTGAATTGGCCATGCTAAATGGCCCATAGTGTTAGGTGCAGGGGTAAACGTAGGGGAATGGGTCTGGGTGGGTGCGCTTTGGTGGGTCGGTGTGGACTTGTTTGGCCAAAGGGCCTGTTTCCACACTGTAAGTAGTCTAAATCTAGTCATAACCTGGTGTTGTGTGATTTCTGATTTTGTCCACCCAGTCCAACACCAGCATCTGCACACGTCTGGCACTTGTCTAGCAGAGAACAGCCCAAGAACTAGAGGTCAGCCCTTCCAGATCTTCCTTTCATCTTGTCAACCAAAACAGGTTTTCCAGCAGCTGTTTAACCCTGATCAGTCCCTTGAAATAGAGATTCTTCATTGACAGAGTATAGGTCAACATCATGTTCACATCCTGAAAAATATTATGCTCAGTTTGGGCACTACACTCAAGGAGGAATTTGAAGACTTTGGTGAATTTTCTGAAAAAGTAAACTGGAATGGTATTCGGGTGAGGAATTAAAGTAACTTGGATTGACTAGAGAAGTTGGGATTATTCTTCTCAGAGCAGACAATGTGAAGGAAGATTTATAGAAGTAATTACAATCAAAAGGATTTAGATAGAGCAAACAAAAATAAATTGTTTTTAATGGTTTCAGAGTCTATAAGCAAAGGGTTTTGAATTAAAGTGATTAGCAAATGAACCAGATTCAAAATGAGAAAAACATTTTTACGTAACAAATGGTTAGGATTTGAAATGAATTGCCTGATTGGATGAGGTTTACAGATTCAATTGTAACCGTTAAAAGGGAATTGATGGATACATGAAGGAGAAAACATTACAGTGACGTGGGTAAACAGCAAGAGAACAGGACAAAATGGATTTGATCCAGCAGACCCAATGGGACAAGTGATTTTTTTAATGTGTTGTATTATTTAAAGAGAAGTGTCTTTGCCTAGTGTAAGAGCCAAAATGCTTCTGCAATGAACTTTGACTTAGAAGCAATACCGTAAGGAAAATCTGTAAAACTGGACCTGCTCCAGAATCATTAGTTCAGGGGTTATTGCAGTCCCAACAGTGGGATTGCTCTGCATGCCCACCGCTCCTGATGGCCCAACTAGGATTGAAGAACCGTCAACCTTCTGATGGCTGGAAGCACTTGGAGGTAGGACATCCTACTGTCAATGGCTAGAGGCCATGACCTCAGACAACATCTTATTTGAACTATATGAATAATGTTGTGTTTCCCAGGTTCAGTACAGCCAGGTTCGCTCTCAACTTTTTACCTGGACATAATGGCTACAACATTCTTGTAAAGTACAAGTCATTGTCTTCAGTCCCAGCTAAAAACTCCATGCCTTTGCCACAGTTTCCATTTGTCCCTTGGTCATTTTCCTCCAAATACTCTGTTCTTGATAACTCTACCATTGATAGCAACATAAACAACAACCTCAAACTGCTTGCCCTCCCTCTTTAGAATATTCTGCAGCTATTCCGTGATATCCTTGACCCTGCCCTCAGGGAGGCAATGAAATGTCATCTACGGCTGTATAAATGCCTGATTGTACCACTCACGGTTGAGCGTCCTACCACTATTGTTCTTCATGCCTTTCCACTCCTCCCTTCCACTGCATTTGTCTCTCACTGTGAAGATGCTTGGGTTTTTGCAAACTCCTTCCACTGTTAGTGAAGCATTGACCTGTCTATCAGAGATTCTCAAGATGATTGGCACCTTCACAGATGCTTCTCCTCCAGTTTGGGCAGTCTTAGATCAGAAATTCCAGTGTGTCAATGAGTGTATTTTTTTTCAGGGAGTCATTGAGCACTTCCTCCAAGAGGTTTTTTCTGTCCTCCAGGTCACCACTGCCATGACAAAGTTCAGAGTAGGGAGATCTTGTTTTAGAAATCTTATTTCATGCATGCAGACAAAACGTTCTTTCCAAACTATTGAAATCTGACTTACAGCCTTTTCTTACCAGGGCACTGTTTGTGTAAGGAGAAAGTGAGGTCTGCAGATGCTGGAGATCAGAGCTGAAAATGTGTTGCTGGAAAAGCGCAGCAGGTCAGGCAGCATCCAGGGAACAGGAGAATCGACGTCGATTCTCCTGTTCCCTGGATGCTGCCTGACCTGCTGCACTGTTTGTGTAAGGACAACAATATTTATTATTTAAGCATTCAGATGCTTTAAATTGCTCCTGATGACATTAATTGCCTAAATCAAACATCGCTGTAGTAGGTGGGTCACACGTGTGCTGTTCAGGCACATTTCTGAATTTAGTCATTTTCACATTATTATAGAAATATATGGTAGGAATGCATATCTGTTAAACATGAAGATTTCAATTTTTGCTACTATCATTGCTTCTTCAGAAGAACTCGGTACAATTCTTCAGCATTTATGCTACTATTTAAGATGTAAGCAACCTCAGACAGACTTCTCATTTGTGTGTACTGGAAGTGTACTTAGATTAATATCAGATGAAGAGAAGATTAGGATCAAATCCCATCATTCATAAACAATGGAGCATGCAGAAGGGCATGCTGGGAGCTTGAAAATGAGATGTCAAGTTGGTGAAAACACAGACGACACCAAGCCGTGGAATCAGATGGAATAGACATAGCTAATCAACCCCACAACCAACATATTAAATCAAAACTCTGCAGTCCTACTATATCTAGCTGCGAATGATGTGGATAATGCAACAACTAGCTGTATGAAAAGACTCCACAAATATTCCTTTCAAATTCGTCCATCAAATTATTTTCGAAGTATATATCCAAACTGTCTCTTGAATTTACTGATACAATCATCTTTCATTCATATACTCACCATCTTTGCTAAACCCAAAATGCTTTTATTCTTCCTTCAAATATTTGGTGATATGCATTTTTGCCGCAGAATGTGCATATTAACATGCTAAACACTTATCTTGTGTATACCCATTGGCACTTTGAATACTTCAATAAGATCACCCTGAGCATTTCTTCCGCAAGGGAAAATACTGTAGGCACTTCTTACAATACAAAAAAAATCACTCTGCATTTTAACTGTCCTCCACCCCATCCTCTCCAATGCCGAAGTATATAAGGACCTAGATATTTTGAAAGCTATGGGGAGTGAGCAGGGGAATGTAATTAATTGGCTAGCTCCATCAAAGTTCTGGCACAGGCACAAAAGGCTAAATGGCCAAATTCTGTATTGTGTAATTACATACCTTTCCCATAACTCAATGATCAGAATTATACATAATATTCCTGTTGTGGCCAGAGAAGCATACGGTAAAAACTCAGAATCACTTCTTAACTATGTCATGTGCTCTAAACAAAATCAAATTGTTCTGACTATCAAGCTCAATATCCTGTTCACTTTATCTCCTTGCGCTGAGCAATGAGCCAATTACTTCAATAATCCATCCATTGAATAGCTCTTCTCTTCACTGTGTCATTAATTATAAATTTCTTTAGGTTTATGTTGCCACTGAGTATTCATCCTTAACCAGTTGTTTGACTTGAGCCATTGTTCAAATTATGTGGGACCTGCCATTGACCTCATAGCTGAGTTTCCAATTCTGTTCTGAATGTTCTGCTATTGCATTTCTGCTGTTTTGTATTATTTATAACTTAGGCACATTTGTTATTTTTTCCCTTTTAAAGTCATATAGGCACAGTGTAATATTTCTGTACTTATTTCTGATTGAAGAAACTCCCAGTTAGTGTTATATGACAATGTAGCTCCATTTAAAATCACCTTTTGTTACATTGATATATCTGAAGTGCTAAAGGATCAAAGGCCTATCGGTTACTCATTGGTATTGTGAAAAAATAAACCTGCTGTTAGTTAACGTAGTTACATCAGGAACTTTGTGTCAATGGCCTCTCAAGCTATGTGTTTATTTTGAATTCCTGATATTGAGCGTCACTGTGTATCTCGTCAGGTCAAGCAGAAATAAGCAACCAATGGATTGAAAAACAACAGTGCTGTACCTGCTGCATATCAAAGCAGAGTGTACATAAAATGGACTTGTCACTTCGATGCTATTCATAAGGATGTAAACTAGGACAACTGAACCTAGAAACTAAAGAAGAATCTTTATCAGTTTCTAGCAGTTTTCTGTATTTTTCAGGACATTTTAAAATTCTATATTTAACTGTAAGCTTTTGTTCCTATTTGAAAATTTGTCATTAATTTAAGTATTTATAAGAATTTAGATTAGTTAAACCATTTTATTTAGAATTGACTTACCTTAACTTACTGTTGATAATAACTTTTATTCAAATTTCTGCAGATTATTTAGTACATACTGGAAGGGATCAGGATGGCACTAATTTTAACCAATAATTCTGAAGCGATTGCAAATGAACAAAAGGACTATAGAGAGTGAGTACTTTCTGGTTTCCTTCATAACTCAGCTTGAAGATACCATTATATACTTTCCCCTTGTTTATGATGAACTAAAAGAGATTGTGATTTTCTTTCTAACGAAGTAATATCTTGTTGTGTAATATGCAATATTAGAAATGATTATTGAAACTAATGTTAATTTTTTTTTCAATTATTTCAGAAATGGTGTAGTACATGTAAAGAACCCACATTTGTCCTCAATGCCTGAAGACTTACTGAATCATTTTGATTTGGGAACAAAAACACACAATCTTTAAGCAATGTTTGGAGACGTGAAGGTAGGCAGTTATTTATAGTGGGACAGAACAGAGCAGCCAGGAGAAAGCAATAAAAATTATCCTTTACCTTAGCATTTTTTTTCTTTTGGACAAGGAAATGAACAAAAATGGTAATGCCTAAATAAATTAAATTGAGAGGGAAAAATTATGTGTATTGAGACAAATAATACATGATAATTGAGCATCTCGCCCAGTTCACAAGAATTTATAATAATGCCATTACTTCCTTTCCTACATTACCCCTGTATCCCAATCAGGCTTCCTAGCACTGAATAATTTTTGAAAAAACTTCAGAAATGGGTGTAAATGTAAAATATTGGAATTTCACTTCCTTGATGTATCATTTAGTTAAATTAATATCATTTAATATTGCTTACAACAAACTCTTGTAACTCTTGTTACAAACACTTATTCACTTTTTGTAATGCAGTTGATAATTACAGTAGATGGAAATTTATGATTCTCTCGGAGAGGGAATCAAAGTAGGTGGGTCGCTAAATTTTGTGTAGTTAAAAATCAGCTTCCCGATGGTGGGGTGAAACTATTGTATTAAGATCTGCGAGGTTCGATGGTGGTTTGAGTTTCCTGACAGCAAGTGTGTGATTGTGTCTGCATATCATGCATATTCATTCAAAGAGAATCTCACCAGATTTCCTTGGACCTGTCTAATTAAGTTATCCACAAATGAGAATTATGTACCTGCAGATTCATAAATGCAAAGAAATGGTATGCAAAGGCAAGGTAGTCTAATGTAAAACAAAACACTGCAGATGCTGGAAATCTGAAACAAAAGCAGAAATTGCTGGAGAAGATCCACAGATTTGGCAGCATCTGTGGAGAGAAAGCAAAGTCAATGTTTCAAGTCTAGTGACTGTTGTTCAGCAAAGTAGTCAGCGTTCTAGAATGAGTATAAATGGTTATTTCCTTCATTTGACCACTGTTCATTGAGGCAGGATCTTGATCAGATGGGCCAGTGGGCTGAGAAGTGGCAGATGGAGTTTAATTCAGATAAATGCGAGGTGCTGCATTTTGGGAAAGCAAATCTTAGCAGGACTTATACACTTTATGGTAAGGTCCTAGGGACTGTTGCTAAACAAAGAGACCTTGGAGTGCAGGTTCATAGCTCCTTGAAAGTGGAGTCGCAGGTAGATAGGACAGTGAAGAAGGCATTTGGTATGCTTTCCTTTATTGGTCAGAGTATTAAGTACAGGAGTTGGGAAGTCATGTTGTGGCTGTACAGGACATTGGTTAGGCCACTGTTGGAATATTGTGTGCAATTCTGGTCTCCTTCCTATCGGAAAGATGTTGTAAAACTTGAAAGGGTTCAGAAAAGAAATACAAAGATGGTGCCAGGATTGGAGGATTTGAGCTAAAGGGATAGGCTGAACAGGCTGGGGCTGTTTTCCATGGAGTGTCGGAGGCGAACGGATGACCTGATAGAGGTTTACAAAATTATGAGGGGCATGGATAGGATAAATAGACGAAGTCTTTTCCCTGAGGTGGGGGAGTCCAGAACTAGAGGGCATAGGTTTAGGGTGAGAGGGGAAAGATATAAAAGAGACCTAAGGGCAACTAGAGGGTGGTACGTGTATGGAATGAGCTACCAGAGGAAGTGGTGGACGCTGGTACAATTATAACATTTAAAAGGCATTTGGATGGGTATATGAATAGGAAGGATTTGGAGGGATATGGGCCGGGTGCTGGCAGGTGGGACTAGATTGGGTTGGGATATCTGGTTGGCATGGATGGGTTGGACCAAAGGGTCTGTTTCCATGCTGTACATCTCTATGACTCTATGAGGCGATCATTGAGATTGGGTAGTGGCAGTCAAGAGAAAATTGGGCTGTCTAAGGAAGGGAGGAAAGGAAGGTAGGGAGGCAGATGCCAGTCTAACCAGAATGGTTAGAAGCAGTGAGGAAGGCGGGAACGCAGGTCGGTGGCAATCTAAGGGGAATGGTGAAAGGAAGGGATGGAGCAGCAGAGGGAGAGAGAGAGAGAGAAGTTCAGAGTGAGAGGGAGGGTGACAGGGACTGAGAAAGAAAGAGAGGCAGGGAGAAATTTCGTGTAGGGAGTTGTGGTGGAGGATGGATCCCAGCATCACAAGTGTGGGAGTTCTGTTCATCGATTGGATGAAGGATGTTCTAGGATGGCTGATTGGAGAAGAGATAAGTGGGGCTAGAGCACTCAATGGTGGGGTCCTGTGAGCTGGACTGAGAGTACTGGGAAGCAAAGAGGCCAGTCGCATTGATGGTGAAGGAGGGGGCAGTGGAGGGATGAGATGTGATGGGTAAAAAAGTCCTAGGTCAGGATCAATTGATTTCATGGTAGGGGTTGGGGATTATAGAAAAGAAGTGAGGTAGTTAATAGGGGCTCAGCGTCAAAGCAGATATTGTGTTGGTGAGATGTAGGGCCAGCGATGAGAGAAGGAATGTGTAGGATAATGATTACAGGTTTAAGGCCAATGCGAGGTAGGTTCAAGGATAACAGAAAGGAGAGGAAAGGTTATATTTGGTGGTCAAGATTGATGGACATAGAACATAAAACACAGAACAGTACAGCACAGCATAGGCCCTTCAGCCCTCAATGTTGGGCTGACCTTTTATCTCACTCTAAGATCAGATTAACCTACATAGCTTTCATTGTACTATATTTTATGTGCCCTAGAAGGTGAAAAGTAACATGCACCACCCCTTACAAGCTTTTTTGAAGCAGTTGCTCTAAAAACGCAATTCCTTGAAAAGAGAGAAAGATTGCTTTGGGTGGAGCTAATGATCTGCGCATTTGGCCAACTAAGGTGATTCCCTGATATTTAGTTAAATTGTGAGAACAAGAAGTAAGTATATCTTGTTACCTGAGATGACCTTGACAGCCGTAATTTTTTGGCCCAAACCTAAAGAGCTTCAGCCTGCTGTGCTTCTCCTGCAGTGTCTTTAGCCTCATTTTGGAGGTGATGGGACTCTAACAGAGGAAGATCACCCTTGGAGTGTCTCTGAGATGAGGCCTCAAAGATGGCTTGCTAGCCCTTCCTCCCTTCAGTGCATGATGGCACATACTTTGGGAGAAGGGACACCTGGAAAAAGGTCAATGTGTTTTCTATCACTTTTGCCTAGCTACTGCCACATTGGCTACAATGATGGAGTACAAGTTTGAGCACATGTCCAGCTCCCATGGCCTGTTTATCTGTATCTGGTTGTCTAAACTAGTTGCCATCTTTTCCACAAGAGCAGCCAAGCATTCACATTCTGGAGCCAAAATAGAAAACAACTTTGGACAGATTAACTCTCCTTTTGTAGAAGGCAAAAGTGAGGACTGCAGGTGCTGGAAACCAGAGTTTAGATGGAAGTGATGCTGGAAAAGCACAGCAGGTTAGGCAGCATCTGAGGAGCAGGAAAATCGACATTTCTGGCAAAAGCCCATCATCAGGGTTTCCTGAGCCCGAAACATCGATTTTCCTGCTCCTCGGATGCTGCCTGACAAGCTGTGCTTTTCCAGCACCACTCTGATCTAAACTCCTTCTGTAAAAGTCTACACATAACCTCTAGTATTCCTGCCAAGCCTCCATATCTCCATGAAATCTCTTATGGTCAATTTCAAACACTCTGCATCACTGTGAGGGTCTCTGTAGAGTCCTGGCCTCTAACAGTCATTCAAATGTCAGAGACATCAGCACTCACATCCTCCATTGCTATCACCATGTGTCAGTGATGTATTCAACAGACTGACTCTGAGCCTAATCTGGAATGTATACCCAGTGAGCTGAATGTCTCTGAGCTGGTGAAGGCTGTGATGGTTTTTCCTCTAAGTCTTCTGAACCATCATCCTTAGAGGTAGTACTTAAAGTGAAGGTGGAGTTGGAGCTGGAGGAAAACTGTTTCTTCTTCTTGCTTTTAGACTTGATGCAAGGACCTGGGGTAGAGAGCACAAAGAATTATCTGATGACTATCCATAATCTCTTTTCCTATCAAGTATTTCATGAATTACCACTGTATACTCAGTTGTCAACACCCAGACCTCACGTATCAGTGAAATCTCTGTTTTGATCCTCTGGGCCTGCCATCATAAGATCACAAGTGGGAATATTTCAGGAAATAACTTGCATCCTGACTCCTCAAAACCTATCCACAAGGCACAAGTCAAGCATGTGATGGAAAACTCCCCACTTACCTGGATAGGTGCATCTCTAAAAATACTCAAGAAGTTTGACACCACTCAAAATAAAACATCCACAAACATCCACTCCTTCCACCAACAACACTCAGTAGCAGCAGTGTGCACCAAATACAAGATACAATACAGAAATTCACCAAAGCTCCTTAGATAGCATCTTCCAACCTATAATCACGACCATCTATAAGGGCAGCAGGTACATAGGAACACCACCATCTGTAAGTTCCCCTCCAAATCACACATCACCCTGACATGAAAATATATCATCATTTCTCGACGGTCACTGGGTCCAAATCCTATAACTCCCTCCTAAATGGCATCACAGGTGTACCTACACCAAATGGACTTCAGCAATTTATGCAGGTTGGTCACCATCATCTTCTCAAGGGCAACTAGGGATGGGCAATAAATGCAACCCAGCTAACAATGCCCATTTTTAATGAATGAATGAAAGGGAATGAAGGGATCACATAGTTTGGGAGCATTTCTACAGGAAAAAACAGGTTGAGAGATCAGTCCAGGAATTGAAGAGTGGATTTTAATCAAAAAAAATTCACATGAAATATAGTGAAGAGCTAAACATAACTTAATGTAGGATTTTCCTGAATCTGCAGTTTTCATTCTTGGTGGCTGATAATGGAAAGTCTTAGGGGTTTATAATGGGAATGGTAATGGATGCATGAAAGCTATGGAAACTGATAGACCCTACCTAAAGAGGAAATACATGGAAGTACAATATAGTCTTAAGATGAACTGTTTGGGAAATTACAAATAGAGTTAAAACATTATATTGACTTAATGTAGAATCTGAAATTTGGTCCTGTATTTTTCAGTTTGTTTGTGTCGGAGGCAGTGCAAACCGGATGAAAGCTTTTGCACAGTTCATGCATACGGAACTTGGACTAAATGAAAGTGACAGTGACCTCCTGGATATTTGTGCAGGGACTGACAGATACAATATGTACAAAACTGGCCCTGTATTGTCCATAAGTGTAAGTATTCAGAGTTTTATGAAGTGATTTGGTGGGTGAATTTCTTTATCATTTGGGCATGTCTGCCCTGCAGAAACAGTTTTAGTAATTTCTTCTTTATGAGGAAATTCAGGTGGAATTCTTTTCTACCTAACCTCCTCATTTAAATATTTTCCTCAAGTTTGCACATGAGCCTGAGATTCCAACAATCTGTTCTCCAAGTTACTTAGTGTTGGTCTGATTTGAATTTGTCAAAGTAAAAGCTGGAAATGCAGCAGATGAATGTTTTCTGGAGCTGAACCCAGGATAAAGTAGATGCGGTCCAGTCAGATGCAATAGTTCTCATAGTTATATGTTTAAAACAGGCTTCTGGAACTTTCTGTAGATAGGAAATTATTGTGTAAACTTTATTTTAAAATATTCTGCCTAGAGACGGTATTGCTTGCTTCTGATTGTTCTTCACAGGACGAGGTTATTTGTAGATTTTCAGACATTCCATCATGCTACTTTTATTTAGCACCTCGCAGGAGCACATGCAATAAGATCCTTTTCTTTTGTTTTTTTATCAAGTTGGCGATATCATGCAGTTGCAACTCTTAATAATGTAGTCCTCATCACCACCATCATCTTCCTTCCACTGTTGCCCTTTGCTATATTAGCTTTGCAGGAAAGGAGAGTAATAATTAAGATTGGTGGAGAATCATTAGTTCAGGGTTTAGGAGATAGGAAATGATATGGAAGGCTGTAGCTGCAGGAAGACAAGGTGGTTAAAGATAGGTTTAAGGGACAAGGTAACAAGCATTGGAATCGCTTTTTAATACATTTGCATGTCATGCATGCTCACTAAAAAGTATTGTGTCCCTTTTCAATTAAGTAATCAGGGAATGAGAAACATTTGACTTTAGATTCACAGTTGATAAAATGTGGTGTGCAACAGGTAAGGTAGTCTTACTGGTGGATTTGGAGTGAGTAAAAGTTGCTTTTGCTTTTCTGGGGAATTTTGTTCAGCTATTGAACAAAGGAGAATTGAAATCGAGTGACAGAAGGTGAACTTGGCATGGCTGACCGAGGGAGGAAGGGACGGAAATGGCAGCCCAGCAGAATATTATGTGAGGAGAGGCAAAAGCTGGATTACACAGAGACGATCAGTGTTGAAAGTAGGTCAGATTGATTGTAAGAAATCAGCTGTTGTACAAGGAATATTAATGGTGAAGTCCTGAAAGTTGAAGGTAATGGGGAATGTCAAGGATGATGGGTAGCAGGTCAAGGGTAGTGAGAAGGCACTCCCATTGCACTTGAGGGAAATTCAAGGGTTAATGGTAGCTGATCAAAGTAACAGGGGAATTGGTAGAATTGGTGACTGAAAGCAGTGCAGGGGTGTAGGAGTGAGGTTGGAGGGGAAATCAAAGATTATTGCTGCAGTATACAGGGTGATGGTTTCTAGTTCTAGTTCCACTGCGTGTTCATAGTCATGGGCTATGTGGACAAGCAGAGAATCTGCAGTGAATCATGAGGGATGAAGTTGACCACGGATGGTGACTGTGGTATGGCTGATGCTAAGTATGAGCATCCCACTTGTCATAGGGGTCAGAACTGGACACAAGACCTTCTGCTGCTATCTCAGGAAATCAGTACTGTATGCCATTCCTAATAGACTGGAAGAGACATTTTAAGCAGGATCATTGAACTATGGGGCCATGCTTTGCCTGCATTTAGGCATTGCCACTTCTGTATGGGTGCTAACAGATCCAGGGATCACCAGGTGGAGAAGGTATGACAGTTCTCAAAACCTCCCCTTAGAGAGTGTTATCATCCTGGACCAGAACACAAATTTGTTATAATCTGGCTAGGCACCAGTAATTTTTATTTTTCAAGTCAACAATGTGGGACGTCTTTGGGACTGAATGAGCAGACAAAGCCACAAGATTCCATGGTTTTAAATAAACAACAATAAAATTTACTAGATAATGCTAAAATAATAATAAAATGTACAATACAATCCCAGCAGTTTTCCTGAGCCCTGACTCCAACTCTTAGCTGCCTACGAACTCTCCTAAAACTTCTTCCTTAGTTCTAACAACACATAGCCAATTCACTGAGGCCGCACTTCCACTGACTCTGCATAGTGCCTTTTCAACAGTACAGCCAAAAAGCAGCACTGCCTAACATGGAGGTGATATCTTTCTCTGACACTCTCACAAAATGACTTTCCCCAAATATGTAATTTCAGTCAACCTTGAACTGTCTTGAGTGACATATTGAAAACGTTGCAATAAACTCCACCCACTATTTCCAGAGAGAATTGAATATAGCCACCTAACAACACTTGGAACTGTCTACTCCAGGAATGCTACCATTCGTAGATGGCTGGCTTGCAAATATGCTTTCAAATAGAAGGATTAATCAGACGAGCACAAATAATGCTTGCAGCTTACAGGGAATGACTGATTGTTTGGTGCCCTGTAAATGTGGTGCTTAGACCCTAGACCACATGAGATAATCATGGGCTTCCAGTCTGCTGCATCACGTGATTCATGCACAAGTACCCAATTGTATGCTGACATGTGATTGCACATGGACAGATATCCTGCAACAAGAGCCAATCTATTGGGCCCATCAGTGACACCCTCGCCACTTCCTGATGTTTCCGTCCCATGAGACTGATAAAGAAGAAGAAAGTATTTTAGGGCACCACATGTAAGTAATCGCAATGAGAGGGGCTGACAATGTAAGATGCTGAGTTAAAGCTAACCTTCATCTGAATGCTGGGAACACATGAAACTTGTGGAAGTCAACAATTTCCAAAGCACTTTTCAAAATACAAAATCTAAAAAGGTCAGTCAACTGTGGCTAATCAAGTAGTTAAGTATTGTAAAAGATTAAAAGAAAGGGTTTATACAGTTGCCAGAAACAATAGTAAATCCGAGGATTGGGAGTAGTTTAAAATTCAGCAAAGGAGCACCAGGGAACTTCTAAAGAAAGGGAGGAAATGAAGAAAATACAAGCTTCTTTAGGTACATTAAAAGGAAATATTTGGCGAAGTCATTTAAGTCAGGGGAGTTCATAGTGGAGAGTAAAGAAATGACTGAAAGGAAAGATGATTACTTTGTGTCTGTCTTCACTGAGAAAGATTCGAAAATCTCCCAACTTTAGAGATCTAAGATATTGGAAAGAATAAGGAATTAAAGGAAATTATGACTATTAAGAAGATTATGTTGGAGAAAGAAAATGAAGGCTAATGAGCCTTCAGGACCTGATATTCTACAGGTGGAATCTTAAAAGGACTTGAATGCCATGGACTAAGGCAAGATATGTGGCAGAATTTAGCAACAAGTGGAGACAAGTTCACCTCAAAGTCAGGAGGAACTTATACATTCTTTTATGTTTTTCATAAGCAGTACAATGATTTTCTTGCTAGGCAGCGGCAAGAAGTCATATGACAGGGATTGGCGTTTGTTAAGCGTCTTGTTAACAGACCAATTCACCTCATGTTGGAATAGGTCTGAGTGACTGAGGAAGATGTTACAGCCTACAGTGAGAGAGATAGAACATAAGCCTTGATAAGAGGTGAGTACGGTAGCCGAGACAGATTGAGTGTGAGATATCGGAGAAGATAGTGGCACTTACACTATGGAATATAGCAGGGCATTAACCTTCTCCCTACATTGCTGGGTATTCTCCCAGATAGCTGAGACTTCTTCAAGTCAATTGGCAATCATGGATGAGGCTGGCATGGTCTGGTGTTGTGGCCTCCACTGCTGGTACTGGTGGAAGACAGAATTCCACGACCATACCACACTGTCCAGCAAGACCTCTAGTGCCCTGACCAGAAAGTGGGTGTCAATTTCCCCCATCTGCTATGTCCTGGGCAAATGTCAGTAACTGTGCAGGACAGCTCTGGACTGACAGGGCTTGTCTGGGTACACAACAGCCTTTTCAAGAAGACATGAGCACAAAGGACACTGGTGAGCAGCACCTTGTTCTGGGAATGGTGCATGGTAAGACAGGATAGAAATTGGTGAGAGTTGTCAGAGGAATGTATTAGGGAAGTAATGAGGTATATATAATAAAACACAAGAAAACTTGGTCTGCTGCTCAGTAAGAAATTCAACACAACTCAGTCTTGTGTGAAAAAACAAGGTCCAGTCTTACGTCCCTGAGTGTTGAGAGAGGTAGATATGAAGACAGTGGATGCATTGGTCATCATCTTCCAAAATCATATAGATTTTGGAATAGTCCATGCCAATCAAAAGGTGGCAAATTTGGGGAACAGTAGACCTATTGGTGTTACATCAGTTGTAGTGATAAATGCTAGAATCTATTATAAAAATTGTGTTTAATGCACGTTTGAGCAGTAATTATCTGATTGGGCATAGTCAGCATAGACTTGTGAATGGAAAATTGTATTTGATGAACCTAATGGAGACTTTTGACGATTACATGAACAAATTGATAAAGCCAAGACAATGGATGTAGTGTGCTTGGATTTTCAAAAGGCTTTGGATAAAGTCCCCCACATGAGGTTAGTTTGCAAAATTAAAGCACATGGACTAGGAAGTAAGAAACTGCTACAGATTATGAATTAGTTAAGAGGTAGAAAACAGAACAGGAATAAATGGGTCATTCTTGCATTGGTAATTTGTTTCTGGTGGGGTCCTGCAAGGATACGTTCTTGGGCTCTAGTTGTTCACAATATAAATGAATCATTTAGAAATGGCTAAATGTAAAATACTAAGTTTGTCGATAATACAGGGCTAAGTGGAAATGTATGCTGTTAAGAAGATGCAAAGTGGTTTCAAGAGGATTTGGATAGACTTAGTTTTTGGCAAGAAAATAGCAAATGGAACATAGTATGGAAAATGTGAAGGAACAAATGTATAAAGTATTTCTCAAATGGCAAGTGATAAGTATGGTAAATAAAAAGTATGTCGATATGGTCTCAGCAAAGCCCTGTGCAAGACCGTAAAACATGGAGTACTCACAGTGAGTCAGTTATTTTTTAAAGAAGTGCAAGTGTTGTACCACACAGTACACCACACTGTGAGTCTATCAAGTATGTATCCTCAAGGCACTCCTTTGAAGTGTTGAAACTGAGACAACTCCGAAACCTTGAATCATGCTCATTCCATCAGCATACAGTCACTGCTAAGAAAACAACATTTCTGCTTGATCAGTCACACTCATTGGATGGTTGATAACTATATACCCAAAGTCCTCCTGCATGGTGAACTGACCACTGACTCATGACCCTTTGGGTATCTGAATCTATACTTAAAAGGACAATTGCAAGAGGATATGAAGATCTGATATTGACACTGATAACTGAGAGACAGTGTTGACAACCATGATCTTTGCAGGCTGACAGCGAGGACACTGGAAGAGGTGAGCAGGGATGGAAAGTTCAGCTGCTGAGAAGAGTCCCAGAGAAAACAGAAAACACCAAATCCTGCACTTTCTCAGTCTAGTGCCTTCATCCTCAGCTGATAAAAGAGACTGCCATGCTGGAGTGGGTCTTCTGAGCCACATAAGGCAATGGTTTACACAGAGTTGACCACCATCACATAAATCAATATATTACAAGATAGAAGGTGGCCACCTTCTACCAGGAACACTGATTTCTCAGTGGGAGGATATGCTGAGATTGAAGAATAGTGGAGTGGGTGCCTGGAATTTGGCAACAGTGGATAGATGTCTCAAAATCTCACAATACCTTTTGAGAGTCCTACAATCTGATTTGATACTTGCAGGGAGATTCCAGTGCATTGGTATTGAGAAATTAAAATGTGAAACTGGTGCTGCTTGGAGCAGCCCCAGAATCTAGGAAAGTGGTTTATGTTGATGGGACATCTTAGCATTGGTAGAAGATTGTTTGTTATAGAAAATTAAAACATAAATGTGGGACAGATATTTCAGAATATTTTATTATGATGTTTATAAAATTATTATATTCTGTAATCCTATGGTATACAAGTTGCACACCTTCCTGTAAAGGTTAACATTTAGATTATTTCAATTTTTAAGAACTTGAACATTTGTGTTTAGATGTCTTCAGTGTGACAATTTAATGGTGCCTTGTTTCTAAGTATATATAAACAGGCTAGACCAAGATGGATGCAAATAAATTTTAATCACTCAACAGCCATATGGGTAACTTTTATATTTATAATTTTGTTTGAAAGCACAATTTAAACATTAAAAATTTTGGCTTTTTGTCATAAGCAAAATGTTCTTCAAAAAATATTCAGAGTGGATCGATCCTTGCCACACCATACTATTACTAAAACAATTACTTACATGGGGAAATAACATTACAAAAGGTTCATTTTGACAGTTTCAAAGATAAATACTGGCATTATAATATTTCCATAAATCATGAAAATAAGGTTATTTACAGCAAGTACACATATTACCCTAGATTTTTAATGAAATATATTACAATTCTCCCTTTCGTTATAAACAAATTGTGTCTTATATATTAGTCTTGTCATATATCAGAGATAATTTGTTCTCCTATATTGTGGATGTAATTTTGTCAAGGGTTTGATGGAAACTACATTGGCGTGCCAAAACTCGCTTTCTGCCAAACATCTGCTGATATTGCAGGGGCGAGGCAGGAAATGCCCAACAGAAACTCACCCACCATTTTTCAATTTGTATCTCCTGACTTTGATGCTTCAGATATTTTCCAAAACAATGCTTGCATCAACAAAGTTAAGGATATGAATAAGAGAGAGTTATGAAACAGTATTTGTTCTACCCGTCCTTGTTTTCTGATACCAAGAACAAAATGAACAAACTGTTGATTCAAATCTATTTAAATGTTTGCAGCATGGAATGGGTGTGCCATCAATCATGCTTCATGAACTTATTAAATTACTTCACCACGCCAAGTGCCGTGATGTTACTATCACACGTATGGGAACATCAGGTGGTATAGGTATGTCAAAAAATGTGTTAATCTAGTTCTCACTCCTTTCCCACTCTTACCTTAAATTAACAGCAGGAAGCTTAAATAAATTAAAGTTTACGGAGCAAAGAGGGTGGAGAACAACCAACATAGCATTGGAATAGGGTATTTTGGAAGTCAGCATGGACAGAGGTTTTGGAAACAGTAAACTAAATGTAGAGGTGGGTGTTATTAAGGAAGCGGAAGCAATATTTTCTGATATCTGGGATGATTTCTATATGATTTCAAAAGTAGGGATTACAGTCTGAGAAGGTAAGAGATCACCACCAACACTCAGATAAGTAATATGGAGGGAACGTCACCAAGATTCTGTGAAAGGGACATGTGAGCAGGCAGAGTGGATGGAGAAAAGTGTTGCAGAAGCCAAGACTGTCTTTATTATCATTTTTCTCATGTATTCCAGCGCCAAGGTCCCCAGTAGAGTAAATGAAACATGCATTGAACCAAAATCTATCCAAAGACAAGTGAGGCAATGTTATCAGCTGCACACATTCTCTATGATATCATCCCTATTGACATATGGGATGGCCTTTAATGGTCTGAAAACATTTCTGAAAATATTACCTTGTTCTTTTCACATTGTATTCAAACAATTAAACTTCCTGATCATCTTGAGCAATGTATTAACTGATAGCATTTAATAATTGGTGCCTCCAAGTGTGGTTCATGATCTTAAAAGTCTCAACAGAGATGTCAAAGGTACTGATTTCAAATTTAAAGAATCTTCTGTCTCATTGTTCATTAAATCTTGTATCAGATAGATACTAGATATAATATATACATAATTCCTAAAACTTTGCTAAAAAGGGATGAAGGACAATTTGCTCTTTCTTGTCTTTCTGCAATGACAGCAAAATCTCAATGCAAATTAAGATTGTGTCATAAAAGACATGTTAAAACAGCTTTTAAGAATGCCAGTGAACGTCACTTAACCTGCTGCCCTAACTTGAGCTAACTGGTATCATACATTTCAGTGGTTACAAATTGAGGTTTCCTCTGATTGTCTACTAAACCGGACTCAAACCTCCATGACATGACTCAAATGTGTCTGTATCTAGACTGTAATCCCTTCAAAGCCAATATATATTGTTTGAGGTCCTGTGCCCAGAACTGAACAGAATGCTCAAAAAATGGAGTCTGACCGGGTTTTCTGCAATCAAACTATCTCAACTTTGTGTTTATAGAGTCATAGAGCTGTACAGCATGAAAACAGACACTTCAATCCAACTCATCCATGCCGACCAGATGACCTAAATTAATCTAGTCCCATTTGGCAGCAAATGGCCCTCATCCCGCTAATGCCTTCCTATTCATTAAACTATCGTAACTTCATAAAAGCAGAACTGATTGGGAAAAAAATATCAGCAGGTTAAGCAGCATCTGAGAGTCTGATCCAACATTTTGCTTTTATTTCAGATTTCTAGCATCTGCAGTGTTCTGCTTTCTGATTCTTGTAAATTTCTGCCCTATATATTAAATATGCTGGATAATGACATTTCTGTTATCCATATTCTCTACATCCTTTTTGATGATCAATTATAGAACATAGAACATAGAAAGGCACAGCACAGAACAGGCCCTTTGGCCCACGATGTTGTGCCGAGATTTATCTGCCATATTTCCCTGCATTACAATGCTGGATACACTTCAAAAGTACATCATTCACTGTGAGTACATTGGAATGGTCTGACTTCATGAAAGACACGCTCCAAATGTAATTCTCTCATTTCTTCTTATACAATTGTGAAGAAGCTCAGTTACTGAATGTGGGATCAAGGAGTACTAGGAATGTAACAGAGATATTTTCAATCTCTAAATGGAGTTCCTAGAGCTGTGCATTATTTTTATTCTTTCATGGGTTTTGGGCAGTGCTGGCCAGGCCAGAATTTATTGACCATCTTAATCAGTATTAAGAAGTTGGTGGTGAGCTGCTTTCTTGAACTGATGCAGTCCCACAGATGTAGGTTTGCCCACATGCTGTAAGTGATGGAGTTTCAGGATTATGAAGCAGCCAAAGTAAAGGAACAGTGATATAATTCCAAATCAGGATGGTGTGTAGCTTGGAGAGAAGCTGACAGTGGTGGTGTTCCCATGCATCTGAAGACCTTCTAGATGGTAGACATCATAGATTTGGAAGGCAGTCGAAAGAACCTGTGTGAGCTGCTACAGTGCACCACAGATTGTACACATTGTTGCCACTGCATATCAGTGGTAGAGGGAGTGAATTGTTTAGGGTAGTGGATGTATCCAATCAAGCTACCCAATTTGATTGGGGTGTTGAGCTTTTTTTGGGTTTTGCTGGCTCTGCATTCATCCAGGCAAATGGAGCGTATTCCATCATATTCCTGACCGTGCCTTTTAGATGTACACAGGCTTTGGAACATCAGGAAGTGAGTTATTCCCTGCACTATTCCAAGCCACTGACTTGCTCTAAACTTCCAGAATGTTAATAGTGGGGATTTAATGATGCGAATCACCATTTTGCTGCAGCATCTCGATGCAAAACCCAGTCAAATATGGCCTTGATGCCAAGGCCAGTCATTCTCATCTCATCTCATGAGTTCAGCTCTTTTATCCACTTTTGGACCAAGGGTGGAATGTGACCAGGAGCTGAGCAGCCCTGGCCTAAGTCCAACTGAATTTCAGCAAGTAAGTCTTTTCTGAATAGGTGCCATTTGATAAAATGAATCCTAAAATCTTACAATAATGTTAACTTGATTGTAACTCCCAAATATAATTATAGAAGTGAGTTACACTGACCCAGCTTAACAGCCTTGATTAGTTACAACATTCATTCTGGGTAGGTATGATTTCATAAGTTCTATGGAATTTATTAATTTATCATAGAAGCCATAAAGGAAATTATACTTATTGATGTAGTAGTTTTCAGTTGATACACTTGGGACACCGGTTTGTGACATCAGTTGACTGGGCATACGCCTTTTATTCTCTTCTGATGACTAAAGTTGTACTTCTACCTTTAATCTTCTTTACCTGTATTCTGAACCACTAAGAATCACCACGGATTAATCTTTGCTAGCTAATACACCTTGTGCATGAACCAAAAATCCTGACCTCAAACTGGGTTCCAATGCATGGACAGAACATGATCAGTCACAGATTACCTGAACTGTGTATGTCCCATCCCTTTTTGACTTCACCACTGATGCTCAGTAGCAGCAGAGTGTACTATCTACAAGATGCACTACAGAAATTCACCAAAGATCCTCAGCAGCAAACACTTCCAAACCCACAAACACTTCCACCTAGAAGGACAAGAGCAGCAGATATATGGGAACACCATCACCTTCAAGTTCCTCTCCAAGCCACTCACCATCCTGACTTGTAAATATATTGCTGTTCCTTCGCTGTTGCTGGGTCAAAATCCTGGAATTCTCTCCCTAATGGTAGAGTGCAGCAGACTGAAGCAGTTCAAGACGGCAACTCACCACCATCTTCTCAAGGGCAAACAGGAATGGGCAATAAAAATGCTGGCCTACCAGGGATGCCCACCATCCCACAAGTGAATGAAAAGAATTTTAAAAATTCACAACCCCTGAGAAAAAAAACTCATCTGTCTTAAATATGCGCCTCCTAATTCTATGAGCTTCGTCTGGAAAATTTAATCTGAGAAAGTGATAATATATGACATGATGCAACACAGTAATCCTCTCTTACATTGTCATTTAAACTGTATTAAATGTCAGCATTTTATTATCAAACTGTGCTTGTTCTTCAGGGTTGGATCCTGGAACTGTGGTCATTACAGGTACAGCTGTAGATTCATTCTTTCAGCCTAAGTTTGAACAAGTGGTTCTGGGAAAAATAATTACGCGAAGCACTGAATTGGACAAGGATCTAGCACAAGAATTATTGAACTGTGGCAGGGAGATTGATGATTATCCTGTTATCATTGGAAACACTATGTGCACCTATGATTTCTATGAAGGTAATTTAAAAAAAAACACACAGGATAAACTTATCAATCCTATATGAAACAAGCAAAAACCTTGATACAAAAAAATGATATTACATTTTAACCCTCTATAAGCAATGTAGTCTATTATTTCTGGGGCTAACAGAGAGGTAATCCATAAAAACCAAAAGAACTGCAGATGCTGTAAATCAGAAACAAAAACAGAAGTTGACGGAAAAGCTCAGCAGGTCTGACAGCGGCTGTAAAGAGAAATCAAAGTTAACATTTCGGGTCCAGTGACCCTTCCTCAGAACTCGGGAATATATAACCTAAGTCTTCATCCCATAGACAATAGAATTAGTTCACTTGAATTTTAAAATAATTCTTTACTGATTCAATTTTCACAAATTAATTGCAAACACTTGACAAAATCGTACCTTTTCTTTGTTGTAGGACAAGGACATTTGGATGGTGCTTTATGCTCATTTTCAAATGATGAAAAATTGGAGTATTTGAGAAAGGCATATAAAGCTGGTGTCAGAAACATTGAAATGGAGTCCACTGTCTTTGCTGCTATGTGCCACAGCTGTGATCTAAAAGGTAAGCATTGCTTCCAAAGTTATAACCAGAGGATAATAGACACACGTTTAACCATAATTTATGGAAATGTAAGAATCTGTTCCTGGTTACTTAAGTTCCTAAGCCTAATAGGTTTTTAATAATTTCTATTATTTAGTTCTTCTTCTCCATTGCATAATGATCTTTCAGTTATCTATCCACAAAATGTGAGTAAGCAAAAGCATTAAATTGACTAATTTTAAGGACAAAGTGTGATTTTGTTTTCTTCTACAATTTCTCAAATTTATTACACAACTTGTCCATGTCAATTATTACTGTGTTTATCAATCTATTGTCAAAATAAATTTGGTTCCATATACCAGCAAATAAAAATGAAACGTATCCTTTGATAAGAGGTAGAAAGAAACCTTAACAAAAAGAAAAGCTGCTGGAAAACTCAGCAGATCTGGCAGCATCTGTGGAGAGAAAGCAGAGATGATGTTTTGGATCCAGTGACCTCAGTTATACGACTGCTTAAAAAATTTATGTTAGATCTGTTGACAAACTAATACCACAAAAACGTTTATTTTCAGATTGTAGCTGAAAAATATTACTGCTATCCTTCTAAGCATAGATATTAAGAGGCAGATCACAGATTGTGCCACAGGACAGCTTGGATGTGACAGGTGCAGGGAACTAGAGGACTCTAAGTGTTGGCTGTGCATTTGCTTCCTACCAAGCTTCAGTTTTATGGCTTGTAGCATTTCCACCTATAGCAGAAAAAAGTGAGGACTGCAGATGCTGGAGATCAGAGTCTAGAATGTGGTGCTGGAAAAGCACAGCAGATCAGGCAGCATCTGGGGAGTAGGAGAATTGACGTTTTGGGCATAAGCTCTTCATCAGGAAGCTTATGCCCAAAGGCTTATGCCTGAAACATCAATTCTCCTGCTCCTCGGATGCTGTCTAGCCTGCTGTGCTTTTCCAGCACCACATTTTCCACCTACACCAACCTGTTCCCAGATTACTGATGAAGGGCTTATGCCCGAAACATTGATTCTCCTGTTCCTTTGATGCTGCCTGACCTGCTGCGCTTTTCCAGCAACACATTTTTAAGCTCTGATCTCCAGCATCTGCAGTCCTCACTTTCTCTTGTTCCCATATTACGACATGTGGGAAGGTGTCAGGCAGCCCACCGTCACTTAGACCCTTAACTCGCCAATTAGTGATCACTTAAAATCATAGAATCACAAAATCCTAACAGTGCAGAAAAGGGCCATTTGGCCCATCAAGTCTGCACTGATCCTCTGAAGAGGATCTGACTCAGACCCCACCCCACATTTACAAGGGCAATCCATCTGGCCTGCACATCTTTGAACTGTGGGAAAAAACCAGAGCACCCAGCAGAAACCCACACTGACATGGAGAGAATGTGCAAACTCCATGCAGACAGTCACCAAAGGCTAGAATCAAACCTGAGTCCTTGGCACTGTGAGGAAGCACTGCTAATCACTGTGCCATGACGTCACCCAGTTAAGGGCCTCAGTTTGCTGGACTATTATTTGAGTGACAAGATAAGGTGGAGTAAGGTGAATAGCCCAGCAATTTTCACTGTACAATTTACCATCAGGTATCCCAGTCACTATTAGCATCCCCTCCAAGAGCAGACTCCCTCCTTTAACCCTCCTTAGCTGGCCTCTCTAACCTGGCCCCCCAGCCACCTTTCCCCTTTCCCTGGGCAACTCCGTGCCAGGACCTCCCAGCCAGGCATATCAAAAACACTGCACTTACTGGATTTTGAGTTACATTGCTTTTCTTTCTTGGGAACTGGCTATAGTCCCAGCAATGGCCACTGTTTGAATCTGGTGCTGTGAGAACTACAGAGCAGCTGACTGGCAGCTCTCCAAGACAGGACTTCCTCCCAGATAGGACAGAAATTCCACAGTGAATCAATTAAAGCTGCTCTCAACATAATGCTACTGTCGGATGGCCAGTTTATAAACTGGTAGGGACAAACCAATTTTTCAGTTACGGGTAGCAGGAATACGTCACTCTATGAAATTTACAACTATGCTTCAGGCAGCTTGAACTTACTTCATTCTCCAGCCCAAGGTACCAGGTTTCATGCAAAATAACAAAATTTGTAAAATTGGGTGCACCTTTTTGTATTTTTTGTACATCCTTTTGAAATAGGAGTAAGAGAAGTCCCACAGACGAAGGGCCTCTTAAAATGAGGTCTTTCCATGCAGTTTTATTTGCAATATTAAAGTTTCTCCAGAAAATGATTTTTGACAGTTTTCCTATATAGTTCCAATATTTTTGTTGCATAATTGAAATTATGCTAAAAAGTGCTTATACTGACAAGAGGAGTAGAGCTCTCTGTATATTGTATGGTCAGCTAATGTCATATCTGTGCAACATTGCCTGCAAACATCTAACTTGACATAGACTGCCTAGCACAGCAGTAAATTAAAAGAACTGAAAGTTTGGCAAAACACACTTAACTCAGAGTACTAAAACAACTCATAAATGGCAGTGACCAGGCAGAGAGAAGGCTGCTCCCTATGGATATTTTATTTGAAATTTCCCACAACACTCCTCAGGTTACTCTACCTTTCTTGGCTGAGGCTAATAACTATCAATTTTCCAATGAAAGCCATTAAGATCAAGCACAGCCTTTGTATTCCTGAGTCATGCCCAGACAATGACAAAGCCTGTTGTCAGCTGCACTCAGTCCTATACCAATTGTCCTGTTCTTCCCAATCAAAGAATCCACTCTCAGCTGCTTCAAATCTGTAACCCTACCCTCAACAGGACCTACTCGAGAATCACTGATGATAACACATCAGGTAAGAGTTAGACACATAGAATCATACAGCTTAAGAACAGATCCTTCTGCCCAACATGCCTGTGCTGAATAACAAACTTTAAACAACACTAATCTGATATACCTGCACTTGGTTCAGAGGCTACCATGGTGGTAAAAACAATGACTGCAGATGCTGGAAACCAGATTCTGGATTAGTGGTGCTGGAAGAGCACAGCAATTCAGGCAGCATCCGAGGACAGGCAAAATCGACGTTTCGGGCAAAAGCCCTTCATCAGGAATAAAGGCAGAGAGCCTGAAGCATGGAGAGATAAGCTAGAGGAGGGTGGGGGTGGGGAGAGAGTAGCATAGAGTACAATAGGTCAGTGGGGAAGGAGATGAAGGTGATAGGTCAGGGAAGAGAGGGTGGAGTGGATAGGTGGAAAAGGAGCTGGGCAGGTCGGACAAGTCCGGACAAGTCGAGTTGCTGGAGGTTAGAAACTAGGATGAGGTGGGGGAAGGGGAAATGAGGAAACTGTTGAAATCCACATTGATGCCCTGGGGTTGAAGTGTTCCTAGGCGGAAGATGAGGCGTTCTTCCTGCATGGCGGATGGAGAAGACTTCCGTTTCCCCGGCCCCCAACGCCTCATCTTCACCATGGATATCCAATCCCTCTACACCTCCATCCGCCATGACCAGGGCCTCCAAGCCCTCCGTTTTTTCCTCTCCAGACGTTCCCAACAGTACCCCTCCACCGACACTCTCATTCGTTTGGCCGAACTGGTCCTCACCCTTAACAATTTCTCCTTTGAATCCTCCCACTTCCTCCAGACCAAAGGGGTAGCCATGGGCACACGTAAGGGCCCCAGCTATGCCTGTCTCTTTGTTGGCTACGTAGAGCAGTTGATCTTCCGTAATTACACCGGCACCACTCCCCACCTCTTCCTCCGCTACATTGATGACTGCATTGGCGCCACCTCATGCTCCCGCGAGGAGGTTGAGCAATTCATCAACTTCACCAACACATTCCACCCTGACCTTAAATTTACCTGGACCATCTCTGACACCTCCCTCCCCTTCCTGGACCTCTCCATCTCCATCAGTGACGACCGACTTGACACTGACATTTTCTACAAACCCACCGACTCCCACAGCTACCTGGATTACACCTCTTCCCACCCTACCTCTTGCAAAAATGCCATCCCGTATTCCCAATTCCTCCGCCTCCGCCGTATCTGCTCCCAGGAGGAGCGGTTCCACCATAGAACACACCAGATGGCCTCCTTCTTTAGAGACCGCAATTTCCCTTCCCACGTGGTTAAAGATGCCCTCCAAAGCATCTCATCCACATCCCGCACCTCCGCCCTCAGATCCAACCCCTCCAACCGCAACAAGGACAGAACGCCCCTGGTGCTCACCTTCCACCCTACCAACCTTCGCATAAACCAAATCATCCGCCGACATTTCCGCCACCTCCAAACAGACCCCACCACCAGGGATATATTTCCCTCCCCACCCCTCTCCGCCTTCCGCAAAGACCGTTCCCTCTGTGACTACCTGGTCAGGTCCACGCCCCCCTACGACCCACCCTCCCATCCTGGCACTTTCCCCTGCCACCGCAGGAACTGTAAAACCTGTGCCCACACCTCCTCCCTCACCTCCATCCAAGGCCCTAAAGGAGCCTTCCACATCCATCAAAGTTTTACCTGCACATCCACTAATATCATCTATTGTATCCGTTGCTCCCGATGCGGTCTCCTCTACATTGGGGAGACTGGGCGCCTCCTAGCAGAGCGCTTTAGGGAACATCTCAGAGACACCCGCATCAATCAACCAAATCGCCCAGTGGCTCAACATTTCAACTCCCCCTCCCACTCTGCCGAGGATATGGAGGTGCTGGGCCTCCTCCACCGCCGCTCCCTCACCACCAGACGCCTGCAGGAAGAACACCTCATCTTCCGCCTAGGAACACTTCAACCCCAGGGCATCAATGTGGATTTCAACAGTTTCCTCATTTCCCCTTCCCCCACCTCATCCTAGTTTCTAACCTCCAGCAACTCGACTTGTCCGGACTTGTCCGACCTGCCCAGCTCCTTTTCCACCTATCCACTCCACCCTCTCTTCCCTGACCTATCACCTTCATCTCCTTCCCCACTGATCTATTGTACTCTATGCTACTCTCTCCCCACCCCCACCCTCCTCTAGCTTATCTCTCCATGCTTCAGGCTCTCTGCCTTTATTCCTGATGAAGGGCTTTTGCCCGAAACGTCGATTTTGCCTGTCCTCGGATGCTGCCTGAATTGCTGTGCTCTTCCAGCACCACTAATCCAGAATCAGAGGCTACCATGTCTGGCATTTTAAATGCTCATTAAGATGTTTCTTAAATGTTATGAAAGTGCCTGCCTCCACCGCTCACTCAGGCATCATGTTCCATTTATCTATCACCCTCTGGATGCAATTTTCTTTTCAGATCGCTTCTAAACCACTTACTCCTCGCTTTAAACTTGTGCCCTCTGGTCTTATACATGTCTGCCATGAGGAAAAGATTCTCACAATCTACTCTGTCTATGCCTCATAATTTTGCAGACTTCAATCAGATACCCCCCTCAGCCATCTCTACTCCAAGTAAACTAACCCAGCCTATCCAGTCACTTCTCATAACTGAGACTTTCCATCCCAGGCAACATCCTGGTGAATCTCCTCTGCACTCTCTCCAGTGCAATCACTTCCTTCCAACTGTGTGATGACCAGAACTGTACACAGTATTCCATCTGTGGCCTCACCAATATTTTATAATGTTGTAACAGAACTTCCTTGCTCCTATATTGTACACCACATCCCGCCCTGGGCTACTGAAGGAAAGCATCCTGTATACCTTATTCACTACCTTGTCTGCTTGTGCTGACACCTTCAGGGATCAATATACTTTTTGTTCCTCAGTACTCCATGGTTACCTACCATACAATGGTAGGTATATCTTTCTTTTATGAGGTCTCACAAAATGCTTCACTTCTCAGAGTTAAATTCCATCTGCCATTGCTCTGCCCAATTTACCAACTGATCAACACCAGACTGAAGCTTGATACATCATTCTCACTATCAACAATACCATCAATTTTTGTCTCATCTGCAAACTTACTGAGTTCATCTTCAACATTCACACCTAAGCTTATTCCTGTGATAAACTGCTCGTCATGCTCTTCCAATCACAAGAACAACCCTCTGTCATCACCCTTTGCCTCCCATTTGCAAGCTAATTTTGGATCCAGTTTGTTAACTTGCCTTGGATCCCATGGGCTCTTACCTTTTGGACTAGCCTTTCTCATGGGACCTTGTCAAAGGCCATCCTGAAGTCTGTGTAAACCATATCGAATGCACTGCCCTCACCAACATAGTTAGTCACCTTTTAAAAAAAACTCAATTAAATTCGTCAGACAGTATCGCCCTATAATTAATCCCTGCTGATTATCCTTGATCAATCCCTGTCTTTCCAAGTATTCATCAATTGTACCCCTCAGAAGTCTTTCCAATAATTTCCCTATCACTGATGTCACTATAACTGGTCTGTAATTACCTATCCTATCCTTGCTGCCTTTTTTGCACAAAGGAGCCACATTAGCTATCCTTAAGTTATGTGGCAGGAGAAAGTAAGGTCTGCAGATGCTGGAGATCAAAGTTGAAACTTTATTGCTGGAACAGCACAGCAGGTCAGGCAGCATCCAGGGAACAGGAGATTCGACGTTTCGGGCACAGGCCCTTCTTCAGGAAAGAAGAAGGGCCTGTGCCCGAAACGTCGAATCTCCTGTTCCCTGGATGCTGCCTGACCTGCTGTGCTGTTCCAGCAATAAAGTTTCAACTTAAGTTATGTGGCACTTCATCTATGGTCAATGAAGCATCAAAGATCTCTACCAGGGCCCTATCAATTTCCTTCCTTGCCTCTCATAGCATTCTGGGAAACATCTCATCAGGTCCTAGAGATTTATGCACTTTTACATCCACCAAAGTATCTATGACCTCCTCCTTATTAGTTTTAACATGTTCTAGAACCACCCCATCCCAACGTTCTTCTTGTGTCTTTCTCCTCTGCAAATGTAGATGAAAAATAATCATTTAAGACCTCACCCATGTCCTCTGGCTCCATGCACAAGTTGCCCCTTTGGTCTTTAATTTATCCTATTCTTTCCCTGGTAATCTCTGACTCTTAATGTACTTACAAAATACCTTGGGATTTCCTATCTATGACTCCTCTTTGCTCTCCCAATTTCTTTTTAAGCAGCTCTCTACGCTCTATACTTTTGAAGGGCCTCCACTGATTTTAATGTGCTGTACTTGACATAAACTTCCTTTTGCTTCTTTATCAAACCCACAACATCGCTTAACATCAAGGGTTCCTTGGACTTGCTGTCCTTGCCCTTCAATCTTGGTAGGTTCACACGTGCCCTGAATTCTCATTATATTACCACTACAAGACTTCCACTTTCCAAATGTGGACTTACCTGCAAGTAGCTCCTCCAAGTCCATGTTTGCCAGGTCCTGTCTAATGATATCCTCAAAATGGTTGCCCACTGAAACTTCAACTACTTGACTGGTTCATTCCCTAGGATTAGATCTAGCACTTCCTCATCTCTAATAGTACTATCTGCACATTGGCACAAAAAAACTCTCATGGATACACTTTAAAAATTCTACCTTGTCTAACCATTTCATATTAAGGCAACTCCAGTTAATATTACCAAACTTGAAATCCTCTATAACATCTTTGTGATATGCCTACATACTGCTCCTCTCTATACCTCTTACTATTGGCAGATTTGTAGTAAAATCCCAGCAAAGTAATTGCTTCTTCTTTATTTCTAAGCTCTGCCAAGATGATTTCACTTGAAGACCCTCTAGGATATCCTCCCTCATTACTGCATTGATGATTTCCTTTTTTTAAAATGTAATGCCCTATCTCTCTTACGTCTCTCCCTAATCTGCTTGAAACTTCTCTATCCTGGAATGTTGAACTGTCTGGCGTGCCCTTCCTTCAACGATGTATCAGTGATTGCACCAATGCTCTAAATTCAACCGCCTTACTAGTCAAGTTCCTTGCACTGAAATAGATACAATTCATCTTTCTGGACCTCCCATAGGCTTAATCATACAATGTCCTTTCTGCCTACTGGATTGTTCAAGTATTCCGTCCATATTTAATTGGACCTTGTTCACCCACCACCTTTAGAATGAAAAGCTCTTCCAAGTGAAATCTTTTATGCATACCTTTGCATAAACTTTATGTGCACTTTGAATTTGGATAGTCTAATAATATTGACTTAAAAAGAGCAAAACTTGAGAATTATATAAATATTTCATTTACAATGCAAAACAATCAAACTATAAAACAATTATTAACTTTTTTTCTCTCAGCTGCAGTCGTCTGTGTGACTTTATTAAATCGATTTGATGGTGATCAAATCACAACTCCTCATGAAGTTCTGCTTGAGTACCAAAACGTCCACAGAAATTGGTGTCGATGTTCATAAAAATAACTTACGCTATATAATTGAAAATATAAAATATAATTGAAATATTTTGTGCAAAACATTAGGAATGTCTTAGATTGTAAATTTTATAGAAGAATAGAACTCATGGCTTGTATTAACCTTGTCACATTAATCTAAAGAGATAAATGAAAGATTTAAAGTGGATGTCAGGTTAAAATCTGAATTATTTTCCACAGACAATGTTGAATAATTTTAAAAATAATTTAATAAAAATATCACAGAGGACAACATGAAATTATCCCAATTCAGTTGGAAAAACAGAAATGCAAAATGTGTGGCAGATTGGAAAGTGTAATATCCAAAGGGACCTGGGTGTCCTTCTTCTTAAGTCACTGAAAGCCAACATGCAAGTTCAGCTAACAATGAAGAAGTCAAATGGTATGTTCGCCTTTCTAAAAATAGGTCAATGTATAAAATGTGAATCACTGGTGTTGGCTGTTGCTATCTGCGAATGAAACAATCTCAGTATATAGGAATTAGGACTAAAGGTGGGCCAGTCAGTCCCTCAAACTTGTTCTGTCATTCAGCTGGATCATGGAAACATGCTTCTTGCATCTACCCTGTACAGCACTGCAAGAATTTTTTTATGCTTCACTGAGATCACTTCTCATTCTTCTAAGCTCTTGAGAATATAAGATTAGTTTCCTTAATCACTCTTCATAGGCCAATGAATTCAATGCATTTGTTATAAATTCTTCCTGAGGTAAGGAAACCAAAAACTTGTACACAATACTCTAGATGTGGCCTTGCAAGGCTCTATATAATTTACAATTGCAACAAGACTTCTTTCCTTCTATATTCAAATCCTCTTGCAAGAAAGGCGAACATACCATTTGACTTCTTCATTGTTAGCTGAACTTGCATGTTGGCTTTCAGTGACTTAAGAAGAAGGACACCCAGGTCCCTTTGGATATTACACTTTCCAATCTGCCACACATTTTGCATTTCTGTTTTTCCAACTGAATTGGGATAATTTCATGTTTTTCCACATTATATGCCATCTATCATTTTCTTGCCCACTCATTTAACCTTACCACCCTCAAAGATTCTTTGCATCCTCCTCAGAACTCTTATTCCATTTAGTTTCGTGTCAATAGCAAACTTATTTCATATTCACTTCAAGTAGTTCACTGAATGAATTAACTATTTTAAAATTTCCTTTAAGTGCAATCAAAGTATTTTAAAATTATCAAATTAATTGTTTTCAGCATTTGATGTAGGGAGTTCAATGAATTCATTGAATCACTTGAGCAATGGAATTATCATAAGGAACCATCTCTTGATTAAATTCGACTGTTCTGCTTTCAAGACCATCACTCCATAACAAATAAACTAAAATGCATACAGCATGTGATGGAAAAGGATAGACCAGATCTAAACGTTGAAGTTCTAAATTGGAGAAAGGCCAATTTTTATGGTATTAGGCAAGAACTTTCAAAGCTGATTGGGGGCAGATGTTCGCAGGTGAAGGGATGGCTGGAAAATTGGGAGCCTTCATAAATGAGATAACGAGAATCCAGAGAAAGTATATTCCTGTTAGAGTGAAAGGGAAGGCTGGCAGGTATAGCAAATGCTAGGTGACTAAAGAAATTGAGGGTTTGGTTAAGAAAAAGAATGAAGCATATGTCAGGTATAGACAGGATAGATCGAGTGAATCCTTAGAAAAGTATAAAGATAGTAGGAGTATACTTGAGAGAAATCAAGAAGGCAAAAAGGGGACATGAGATAGCTTTGTCAAATATAGTTAAGGGGAATCCAAAGGGTTTTTACAAATACATTAAGGACAAAAGGGTAACTCGGGAGAGAATAGGACCCCTCAAAGATCAGCAAGGCGGCCTTTGTGTGGAGCCACAGGAGATGGGGAGATACTAAACAAGTATTTTGCATCAGTATTTACTGTGGAAAAGGACATGGAAGATATAGAATGTAGAGAAATAGATGGTGACATTTTGAAAAATGTCCGTATTACAGAGGAGGAAGTGCTGGATGTCTTGGATGGTAAGGACGAGCCAGGGAACTATAGACCAGTGAGCCTGATGTTGGTGGTGGGCAAGTTGTTGGAGGGAACCCTGAGGGACAGGATGTACATGTATTTGGAAAGGCAAGGACCGATTAGGGATAATCAATATGGCTTTATGCGTGGGAAATCATGTCTTACAAACTTGATTAAGTTTTTTGAAGAAGTAACAAAGAGAATTGATGAGGGCAGAGTGGTAGACGTGATCTGTATGGCCTTCAGTAAGGCGTTCGACAAGGTTCCACATGGGAGACTGGTTAGCAAGGTTAGACTCACTGAATACAGGGAGAACTAGCCATTTGGATACAGAACTCGATCAAAGGTAGAAGACAGAAGGTAGTGGTGGAGGGTTGTTTTTCAGACTGGAGGCCTGTGACCAGTAGAGTGCCACAAGGATCAGTGCTGGGTCAACTTCCTTTCATCATTTAAATGATTATGATGTGAGCGTAAGAGGTATAGTTAGACTGGAAAGGATTGAGGTTAGTTACAAACAGGTGTTATCAATTCTAGAAGGAGTGAAAGTAGACAAGTTCCCTGGGCCGGATGGAATTTATCAGAGGATTCTCTGGGAAGCCAGGGAGGAGATAGCAGAGTCTTTAGCTTTGATATTTGAGTCGTCATTGTCTACAGGTTTAGTACCAGAGGACTGGAGGATTGCAAATGTTGTGCCCTTGTTCAAGAAGGGCAGTAGAGATGACCTAGGTAATTATAGACCAGTGAGCCTTACTTCTGTTGTAGGAAAGGTTTTGGAAAGGATTATAAGAGATAAGATTTATAATCATCTAGCAAGCAATAATTTGATTTCAGATAGTCAACATGGTTTTGCCAAGAGTAGGTCATGTCTCACAAACCTCATTAAGTTTTTTAACCGTGTGTAGATGAGTGTAGGGCAGTTGACGTGGTATACATGGACTTCAGTAAAACCTTTGATAAGGTTCCACTTGGTCGGCTATTGGAGAAAATGCAGAGGCATGGGATTGAGGGTGATTTAGCAGCTTGGATTAAAAACTGGCTTTCTGAAAGAAGGCAGTGAGTGGTGTTTGATGGAAAATATTCAGCCTGGAGTCCAGTTACTAATGGTGTGCCACAAGGACCTGTTTTGGGACCACTGCTGTTGGTCATTTTTATAAATGACTTCGATGCAGGCAATGGTGAATGGATTAGTAAATTTGCAGATGACACTAAAGTGGATGGAGTAGTGGACAGTTTGGAAGAATGTTACATGTTGCAGGGAGATTGGATAAACTGCAGAATTGGGCTGAGAGTTGGCAAATGGAGTTCAATACAGCTAAATGTGAGGCGATGCACTTTGGGAAGAATAACAGGAAGGCAGAATACTGGGTCAATGTAAAGATTCTTGGTAGTGTGGACATGCAGAGGGATCTTGGAGTCCATGTACATAGATCCCTGAAAGTTGCCACCCAGATTGATAGTGCTGTTCGGAAGGCATATGGTGTGTTAGGTTTTATTCGTAGAGGGATTGAGTTCCGAAGCTACAATATCATGCTGCAACTATACAAAACACTGGTGCAGCCACACTAGGCATAGTGTATACAGTTCTGGTTGCCATATTTCGGGAAGGATATGGAAGCAATAGAAAAGGTGCAGAGGAGATTTACCAGGATGTTGCCTGGTCTGGAAGGAAGGTCTTATGAGGAAAGACTGAGAGAATTGGGGCTGTTCTCAATGGAAAGAAGGCAAATAAGAGGGGATTTGATAGAGACAGACAAGATAATCAGAGGATTAGATAGGGTAGACAGTGAAAGTCTTTTTCCTAGGATGATGACGTCAGCTTGTACGAGGGGGCATAACTACAAATTGAAGGGTGATAAATTTAAGACAGATGTCAGTGGCGGGTTCTTTATTCAAAGAGTGGTAAGGGCGTGGAATGCCCTACCTGCCAATGTCGTCAACTCAACCACATTAGGGAGATTTAAACAATCCTTGGATAAGCACATGGATGATGATGGGTTAGTGTAGAGGGACGAGCTGAGAATGGTTCACAGGTCGGCACAGCATCGAGGACCAAAGGGCCTGTTCTGCGCTGTATTGTTCTATGTTCTATAGTTAGTAAGTTTGCAGATGACACCAAAATTGGAGGTGATGCGGACAGTGAAGAAAATTACCTCAGATTACAACAGGATCTTGATTAGATGGGCCAATGGGCTGAGAATTGGCAAATGGAGTTTAATTCAGGTGCTGCATTTTGGGAAAGCAAACCTGAGCAGGACTTATACACTTAAGGTAAGGTCCTAGGGAGTGTTGCTGAACCTTGGAGTGCAGGTTCATAGCTCCTTGAAAGTGGAGTCGCAGGTAGATAGGATAGTGAAGAAGGCGTTTGGTATGCTTTCCTTTATTGGTCAGAGTATTGAGCACTGGAGTTGGGAGGTCATGTTGCAGCTATTGGTAAGACGGCTGTTGGAATATTGTGTGCAATTCTGGTCTCCTTCCTATTGGAAAGATGTTGTGAAACTTGAAAGGATTCAGGAAAGATTTACAAGAATGTGGCCAGGGTTGGAGGATTTGAACTATATGGAGAGGCTGAGCAGGCTGGGGCTGTTTTCCCTGGAGCGTCGGAGGCGGAGGGGTGATCTTATAGAGTTTCACAAAATCATGAGGAGCATGGAGAGGATAAATAGACAAAGTCTTTTCTCTGGGGTGGGGAGTCCAGAACTAGAATAGAATAGAATAGAAGAATACAGCGCAGTACAGACCCTTTGGCCCTCGATGTTGCGCCGATCCAAGCCCACCTAACCTACACTAGCCCACTATCCTCCATGTGCCTATCCAATGCCCGCTTAAATGCCCATAAAGAGGGAGAGTCCACCACTGCTACTGGCAGGGCATTCCATGAACTCACGACTCGCTGAGTAAAGAACCTACCCCTAACATCTGTCCTATACCTACCACCCCTTAATTTAAAGCTATCAAGGATAGTCAGCATGGTTTTGTGAAGGGCAGGTCGTGCCTCACAAACCTTATTGAATTCTTTGAGAAGGTGACTAAGGAGGTGGACGAGGGGAAAGCAGTAGATGTGGTGTATATGGATTTTAGTAAGGCGTTTGATAGGTTCCCCGTGATAGGCTACGTAATTACCCCTCGTAATAGCTGACTCCATACGTGGAAAAAGGTTCTCACGGTCAACCCTATCTAAACCCATAATCATCTTGTACATCTCTATCAAGTCACCCCTAAACCTTCTTTTTTCCAATGAAAACAACCCCAAGTGCCTCAGCCTTTCCTCATACGATCTTCCTACCATACCAGGCAACATCCTGGTAAACCTCCTCTGCACCCGTTCCAGTGCCTCCACATCCTTCCTATCGTATGGCGACCAAAACTGCACACAATACTCCAGATGCGGCCGCACCAGAGTCTTATATAACTGCAACATGACCTCAGGACTCCGGAACTCAATTCCTCTACCAATAAAAGCCAGTATGCCATATGCCTTCTTCACCGCATTATTTACCTGGGTGGCAACTTTCAAAGATCTGTATACATGGACACCAAGATCCCTCTGCTCATCCACACTACCAAGTATCCGACCATTAGCCCAGTACCCCATCTTTTTGTTACTATTACCAAAGTGAATCACCTCACACTTAGCTACATTGAATTCCATTTGCCACCTTTCTGCCCAGCTCTGCAGCTTATCTATATCCCGCTGTAACCTGCCACATCCTTCCTCACTGTCAACAACTCCTCCGACTTTCGTATCATCCGCAAACTTGCTCACCCAACCTTCTAGCCCCTCCTCCAGGTCATTTATAAAAATGATAAACAGCAATGGTCCCAAAACAGATCCTTGCGGAACACCGCTAGTAACGGCACTCCAAGATGAACCTTTACCATCAACTACTACCCTCTGTCTTCTTCCAGCCAGCCAATTCCTAATCCAAACCTCCAACTCACCCTCAATGCCATACCTCCGTATTTTTTGAAGTAGCCTATCACGGGGAACCTATCAAACGCCTTACTAAAATCCATATACACCACATCTACTGCTTTCCCCTCGTCCACCTCCTTAGTCACCTTCTCAAAGAATTCAATAAGGTTTGTGAGGCACGACCTGCCCTTCACAAAACCATGCTGACTATCCTTGATCACATTATTCCTATCCAGATGTTCATAAATCCTATCCCTTACAATTCTCTCTAAGACTTTGCCCACAACAGAAGTGAGACTTACCGGCCTATAGTTACTAGGGTTATCCCTACTCCCCTTCTTGAACAAGGGAACCACATTTGCTAGCCTCCAGTCTTCTGGCACTACCCCTGTAGACAACGAGGATATAAAAATCAAGGCCAATGGCTCTGCAATCTCCTCCCTTGCTTCCCAGAGAATCCTAGGATAAATGCCATCAGGCCCAGGGGACTTATCTATTTTCACCTTTTCCAGAATTTCCAACACCTCTTCCCTACATACCTCAAAGCCATTCATTCAACTTAATTGTGACTCAGTATTCACATCGGCAACAATGTCCTGTTCCTGAGTGAATACTGACGAAAAGTATTCATTCAGTGTCTCCCCAATCTCTTCAGCCTCCACACGCAACTTCCCACTACTATCCTTGACTGGACCTATTCCTACCCTAGTCATTCTTTTATTCCTGACATACCTATAGAAAGCCTTAGGGTTTTCCCTAATCCTACCAATGAAGGACCTTTCATGTCCCCTCCTTGCTGCTCTTAGCTCTCTCTTCAGGTCCTTCCTGGCTACCTTATAACTCTCAATCGCCCCAATTGAACCTTCACGCCTCATCTTTACATAGGCCGCCCTCTTCCCTCTTTCCCTGAAACAAGGGATTCCAATTCCTTATTAAACCACGGCTCCCTCGCCGACCCTTTCCTCCCTGCCTGACAGGTACATACTTATCAAGGACACTCAATAGTTGCTCCTTAAACAAGCTCCACATATCAATTACGCCCTTGCCTTGAAGCCTACATTTCCAATATCCTAAGTCATGCCTCACCGCATCATAATTTCCCTGCCCCCAGCTATAACTCTTGCCCTGCAGAGCACACTTATCCCTCTCCATCACTAGAGTAAAAGTCACCGAATTGTGTTTACTGTCCCCAAAGTGCTCACCTACCTCCAATTCTAACACCTGGCCTGGTTCGTTACCCAGAACCAAATCCAGTATGGCCTCACCTCTTGTTGGCCTATCTACATATTGTGTCAGGAAACCCTCCTGCACACATTGGACAAACACCGACCCATCTAACGAACTAGAGCTATAGCTTTCCCAATCAATATCAGGAAAGTTAAAGTCCTCCATAACAACCACCCTATTACTTTCACTCTTCTCCTGAATCATCCTTTCTTCTATGTTTTTAGGACTATTAGGAGGCCTGTAAAAAACTCCTAACAGGGTGACCTCACCTTTCCTATTCCTAACCTCAGCCCAAACTACCTCAGACGGCGAGTCTTCATCCATCGTCCTTTCCACCGCTGTAATACGATCTTTGACAAGCAATGCCACACCTCCCTCTCTTTTACCCCCACCTCTGACCCTACTAAAACATTTAAACCCTGGCACCTGCAACAGCCAATCCTGTCCCTGTTCTACCCATGTCTCCGTAATAGCCACAACATCGAAGTCCCAGGTACCAACCCACGCTGCAAGTTCACCTACCTTATTTCGTATACTTCTTGCATTGAAGTATACACACTTCAAGCCACTTTCCTGTTTACAGGCACCCTCCTTTGAGATTGATGCCATGTTCCTAACCTCCCTACACTCCTGCACCCTAAAGCTACAGTCTAGGTTCCCATGCCCCTGCAGAGTTAGTTTAAACCCCCCCCAAGAGCACTAGCAAACCTCCCGCCAAGGATACTGGTGCCCCTCAGGTTCAGGTGTAGACCATCCTGTTTATAGAGGTCCCACCTTCCCCAGAAAGAACCCCAGTTATCCAAATACCGGAATCCCTCCCTCCTGCACCATCCCTGTAGCCACACATTTAACTGTTCTTTCTCCCTATTCCTCGACTCTCTATCACGTGGCACGGGTAACAAACCAGAGACAACAACTCTGTTTGTTCTAACTCTGAGCTTCCAACCTAGCTCCCTGAAAGCCTGCCTAACATCCTCAGCCCTCCTCCGACCTATGTCATTGGTGCCAATGTGGACCACGACTTCGGGCTGCTCCCCCTCCCCCTTAAGGACCCGGAAAACACGATCAGAGACATCACGTACCCTTGCACCTGGGAGGCAACATACCAAACGTGAGTCTCTCTCGCCCCCACAAAACCGCCTATCTGTACCCCGAACTATCGAGTCCCCAATTACTATTGCTCTGCTCTTCTCCACCCTTCCCTTCTGAGCAACGGGGACAGGCTCCGTGCCAGAGGCCTGAGCCCCATTACTTACCCCTGGTAAGTCCCCCCCCCAACAAGTATCCAAAACGGTATACTTGTTCTTGACGGGAACGGCCGCAGGGGGTCCCTGCACTGGCTGCTTCCTCCCAGTCCCCCTCACTGTCACCCATCTGTCTGCAATCTTTGCAGTTACTACTTCCCTAAAGCTCAGATCTATGACCCCCTCTGCCTCCCGAATGATCCCAAGTTCATCCAACTCCAGCTCCAGTTCCCTAACACGGTCTTGGAGGAGCTGGAGATGGGTGCACTTCCTGCAAGTGTAATCAGCAGGGACGTCCATGGCATCCCTCACCTCAAACATGTTGCAAGAGGAACATTGCACTGCCTTCATTGCCATCCCTCTAAAAATAACCTTTTTTAAAAAAAAAACTGGGTCTAAAGAATAGAACAAACAAAATACAGCACTTACCTACTTACCACAACGGGTCTTATTATTAGGTTAGCGGAGGAGGGCGGGTGGGAGGCACTACCTCTGTAGTGCCTCGGGTTCTTCTCCTGCGCGCTTTTATAGGGAAAAAACCTACCCAGGTAAGCTTGCGCTATACCTGCTTCCGGGTCCCGGCTGCCCCTCTGGTCTTCGTCACTTCCCCTTGCTGCTCCCGCTCTTTCTGTGAAGAGAAGAAAAAACACCGCTGCCCGCTACGGTAAGTAATTTTAAAACAAACTGTCTCACCTTAGCTGTAGCCTTCCGGGTTCCTTTAAACTGCTGCTGCTCGCACTCAAAATGACCGTTGATGTCGAAGGGTGAGTATTTATACTCACTGCTTTCCTTCCCGGCTGCCACTCTGGTCTTCGTCACTTCCCCTTGCTGCTCCCGCTCTTTCTGTGAAGAGAAGAAAAAAAAACACCGCTGCCCGCTACCGGTAAGTAATTTTAAAACAAACTGTCTCACCTTAGCTGTAGCCTTCTGGGTTCCTTTAAACTCTGCTGCTGCTCGCACTCAAAATGACCGTTGGCGTCGAAGGGTGAGTATTTATACTCACTGCTTTCCTTCCCGGCTGCCCCTCTGGTCTTCGTCACTTCCCCTTGCTGCTCCCCCTCTTTCTTAGCTGTAGCCTTCCGGGTTCCTTTAAACTCTGCTGCTGCTCGCACTCAAAACTAGAGGGCATAGTTTTAGGGTGAGAGGGGAAAGATATAAAAGAGACCTAAGGAACAACTTTTTCACGCAGAAGGTGGTACATGTATGGAATGAACTGCCAGACGAAGTGGTGGAGGCTGGTATAATTGGAACACTTAAAAGGCATTTGGATGGGTATATGAATAGGAAGGGTTTTGAGGGCTATGGGCCGGGTGCTGGAAGGTGGGACTAGATTGGGTTGGGATATCTGGTCGACATGGACGGGTTGGACCGAAGGGTCAGTTTCCATGCTGTACATATCTATGATTCTATGACTCATTGTACTTTTGGTAACAATGTAACTGTTCTGACCATTCGAGGACTGATTCTGATTTATGCTTCTGAAGCTCAGGTCAGTGATTGGTCCCTGTTCAGATGGTACACTAGTCTTGAGCATCGTCTTCAGGGCAGATTCCTGCTTTTTCCATTCTCACAGAGGTTTCCATGGGCACTGAGCAAATTTTTTGATGTCAGCAAATGTTGATACGTTTAACTTGAAAGCAGCTTCAGTATTTCATTCTTTTTATTAGAGGGCTAATTTTTGTTCATCATTTGCCATGTTGTGTGCCGTCATCTCTGTGTGCATGTGTGCTTTGCTGGGATAAAAATTGAAACTGACCATTAATTTGTGTATAGTATTTCAGAACTGAAAAGGGGAAATCAACTTATATATCAAGAAAATAAGAGTATGAGTTTTGCTGCTGATAAAATTAAGTAAATTTATTGGATTGATTTGTACACTGCAATTTACATTAACAATATTTTACAGTAATATGCAAAAAAGTTGCAATAGTAGTTATAGTTTAATATAAATGAATCTAAAATATTGTTGTTTGAATGTAGGAACCCCTTAAAAAAATAGTCTTGATACTTGAGACAAGCTTATCAATTACATCCATTATCCTTGCTAATCTCAATTTATTTATGATGCATTAAAGGCAAAATCCAATTTTAAATGTCACAGGTCACATTTGACAATTTAAGTGCACTTAATGAGGATGGCATATTTCCATACTTACTGCTAAAGACCAGCAGAAATAATTTTTAAATGATATTTTTAATTACATGTAAATATATTTACTTGTTTTTTTTTAATTCAATAAAATATGTTTGACTTTGTGGCCATTTCTTTGAGAGTTTTTTTAATGCAGAATTGCATATAAAGTATCTATATGAGTCAGCATTTTAACAGTTCATGAAATCTTTCATATCATACATAATCTAATAATTCTATTAAAACATTAAAAATTGAAACAAATAATTACATTCAGTTTTCATAACTCTTTCATTTCAAAATCCCCATTTAAATGGGAATCAAACATTTACAAACAAGGTGAAAAATGTTATCCAGAGGCAAAATTCTCCAGTTGCTAGAAATCTGAAATAAATACACAAAATGCTGCAAACACTCAGAAGGTCTGGCAACTTCTGGGAGAGAAACAGGTGGCTGAATTTTACCAAAATATTTCATGTGCCACAGAGGGTCGAGTTCCATGAACCTTTGTGAATTACCTCATGTAATTCTCTGTTGCTCACCACATTATGTGTACTCTATACCTTCATAGTGCACTCATGCACTATACTGCACTTAGCAACATAGGAAGTACTTGCCACCGCCAGGACTTACTGAGATGTCCATCACCGGTGCCATATTTAAAGCTCAGCTGCATACCAGGTCAATTGCTGGAAATCAGGAATTGCCATCCACAATTGCCACGGAGATGGTTGACAGACGGCAAGTTGCCACCTAGATTTGTTGACAATTCTGAATGAGAGTCATATCAGACCTGACTATAACTCTAGGCTGCATTCTGTATTTTTTGACAAGTCTGAATTGTGCCGCAGTTTTTGGTGCAGAAGGAGGTCAAGATGTAAAACGAACAACTCCTGCCATGTCATCTTGGAATTTGATTGTGAACTTTACAGCTAACCTGACATTACTTTGCTTCACAGCCATTATCAGGAATGATTTGTCATGTCAAATGAAATGGACAAGATTTTTGATGCCCAGGAATTTTAGCTGATACACTTGATGAATGCAGAACTGTTGGTCCATATACAAAATTGTATGACAACATAAATTTTTAACCTGTACTCTATTAGCCTCTGTTTAATATTATCATCCCTTTAAGGGCCTCACATTGTTTACAAGTAGAGCTCGTTCTGAGGGGAACTCCATGCACTCCACGCACTTTGAGTGTGGTGGCAGTTATTTTCCACTTCAATGCACATTTGCAATTTGAATGTGGATGGAACGTAACACAGGTTAACCTCAAGGACTAAGTAAAAAATGAAAGAACAGTGGATGCTGGAAATCAGAAACAAAAACAGAAATTGCTGGAAAAGCTCAGCAGGTCTGGCTGGCAGCATCTATCGCAGATTCAGTTGCCATCAGTTCTGAGGAAGGGTCACTGAACCCGAAGTGTTAACTCTGATTTCTCTCCACAGGTACTCCTAGACCCACTTAGCTTTTCCAGCAATTTCTGTTTTTTGTTTCTCACAGAGTAAGTCACAAGCTTAGCCTCTCAATCTCGGTGATCTCCCAAACATTCATGCTACTTTTTGATTTGCCCTCCCTGTCAGCTCTATCAGCTTTGATCTTCCCTATTTTCCCAACCAACTCTTATTTATCTGGGTTACCTTCACACTTTACTCCCTAAGCCACAGGTATTCGGTGGTATACAAAACACACTGTCTCCACAAGTCAGGATGGCAATGATCATTGATGACACCCCTCTCCCCACAATGTCCCTTGCCTTCCCATTGCTTTGTTGTCTTGCATCCCAAGATGTTGAGTTTCAGTCCAGCATGCTATCTTCAGTCTTCACAAAATGACTTCTCCAGCATTCCCACCTCAGTGCTGGCTTCTTATCACTAAAAGTTAAAGAAGTTAAAATACCCTGCAGAAACCATGGCCATTGCCCTTACCGACATGGAAAGACTGCTCTGACTGATGGATGGCTAGACCCCTGAATGACTTACCACTACATGAGTGACTGACGCTCACTCCCAGGACTGTAGTGTTATGAACATCCTAACTCTGATCATCCCAAACACTGACTGTGTCCAAACCCTTGGATTGATATTGGATGATATCAGCCTTTGACTTACTGTACCAGTATCCACTAACTGGAGGCAGTACCCGTTGACTTGGAGGAGGACATATCTTAGGCTTTGAGATATGGGCATTTGGTTGAAACACACTGTGTGTTTGTTGTGTAGGCTGCTGGCACATGCTGCAGGTATGACATTGAAGTAGCAGTGTGGTATAGTACATGTCCACTGCCTTAGCTTTTTATTGTCGACAAACATGACAGGCTGCCTGGCTTTGTGTCTTCACTAGAAGACAGACATATTGTGAGCCTGTAAGCTTTGAATGAGGGAGAAAAGTGCAAGGCAAAGGAAGGAAGAGAAGTTGTGAACATAAATAGCAAGCTAAGTGTCCTGAGATGCACCCTGTTCTGATGCATGAGATGGATGTTTGTCACTGTAGACAAACGTGCAGCAGCAACCATAAAATGTAAAGTGTCAATACATTACAAAATTTAATACTGAAGTGGAGAACTCTAAGTGAGTCAGAGACGTGCCATGATGTTGAGAGAATGGTACATGTCCGATTGTCAATCTCTGTGAAAGAAAGATATTTCATTGATTATTGCACAAGGACACCCAGATCCCTTTCTACATCTATATTACATCTGTCATGTGTTTGCCCATTCAGTCAACTTAAGCAGATCGCTCTGAAGTCTCACTGCACTCTCCTCACAGCTCAGCACAAAACAAGAGACAGGAAATTACAGAGCAGAACCTTGTGAGTTTAGTTATGGGGGTTATTTAACTAGGCAGGAGGGTGGAGGATGGAATCCCAACATCTTTCTACTTGCAAACCTGATTAAGTCTGTGGTGGCAAGACCAAAGCACAACCTTTCTCCCCAGCTGCCAGTTTAGGCCCTTCCATGAGCAACTTAAGGCCTCATTCTGCTGGTATGAATATTAATCCAATGACAAGCCTCTATCCATGTAGCCACATTTCCCTTCATTCAAGATGATTTGCCATGAAGTTTTTAATTGATGGTCTATCAAATTCTTTTAAGTTGCATTTTAATTAATTGTTGCATTTTCAAATACCTGAATAAGACTGGCAAGCTTGAAAATAATCAGCTTTGTATTACCTGAAACAATATAACCTTGATTTAAAACTGATTTTCCACTACAATTTTCTGTATCCCATTCCATTGTTCATCATTTAAGTTAATGTAAATAGATTGTTTGAGTGAGCCAGCAAATACAGTTTACATGGAAAGAAAACAGTGTAACAGATAAACTGTGAACCATTTTACCTCAAATAAATTCAGTCTTTAAAAAGAGTAGACTCCATATCTCTCCTTGGTGGCCTTGTTGGAGGAATCTTTGATAAAACCTCCCGTGCATAAAAAGTATTGTGAAGTCCTGCTTCTCGTAGTGCTTGTTCAATTCGAACACGAGGATCAGCCACCACCTACTCAGAAAAAGTACAGTTTAGTTTTGATTTTCAAAGATAAACATGAAAGTTAGAAGTTTACTGAGAAAATATTGAGTCAGAAATCCATGGGATGAGATCTTCAGTATGTTTGACGTCAGGGAGAGGGCATGGAGTTGTCAGGTGCTTGTACTGGTGCAGGCACCGAGTGTTTCAAAGAATGGCTGTTCAGGTAGGAATCAGTGGTGCATAATGTTTAATGGGACAATATACCAATAGGAAGAGATACAAATTAATCCAGCAAAACTAAACGCAGTAATAATGTGGGACTCTACATAATGCTAGAAATCATTAGCTTCTAAAAATATTTGTAGAAATATCACGTGACAGTTATGTAACTAATGTACTTCCTCCTAATTCCTATCCTTAACCCCCAAGAATGCCATATGGATAGGAAAAAACTCCATTTATAGAATGGACATTTTTTAATGCACAAGTCTTATATTTTTATTATTTCATTATAATGATGTTTCATTCAAAAATATGGACCTAGATTCCTGAAAGGAAAATAGTTGTTACTGAAGAATAAATGGAATTGAGAGTTTTGGGTATAGAAAGTCCTAACAAAGCTGACTGAGGGTATTGCCCAGGAATTCTGAACTTCCAAATGGTCAATCACCGAGCATCTGAAACCCTCTGTTAAAGTCTCCATATCAGAGTTGGTTGATCCCAATTCACTTCCTTAAATCATCAGCCAGGCAAAATTAGGGAGATTTAAACCTCCTGGCTAACCATAAAACTGAACCTCAATTCACACTGTCCCAACCCTCAAATGCATTCCACTCGACACATGCGCACATACACCTCTGCCCACCCACTGATCCAACATTCAGGACACAATCCCCATCTTCCCCCATCAGTCTGAACACCAACCTCCATGGGTCTGACTTAAATCCCAATTCTCCCCCTAACCTGACTCCACCCTCTCATGGACTCTACATACCCTCCCCTGACTCCCACCTCCCAAATGTTAGCCCAAACCCAAATCTATCCTTGGATGCTACTCGTTTCCCCTTCAACCAGCAACTCCCAACCCATTGCCCAGCTGACCTAATCAGACTAACTACCCTACCCACTCTACCTTAACAACTGACTCAACTACTTTCAACTAGTAGTTCAACGAGTAGACTCAGGTGACTGTGCAAACACCACACGGACATTCTTCCAGTGTCTGTGTGGGTTTCCTCCCACAATCCAAAATTGGGCAGGTTAGGTGAATTGGCCATGCTAAATTACACATAGGGTTCAGGGATGAGTAGGTAAGGTGCATTAATCAAGAGGTAAATATAGGGTAGGGGAATGGGTCTGGGTTACTTTTCAGAGGGACAGTGTGGACTTGTTGGACTGAAGTGCCTGTTTCCACACCTTAGGGATTCTATGAACTAGTTCGCCTCACCTGACATTCTCCAATTTAACCTAAGCACCCAGTTACTGGCTACACTACCCACTTCTCTTACCATCACTCACTTACACGGCACTCTTCCCCTCAACCAACTTCCACGTACTACCTGTATACCCTCACTCAATTGGCACCTTATCACCTCACCTATCTGCCACCCTAATACCCCCATCCCTCTACAAATCTTACATTCGTTCTCTCAATACTGTCAAAGTTGCTTTGGACCATAAGCCACTAAATACTGCAGCTCCTGACACAAGAGAGGTATGGTTTCAGCAGCAATCCCCTCCACAGCTGCCTACACAGATTTCTGGACTGAGTTGGGAAGATTTCTGGCCCAGAGGTTCACCCCCATAAAAAACTCTTCCATGGACATGAGGACAAATGTTTGTCTGATCTGGGTTGGAAAATGCATTTCCAACCCATATTGGAAAATTGGGGCAATGCTGTTCAACCCAGTAGGACTATTTCACTTAGTTTCACTCTTAATTGATTGTGGCTCTTTCAGTTCCAGCATCTCTTATGAAGTCTTTAAACCTGTAGTTCTTGTATTCTAAGATAATAGTTGGTCTACTTCTACTTTTCATCATTCTACATTCATAGTTCCAAGAAGCCCAGCTCTCCCTCTCCATTTATTAACTCATCCATTGCATATCCAGATGAGATTTTAACTCTCTGCACCAGAAAGATTGTCTAGTTCAACCTCCATAACGTCATCTACCTTCATCCTATGTCAACATTGCTGTGGGACCCTTGTGTATGTCTTAACAATTCCCAATGCACCCAGCCAATTTCCCATCCTCTACAAACATCTGCTCAGCCAAAATTCTTGCGACAATATCTGGTCTCATACCAATTCCAGCATGTCCACTTGCATTGTTCTAACTTAAAACCTGTTTGATACTTTCTTGAGCAGCCTATTTCGAGATATTCATACAACCTCTGAAGGAGGTTGGACTTCAACCCAGGGATACTACCACTGCACTAGATAAGCCCTCTTAAAACCACTTGTGGCATCAGAAATAATAGCCTCCAGGTACCAAGTCAATTCCTCACACCTGAATCTTCATTCCTCTGACTTTGCCATCTTGTTATCCCCTCTTCTTTTTACTTTTGCTGTTGCACTTAGATGCCCTAACATTATAAATAGGGGTATTGAGGTTATGTTAAATTTGTCAAGAATATTGGTTTGGACTCAATTAGTGTATGCCTCCAGTCAGAAAAATGTGATTGCATTGAGACAGTGCAGAAATGATTCACAAGGATATATCCAGAGTGAGGAACTTCAGTTATGGAGACAAACTGGAGAAGTCAGGACTGTTCTCCTTTGAGAAGAGAAGGTGAAGAGGAGATTTTATAGACATGTTTAAAATTATGAGGGACTTGGATTAGGAAACACAGTTTGTACCAGTGGAAGTACTGGGAACAGAAGCAGCATGGATTTCAGGTAATTGGTCATGCCACTTTTGGAATACTTTGTGCAATTCTGTTCTCCTTGCTATTGGAAGGACGATGTGAAACTTCAGAAAAGATTTAAGGATGTTGCCAGGGTTGGAGGGTTTGAGCTATAGGGAGAGACTGAATAGTCTGGGGCTATTTTACCCAGCGCGTCAGAGGCTGAGGGGTGACCTTATAGAGATTTATAAAATCAAGAAAAGCATGGATAGAGTGAATAGCCAATGTCTTTTCCCAGGGTTGGAGAGTCCAAAACTAGACATCATAGATTTAAAAGATTTAAAAGAGACCTCAGGGGCAACTTTTTCCATGGAGAGGATGGTGCATGTATGGAATGAAATGCTAGAAGTAGTGATGGAGGCTGGTACAATTACAATATGTAAAAGGCAATTGGATGGGTATATGAATAGGAAGGGTTTAGCAGGATATGGGCCAAATTCTGGCAAATGGTTCTAGATTAGTTTAGGATATCTGGTTGGCATGGACGAGTTGGACTGAAGGGTCTGATTCCACTCTGTATGACTCTAATTGTCAAAAGAAACAACGGTGACATGATGGAAAATCATGTCTGGAGTCCACTGTCTGAGAGCACAATGGAAACAGGTTTATCTGTGGCTTCCAAGAAGGGGTTGGGTTATAATTTAGAAAGGAAGAATGTGCAGATCTGAAGGACAGGGCAGAAAAGTGACACTTGGTGAATTGCTTCTTTGGAAAAGACAGCATATACTTGACAGGTTAAATGGCATCCTTCTGTGCTATAGCAATTCTGTGATTCCAATGCATAAATGGCCTCTTCTACACAATAACTCCTCTTTTCCCATGCACAGTGGCAACCGAGGCAGACAAAGTACATGGTTTTGTCTGTTACAATAGCAAGTTTTATTCCTGCTACGTCGCAAGCCTGTCACCAGAGATTCTGGCAGAGGGAAGCCACTCCACATCAAGCATGGCTGACCAGGAGACTGCCCTACTCTTATAACCTGCCATTGGCATGTTGGAAGGATTTATAGGTTGATAACCAACCTAGATAGCCACATCATGAATGCATCTTCTCGCCTTTGAGAAGGACCCAAACCTAGAGCTTCTGGCTTATAGGCAGGGATGTTACCTACTGTGCTACAAGACCATCTCTTACATACTATTCCCTGTTTCAAGTCCTCTATTTTTCCACCAACATCTCTTCCTGAAAGACCATCCTTTGGTCATCTTTACTTCTTTGACTTAGGAGAAATTGAAGACTGCAGATGCTGGAGAGTCAAAGTCGAAAAGTGTGGTGCTGGAAGAGCACAGATCAGGCAGCATCAGAGGAGCAGAAGAGTCAATGTTTTTGGGCATAAGACCTTCATCAGGAATGGCTGAAGAAGGCTTAGTTTTGGCTTGGTATCAATGTTTTATCAAATATCTATTTTTTTATGTTCTATATATGGAAAGTTGTAATTTAGACAGTTAAAAGCTGGCAGAATAGCTAAAGGAAATACTATAAATATTTTGAGAACATACCCAGTTATATAATTTTAATTTTTTTGGTGCTTTGGTAGAGTCTCTACCTCTGGGCCAGGAGACTTAGGTTCAAGTCCCATCTACTCCAGAGCTGTGTTGTAATACCTCTGAACAGGCTGATTAGAAAATATCTATATTTATATGTACAATATATACCAGAGATAAGCTGTGTTTTATATCATAGAAATGCTGTTGTGATGTACCTGTTTATCTGTGTATGTGCACAAATGAAATAAAGGTTTTTGGAGCAAGAATTCTTCTTGTGTCCCAGTTCCAGTTCGGGCTTTCGATGCTTCTGTGTCACCCATCATCCTGACAGGATCAAACTGAGCAGTGACAGAAAACTGTGAACACAATTAATGCATCAGTCTGAATTAGGTGGCCATTATAATTCCTTTCTAGATAAAGTATAATGTTTAGAAAATGCTATTAAATTAAGTAAATATTGTCTTTGTTGCAAATATACTTTATCTCTTAAAGTTTAAACTATTTACTTTATTAAATATTATTCAAATACTCAAAGCACTTTCTAAAATAATGTAATATCTGCAGACCAAATGTACTAATAGTAGAAGGGTCCAGAAAAAAGTTTGTGCAGCATTCTGTTTAGCTGATGTAATTGGGCCAAAATCCTGGAACTCCCTTCCTAAAGGCACTGTAGGTGTGCCTACACCACAAGCTATAGTGGCTCAAGAGGGCAGCTCAATACCACATTCTCAAAGGCAATTAAGGATGGGCAACCAGTCTAGCTAGCTCAGCCAGCAATACCCACAACCTGTGAGCGAATTTTGAAAAAAGGGGGCTAAAAGGTTCAAGATCGTGCACGGCGCCATGAGCCTTAGTGGCTGAAAATCATGTACTCAGCTAGATGCCTATCAGATGTTAGGTCCATTGTTTACATAAATTTGGAAATGAAAGGTGATTCCTATAAATGTCAAAAATGTGCATATTAATTGGGGATTACCACCTGAAATAGGCAATGTTTGGTTGCCAAAGAGGCAAGTCCCCATAGAAATGGCAACAGACAGTCTGTCTTTATTAACGGGATGATGACTATTCCAACCCCATAATGATGACATTACTACCTTTTGGGCAACTTAAAATCAACATGGAGCTATTCAATATAATTATTTTGTACTGTGTCCTGTCATCTGGTTTTATCTACCTTATAAGATCACTACTATAGGCCAGTCCCTTTCCTTTCCTTGTCTAATGAAGGGAAGTGGCATCAGTTGGCACTGGTGTCAAAATAAATTGATTTTCCTGGCAAAATTAATTACCTTGACTCAGATGAGAACAACAATGGATGAAATAACAGAAATACTGATGTTCATGGAAATGTATCCCAGCATCATTTGGTCATATGGGACATTCCAAAGTATCTCACCTCGACAGTAAATTTGACCCAATACCTGTCTGACCACATTGACAAATGTATCTTGCAAACCAAGCAGCATAGATTGAAGGCTAGGTATTAAAGTTAAGATGGTAGGACAGTGAATCGTCATGGTTGTAACAAAGAGATATCAGATTTTCAATTGATTGTCATAATCGTATTAGTTACAAAATCTAGTTGAAAGAAAAGTAAATCAAAGTAGGCATCTTAATATGTGTGAGGCATTGGTTTGTTGTTATCATATGCATCTCAACACCAGCATCATAGTTGACTAGTTGTTGCATTTGCATCACTATAATGCATTTATATAAGATAAGAGTTAAAATTTAAGAGTCTAGGCTTTATGGTGAGGTCAAGAATTTTATTTAAAAAACGAAATCAGTACCTTCTGCCAGTAAGCATCGAGTACTTTTTGCCTTTCTTCTTCCTCTTGTATTTGCTGCAAAATTAGTGCTTTTCTTTCTTGACGACGTTTCTGTAACAATTCCTGTCGGTGCTTCACACTATCATTAACAATACCATATATAATCAACACTTTTGCAATCTCATGCTAATAAATCCAATAAAGATGAGTCAGTTAAAATGCCACTCAATGAAACAGATGTCAAACTTTCAAACAGCTATTACACTCCTATCCAGGAAATAGAGATTGGTACTTGGGCTTCCCTTGTCGGAAATTAACCCTCTTCCCTCTAGTTCCCATCTGTGTGTGTTAGTATTCAAAGGAGAAATAGTTTTGAAGAATAATTTTCTATTATATGACTTAAATTCATCATAATGGTTTTGGTTACATTAAAGTTGTAAATCTCAATAGTCCAATAATCTTGTTCCAAATACATAAATGATTTAGACTTGAAGGTAGGACAGTTGATCAATAATTTTAATGATGATACGAAAATTGGTGAGGTGATAAGTAGTGAGGAGAGTATCAGAAGGATACAAGATGGTCTGGTCAGACTGGCTGATCAATGCAAATGGAATTCAATAAATGTGTGAGTTGATGTACTTGGGCATGACAAACAAATCAAGGGAATACATAACAAACAGACGGACCTTTGGGAGCATTGGGGATCAGAGGAACACTGGTGTGCAGAGCTACAGGTCTCTTAAGGTAGTAGGCCAGGCTGATAAAGTGGCTAAGAAGGCATATGAGATAGCTGCCTTTATCAATGAAGGGACAGAGTTTAAGTTTAGGGAGCTTATGCTGGAACTGTATAAAATATTGATTAGATCACAGCTAGAGTATTGTGTGCAGTTCTGGATTATAGGCATGATAAGAGGGATACGATTGCACTGGAGAGGTTGCAGAGGAGATATAACAGGATGCTGCCGATACTGGAGAGTTTTAGTTACAAAGATAGATTGAATGGACTGGGTTTGGATAGACTGAGAGCAAAGGAATCTGAGGGAGGACATGATTATGATATATAAAATCATGAGAGGCCATAGACAGTCATACAGTCATAGAGATGTCCAGCATGGAAACAGACCTTTCGATGCCTGTCAGGTAACCTAAATTAATCCAATCTAATCCCATTTGCCAGCACTGGAATCTAATCGAGGGGTTCAGGGTGGATTATATACAAAATAACAAATACCCCAGGAGTGAGTTACAGACTGGAATCTAATCGAGGGGTTCAGGGTGGGTTATATACAGAATAACAGATACCCCGGGAGTGAGTTACAGGCTGGAATCTAATCAAGGGGTTCAGGGTGGGTTATATATACAGAATAACAGATACCCCAGGAGTGAGTTACAGACTGGAATCTAATCGAGGGGTTCAGGGTGGGTTATATACAGAATAACAGATACCCCGGGAGTGAGTTACAGGCTGGAATCTAATAAAGGGGTTCAGGGTGGGTTATATACAGAATAACAGATACCCCGGGAGTGAGTTACAGGCTGGAATCTAATCAAGGGGTTCAGGGTGGGTTATATATACAGAATAACAGATACCCGGGAGTGAGTTACAGACTGGAATCTAATCGAGGGGTTCAGCTCAAACCCTCCTAGTAAATCTTTTCAAAACTCTTTCAAGCTTCACAACATCTTTCCTATAGAAGGGAATCCTAGGTTAGACAGGAAAGAACATTTCCTCTTGGAGGAATCAATGACCAGGGATATAGATTTAAGGTAAGGGGCAGTAAATATAGAACAAAGAAAATTACAGCACAGGAACAGGCCCTGCGCCAATCCAGATCCTCTATCTAAAACTGTCACCTATTTTCTAAGGATTTGTATCCCTCTGCTCCCTGCCCATTCATGTATCTGTCTTGACACATTTTAAATGATGCTATCGTGCCCACCTCTACCAACTCCGCTGGCAACACATTTCAGGCACCCACCACCCTCAGTGTAAAGAACTTTCCACATATACCTCCCTTAAACTTTTCCCCTCTCACCCTGAACTCATGATCCCTAGTAATTGAGTCCCCCACACTGGGAAATAGCTTCTTACTATCCACCCTGTCTATACCTCTCATGACTTTTGAGACCTGACTGAGGTCTCCCCTCAACCTCCGTCTTTCTAATGAAAATAATCTTAATCTACACGACCTCTCCTCATAGCTAGCACCCTCCATACCAGGCAACATCCTGGTGAACCTCCTCTGCACCCTCTTCAAAACACCCACATCCTTTTCATAATGTGACGACCAGAACTATACGCAGTATTCCAAATGTGACTGAACCAAAGTCCTATACAACTGTAACATGACCTGCCAGCTCTTGTACTCAAGACCCAGTCCGATGAAGGAAAGCATGCTGTATGCCTTCTTGACCACTATCGACTGTTGTTGCCTCCTTCAGGGTACAATGGACCTGAACACCCAGATCTCTCTGTACAACCAATTTTCATCAGGGCTTTTCCATTGTTTGCTTTTGATTTGATCTTCCAAAACGCATCACCTCGCATTTGCCTGGATTGAACTCCATCTGTCATTTTTCTGCCCAACTCTCCAACCTATCTATATTCTAAAGCATTCCCTGACAGTTCCCTTTACTATCTGCTACTCCACCAATCTTAATGTCATCTGCAAACTTGCTAATCAGAACACCTTCCTCCAGATCATTTATATGTATCACAAACAGTGGTCCCAACACTTTTCCCTGTGACCACTGGTCACAGCTCTCCATTTTGAGAATCGTCCTTCCATTACTAGTGTCTCCTGATGCTCAGCCAGTTCTCGATCCATCTAGCTAGTACACCCTGGGCCCCATGCAACTTCACTTTATCCATCAGCCTACCATGGGGAAACTTATCAAAGGCATTATTGAAGTCCATTTTTATGACATCTACAGCCCTTCCCTCAATTTACTTTGTCACTTCCTCAAAGAATTCTATTAAGTTGGTAAGACAAGACCTTCCTTGCACAAAACCATGTTGCCTATCACCAATAAGCCCATTTTCTTCCAAATATAAATAGATCATAACCCCTCAGTATCTTCTCCAGCAGCTTCCCTATCACTGACGTCAGGTTCACCGGTCTACAAGTACCTGGATCATCCCTGCTGCCCTTCTTAAACAAGGAGTCAACATTAGCAATTCCCCAGTCCTCTGGGACATCACCTGTATTCAGGGATGCTGCAAAGACATCTGTGAAGGCCCCAGCTATTTCCTCTCTCACTTCCCTCAGTATCCTGGGATAGATCCCATCCAGACCTGAGGACTTGTCCACCTTCATGCCTTTCAGAATACCCAACACTTCCTCCATCCTCATGCTGACTTGACCTAGAGTAATCAAACATCTATCCTGAACTTCAACATCAGTCACGTCCCTCTCCTCAGTGAATACCGAAGCAAAGTACTCGCTAAGAATCTCACCCATTTTCTGACTCCACAGGTATCTTAGAGGGGATGTGATGAAGATTTTTTTTCACTCAGGAGTAGTGAGATTCTAGAACTCACAGTTTGGAAGGGTGGTAGAGGCAAAAGTCCTTAAAACATTTAAGAAGAATTTAGATGAGCACTTTTGATACCATGGCATACAAGGCTATGGGTTAAATACTGGAAAATGGAATTAGAATAGTTAGGTGATTGTTTTGAACTTGCACAGACTTGATGGACCAAAGGGCCTTCTTCTATGCTCTGAATTATTGCTCTCACTGCAGTCGGAGATGCACACTCAACACTAATTACACTTGTAAAATTTTTGTCCAGATCAATAATCTTCTTCTTCACTGAAAATATGCAATCATATTCACATGAGAAACATACTGCATTGAACACTGGTGAGAAAAATAAAAACTTTTACAGTGCAGTATCACTAAAGGGGAAATAAAAAGCCAATCACATCCACATTGTTATGGACTAGGCCAGATCACTCAATACATTAAGTAGGCAGCCCAGACCATAACTTTGCAATTTGTTTTTATAAGTGTACAGTGAAAATTACCTAGAGTAAGTTAACTAGGTTGACTACCAGGTTTTAAAAGAGACAAAAATGTATTCACAAAATTACACAATGGAACAAAGATAGAAGAAAGAACCCCTACAGAACTCAGTCTATCCAAACTGGACTTAATTATGCTGTTCTGAATATACACAATAAGCAAACCCCCTGAAACAACAGTAAAAATTGAACAAATGCTTACAGATTGAAGTTATAAGGGCAGAAGGAAAGAGAATTTTTGCAGCCTGTTCACACAGTCCACTGCTGAACTTTTAACTAGTTCTGGACTGAACTGCTCAGTTAGAGAGCTGACCATTCTTCCTTCATTATACAGGTCACATCTAAAACATGACCACATGGCCTGAAGTCTCATCTGTTTACATATAAACAAAAGGCCTCTCAAAATCCTCTCTCATCTCTGTACCAAACTAGTTACCCTGGGGCTGGGAGCTGGTTTACAGCCTCTCTGAAAATAACCCAAGGACCAGTATCCTTGAGAAAAGGAGCAGCTTTTAGAAAAAAAAAGACCAGCTTTGTGACAACATTGAGAAACATGGTATGTGTACAGCTCTGAAGTATTGGTAGGTATATTTGTAATTTGTGACATTTTTGATCACACCAGAAGAAAAATCAATAGTCTTGAAGGACAAAGACAGTGGATGACAGAAGGGAACATTTAACTTGAGAACTGGCAATTCATCCTTACCGCTCTCTGTCCCTTTTAGCTTGCTCTGCCATTTCATTTTTCAATTCTCTAAGTCGCTGCTGATGTTTTTGTTCTAGTTCTTCCCTCTTACGTTGCTTTTCAGCACAGAACTGCTTTATCTAAAAACATACAGATGAATCTTTTAGGTTTAGTGAATGCATTAAAATGCAGTTTCAAAGTGGCCTTGATGTCTTGTAGGTAGGGGACTCCCCCAGGGGATACAAATCAGCAAGTCATTCTGAACCAGAGTACAAACATCCAATGCCAAATCTCGGTATTTGTAGGCAGCTGATTGTGTGACAGCATACCATATGTCC